>NC_134828.1:11482871-11815924 GCF_004210375.1 Tachypleus tridentatus
AATAATCTGGTAGGTCCATTCTAGTTTTAAATACACTGGTAGGTCCGTTCTAGTTTTAAATAATCTGGTAGGTCCGTTCTAGTTTTAAATACACTGGTAGGTCCGTTCTAGTTTTAAATAATGTGGTAGGTTCGTTCTAGTTTTAAATACACTGGTAGGTTCGTTCTGGTTCTAAATAATCTGGTAGGTCCGTTCTAGTTTTAAATACACTGGTAGGTTCATTCTAGTTTTAAATAATCTGTTAGGTCCGTTCTAGTTTTAAATACACTGGTAGGTCCGTTCTAGTTTTAAATACACTGGTAGGTTCGTTCTAGTTTTAAATAATCTGGTAGGTTCGTTCTAGTTTTAAATAATCTGGTGGGTCCGTCTAGTTTTAAAAACACTGGTAGGTTCGTCCTAGTTTTAAATACACTGGTAGGTCCGTTCTAGTTTTAAATACACTGGTAGGTCCGTTCTAGTTTTAAATAATCTGGTAGGTCCATTTCTAGTTTTAAATACACTGGTAGGTCCGTTCTAGTTTTAAATACACTGGTAGGTCCGTTCTAGTTTTAAATAATCTGGTAGGTCCGTTCTAGTTTTAAATAATCTGGTAGGTCCATTCTAGTTTTAAATACACTGGTAGGTCCGTTCTAGTTTTAAATACACTGGTAGGTCCGTTCTAGTTTTAAATAATCTGGTAGGTTCGTTCTAGTTTTAAATAATCTGGTAGGTTCGTTCTAGTTTTAAATAATCTGGTAGGTTCGTTCTAGTTTTAAATAATCTGGTAGGTTCGTTCTAGTTTTAAATACACTGGTAGGTCCGTTCTAGTTTTAAATAATCTGGTAGGTCCGTTCTAGTTTTAAATACACTGGTAGGTCCGATCTGGTTTTAAATACACTGGTAGGTCCGTTCTAGTTTTAAATACACTGGTAGGTTCGTTCTAGTTTTAAATACACTGGTAGGTCCGTTCTAGTTTTAAATACACTGGTAGGTCCGTTCTAGTTTTAAATAATCTGGTAGGTTCGTTCTAGTTTTAAATACACTGGTAGGTCCGTTCTAGTTTTAAATAATCTGGTAGGTCCATTCTAGTTTTAAATACACTGGTAGGTCCGTTCTAGTTTTAAATACACTGGTAGGTCCGTTCTAGTTTTAAATAATGTGGTAGGTCCGTTCTAGTTTTAAATACACTGGTAGGTTCGTTCTGGTTTTAAATAATCTGGTAGGTCCGTTCTAGTTTTAAATACACTGGTAGGTTCGTTCTAGTTTTAAATAATCTGTTAGGTCCGTTCTAGTTTTAAATACACTGGTAGGTCCGTTCTAGTTTTAAATAATCTGGTAGGTCCGTTCTAGTTTTAAATACACTGGTAGGTTCGTTCTAGTTTTAAATAATCTGGTAGGTTCGTTCTAGTTTCAAATCAATATTGTAGCCACTTTTTTTTTCCACTCGTAAAGGGTACAGAAAATTTTAATGGGGAAATAAATTACAAAAGCTGGAACTGATATATAAATATATATTTAATAAAATGGTCATTGAAGTAAATCAATCTAAAATATAGCGATCTTGAATGAGAGTAAATGTTTTATGATTTATTTCGTGTATCAGTAGTTATGAAAAACATTCATTATATAACTATACATATTAAAACTATATATATTACAACTTCTATAAAAAACTGTATAGATTACAACTTATGTAAGATTACTATATAAACCAGAACTTGTCTGAGACAACTGTACAGATCAGAACTTGTTTGAGATAACTGTGTACATTCACCGTCACACCAAACATGCTCGCCCTTTCAGCCGTGGGGAGGCGTTACAACGTGACGGTCAGTCCCACTATTCGTTAATAAAATAGTAGCCCAAGAGTTGGCGGTGGGTGGTGATGATTAGCTGCCTTCCCTCTAGTCTTACATTGCGAAATTAGGGATGGCTAGCGCAGATAGCCCTCGTGAAGCTTTGCGCGAAATTCAAAACAAACCAAACTATGTACATCAAAACCACAGTTAATTAAGGGTTAGTATTTATGAAAGACATCCGTTCTGATGACGTTTAGGATACCGTGCTGATTTCGTCATCATAATGTCATTCGTCTTGTAACTGCAATTCTCTTGTGTTTCAGTTCTTCTGCACCTCCTTTGTTCTTATATTTGGTATTTATATTCAGTAGGTGTAGGTTACCTTCATATGAGAAATATTACCTACAGTCGAAACATCCTCGCCAACTCGTGAATGATAGTATTACAATGTTGTGGCTCTTTTTACAACGTCCATGTGTGTAATGTAATGTAAACATATTTAAAACCGTGTTCTGGCTGTTAAAAGTGGAATACATTGCCTCTTTAGTCCGTTGCTATCGTATTTAAAGTAATTCGTGCGACCCTTAAACACCCTCAGGGGCCTCAAGACCTCCTTTACTAGTTTAGGATTCAAGTGGTTCTCAGATTGATTCCTAGGGGGCCAAGGGTCGACTACCAATGCCCTATGAGTTGCTTATTAAATGTATTATAACCTATTGGTGAAAAGTGTCAGCTTTTGTCTACAACTTTATTTTTGCTGTGGGGGTTGATACTATTTATGAGCCTAACTTCGACTTAAAGTAACGTTTCTACGATAGTAGAAATAAAAACTTAAAATATTGTTTTCTTTTCTTATTGTTAGTATTCTATGATGCACGTGTTGTCAGTAATCGTATAGTTCTGGTGTTTGTGAAATTGGAAGGTAATTGTTTGTGTTTCACAACTAATATAGGTTTATTTTTATATTATACTGCCGGTCAATGTCTTTGTTTTCTGTTTTCTTTTAAACTACATTGAACTGATTCGTGGGAAAATTCTCTTTTTCAACTTTTCGCAACTAAAGCGCCACCTGGAAGCTAGAACCACAATCAGCTATTTATTAACTATAGGACTACAGCTTACCTAAACTATTTAAGTATCAAATTTCTTGATAATTACAATGCTCCTGATAACGTACGAGCCTCCACCCACCACCCCCAAAAAAACAACAAAAAACGCATTGCAATTAATCCCACTGTTTATTACATAAAAATTATTTGTTTGGTCTATTTACTTACACTTGTGATGTAGAAGGCACGAAGACTGCACGGTATTTAAACCCCACCGGTAGTGGACGTTTAAAAAATAAGTCAGTAATTTAAGGTTAATAACCTTTCGCTCAGGATATCTTAAAATATAAAGTGGCATCAGTATGACACGCTCTGTGGGTTTGAAATTGTACTTCGTGAGTTTCAAATAATTACTTAGGAACATTAACAATAATTACACAGGCCTGCGATGGTTTTAGTATCTTAAGATGTTTACGTATTCTACAGTACTTATGTTTAAAATGTTGACAACCACTAGCTATAGATTTCTCTAGACCAATCTCGACGTGAGAGTCTTGTCGATCGTTCTAGAACCCAAAAATGACAGTAAAAAATTTTCATTGTGATAAACAAAATAATAATTTGATTTAAGTAAATTTTTTTTTCTTCCCAATTTGTAAACAACAACAAAAAAGAAACCTTACGTGATAAAGAAATATATTATTTTCGAAATCTGCGTAGCTAAATTATGGAAAATCCGTTACGAAAACCAAAACAACTTTTATGAAGTTTAAATTCTCAGTCCTGTATTATTTGAAACTACTAACAACAATTAAAGGGCAGCATATCCTATGAAAGAACAGATATACCCTTTCAACGACTCAAGAAACCGAAACTAAACAAAATCATGTTTAATTTTAACCCTAAAGATAATTGTAACATCACACATTAGACATAAGTTTGTATTTCTGGTGGAGCTATATGCTGCCTTGATTTACATTGAAGTAATGAGTATAATAAGGAAGGTAAACAGTCAATAATACTTTAAACCACTATATATTGACTGTTACAAAATTCAGAACCCTATCACAGGGTTTCGTCTTTGGTATAAATTGAATAATCCTTTTAGATGATATCGAAAAAAAAAACAAAGTAATATTTTATTTTAAAGATCTAAGAGTTTTAAGGTAAGGTCACAGGGGATCGAACCTTGATCTGTGATTTTTAACTTAATCCCGCTGTCACCTGTATATTTGTGATACTGAGTTGACGGACGAAACCTAATCTCTGCATCCTTTGTTCATTTTAAACTATCACGGTGACAAACGGAAGAACATGCAAACAAATATGCGAACAAAGGTATATCCCCCAACTTTCCACCAGAGAACAAAATAAAACCAACGTTTCAGCCGAGTTACTGAACATTCCCGTCACTGTAGATGGGAACGTCGCTCAAATCTGTATGTGGTTCACACGGGCCTGAACACAAAGCGCTGGAGTACAAAAACGTGGAAGAGAACGCAATACCTAAAGGCAATCCCGATGGACGGAAAACGTCAAAGGCAAAGAGTGGTTCAAAGCAATCTCCGCAAGAGGGAGTGAGATAAATGCTTACAGGACTAAAGAAAACGCTGCCCAGTAATTACTGTGTGTGGAAAGCCATTAGGTTTCACTCGTGATCCAATAACTGTCTAACGAACTCCCGCTGTTTAAAATACAATCCAGACGATCAGGTAAGCACCACGGCTTGTCACACACTTTCTGAGTCCTTTTATTTACATGGGGAAAGAGGGTAAGTAGACAAAAAAAACTGGAGGAAACAGCTAGATGGACAGATACAGAAACACAACAAGGGATGGACAGACAGATATTCAGTTGGATGGATAGTAGAGTTGAAAATGACAACTAGGTAGTTTTTGCCGAAAAAACAGAAATGGAGAGACATCGACGAATAAATGGATAAGCAAATATAAAACGTAATACAGATTGACAGAAAGTTATAGTACAGAGAAAAAATAAAAGAGACTTAGAAAAGTACGAAAATAACATATTTTGGAAGAGGGACAGTAAATATTTTAGGTTTCTCGCGAAAACAAAACGACAAACAAACAAGAAATTAACAAAGATTAATGGTATAAAAATAAAACAAATGTTAACATTGTCATGCTGTCTGTGTTCTCGTTGAAATACGTGACGTGGCGATAAAAAAACACACACCCTGAAAGCTATTTGTTTGTGTCTCTGTGTATGCGAAACAAGAGAAAATGATCAGTGCCTTTTAGTTCTGAATAAATTTTAAATATAGTTTGTTTTGAATTTCGCGCAAAGCTACACGACGGCTATCTGTGCTAACCGTCCCTCATTTAGGAGTGTAAGACTAGAGGGAAGGAAGCTAGTCATCACCACCCACCGCCAACTCTTGAGCTACTCTTTACCAACGAATAGTGGGATTGAATGTCACATTATTAACGCCCCTACGGCTGAAAGAGCAAGCATGTTTGGTGTGACGGGATTCGAACTCGCGCCCAACGGATCAGAAGTCGAGTGCCTTAACTACCTGGCCATACCGGGATTTAAAATAGAGAGTGACAGTGGAAGTTATAATGATAAAGATACAAGAAATACAGTGTTAAAAAAGTGTATTTTTAAATAAAAATTAAAGGAACGTGTGTGTTTTCTTATAGAAAAGCCACGTCGGCTATCTGCTCAGTTAAAGGAAGGGTATAGTTATGTTTGCCAAAACAAGTATAACAGCGTAAGGGTAAAGCATTTTAATTAGTTTTCATTATGATATATACCTTTATAGGAATATGTTATTTATGTTTTTCTAGACAATAATAAAGACTTGTTATTACTTAAATATTAAAAAATGTATTTTTATTTTACAAAAAAAGGATACATTCGAACCAATATTGACCGTGATTATGTTTTCTAATTATTTGCAAAGACGCCTGATCCGGCATGGCCAGGTGGGTTAAGGCGTTGGACTCGCAATCCGAGGGTCGCTGGTTCGAATGCCCGTCGCACCAAAACATGCTCGCCCTTTCAGCCGTGGGGGCGTTATAATGTTACGGTCAATCCCACTATTCTTTGGTAAAAGAGTAACCCAAGAGTTGGCAGTTGGTGGATATGACTAGCTGCCTTCCTTCTAATCTTACACTTGTAAATTAGGGACGACCAGCGCAGATAGCCCTCGTGTAGCTTTGTGCGAAATTCCAAAACAATAATATTGCAAAACTAAGAAAAGTTCCGAGCGTATTTTACAATTCGAATGTCCACCAGTGGCACATCGTGAGAATCCAAGTTTCGATACCTGTAGTGGGCAGATCACAGATGGCCCTTTTGTGTAGCTTCATGCGTAACTAAAAACAGTCAAACAAACAAATACAATTCGAATATTAAATTTCCTATGGTAATGAATTTTTTATTCACAGTGCTGAACTTAATATTATCTGTCGTTTATTATACTATGTAAAAACCTTTGACAACTAATGTTTCTTTACAATAATTATTTGACGTTATATTTTAATTTTAGTCGTAATGGTCATAAAAAGACGCAAAGTGCTCAGGAATATTTGTGTTCTAAATATTCTAATACCAGATTTTCATACCCGATCACTTCTGATGTTTCATATTTCAGGGGGAAATAAAATACTTTTATGTACGTGAGGTATATCAAACTAGTTTCAGTTTCTTCCACTTTGAATCTGTAGTTTTAAATACTTACAGTGTGATGTCAGCTTAGGCCTACACTGAGTCGTGATAAATAACTGTAACGTCTATTTGTAAGCCTATCGGAATTTAGTTATGACAATTAAAAAATATGAATAGTATCTGTGGGTGTCTATACAACTGTTACGAAAATACTTTATCAAGTTCGCTTCAGAAATTTATATAAATAAAATAGTGGAATAGAAATAAATGTCTTAAGATCTTGTAATTTATCTACTAGTTATTCCACGAAATATTATTTACCCTATTAGGAACAAAAGATATTATAGTTTACGTGAGTTACCTTTGTGGTAATGTGTAAACACTAACTGAATATTCATCATTCTTTTGTACATTAAAGATAATCGCTTTTGCCGAGATGCCGCGAAATGATCTTGCGATCCCAGCAGGGGGCGTATTTCGTTATTCATAAAACGCCAGCTGCTGGCGACGAGTTGTAAAGAAAGCCTCAAGAAATCTATTGTTAGACCGTTTAGAAAGGACTGGTGCCTTCAACAATAGGCTATTTGTCTAAATAGGCTGTTATTTATGAAGAACGAACTGCTTCTATTGCTTGGAGCTGTCACTAGGGGGAGACTGTAAGCGTTTTCTACACATTCGTAGATAAACAGTCAACATAACGATCCAAGTTCAACCGTTAGGGGAATTCGTTGTTAAAGAAATACTTCGTATCAAGTTCACTACTTTGTTGGTATTAACTCCAGCCATTTTGAGATATAATAAATCGAAATATCTTTCATTTGATTGGTACGGAAATATTCCCATAGCATTTTGAGCTTAAATACCCTATGATAACATAAACTAAAGCTATGTAAAGTTCTCACCAAATAAATAACGCAACAAAACACCAACAAATAAATAAATAGATATAATAGAAAAGCAGAATGTATTTTATGTGTAGGCTGTGTCACTTGGGTTTATTTAGTTTTATTTTCCAAGCCACGACCATTCTTACATATGGATTTTCTGCGCAGTCTACATATTATATTTTGCCTGACAATACCTAGAAATGTTGTTTATGTTGTTCATATAATAAATACACTGGTATGTTTACTTTCATTATACTATGTCTTATACTAACTGTACCTACATGTGTATTTTTATTATAGTTTGGCTGATCCTGGCTGTACTTATGTATTTTTTTGTATACATAATTTTAAGTGTCTTCTATAGATACTGTGTCTTATCTGTATTTGCTGTGTAGTGTGTAGGTGCTGTGTTTCTTGTCTAGTCTGCAGGTGCTGTATTTCTTGTCTAGGCTGTAGGTGCTGTATTTCTTGTGTAATCTGTAGGTACTGTGTTTCCTGTGTAGTCTGCAGGTGCTATGTTTCCTGTCTAGTCTGTAGGTGCTATGTTTCCTGTGTAGTCTGTAGGTGTTGTGTTTCCTGTGTCGTCTGTAGGTGCTATGTTTCCTGTGTAGTCTGTAGGTAATGTGTTACTTGTCTAGTTAGTCTGTAGGTGCTATGTTTCCTGTGTAGTCTGTAGGTGCTATGTTTCCTGTGTAGTCTGTAGGTGCTGTGTTTTCTATGTTATTTTACATTTGATATATTTGGCACGTTGTAAACGTGGATGAAGTCATTATAAAAATGAACTATCGGTTCAAAGTATAATCACGTTTCAGATTAATTGTATGAGGTCGTAGAAACACGTGCAGTATCTGGGAAGCTCTCGAAAGATGGTCATTTAGAAATCTCTAATAAACTTATAAAGTTTCAGATAATGAACATTCTAACAACAGAAGAGCCTGACCCACAATCAATCAGTCACAATACCAACGAAAAGAAAGGTTGGAGAGTGGTTTATTTGAAATGAATTATATTTACATGTAAGTGTTCCAGACTTCAACGTCTTATTTCATCTCAGATAATCAGTTGTCAGACCACAGCCAGTCGTGTTTCACCTTGATTCTTGATGAAATATATTTATTTTTCAGAAATTTTCCAATTATATCTATTCATTTTCATTCAAGACCCTGAGGTAACTGAGTAAATAGATATATATTATAAACAGTTGTGAATGTATAATAACGATATATCATAAACAGTCGTGGATATACAATAACCATGTATCATAAACAGTTGTTAGTATACAGTAACGATATATCATAAACAGTCGTGGATATACAATAACCATGTATCATAAACAGTTGTTAGTATACAGTAACGATATATCGCAAACAGTCGTGGATATACAATAACCATATATCATAAACAGTTGTTAGTATACAGTAACGATATACCACAAACAGTTGTGAGTGTACAGTAACGATATATCATAAACAGTTGTTAGTATACAGTAACGATATACCACAAACAGTTGTGAGTATACAGTAACGATATATCATAAACAGTTGTTAGTATACAGTAACGATATATCATAAACAGTTGTTAGTATACAGTAACGATATACCACAAACAGTTGTGAGTATACAGTAACGATATATCATAAACAGTTGTTAGTATACAGTAACGATATACCACAAACAGTTGTGAGTGTACAGTAACTATATATCATAAACAGTCGTGGATATACAATAACCATGTATCATAAACAGTTGTTAGTATACAGTAACGATATATCATAAACAGTCGTGGATATACAATAACCATGTATCATAAGCAGTTGTTAGTATACAGTAACGATATATCATAAACAGTCGTGGATATACAATAGCGATGCATCATAAACAGATCTGAGTATATAGTAACGTAAACAACTGTGGGCATACATGAGATCAAACACTATACATCGTGTGTGGCCGTACTGGTGCATGCATATTAAACATCACACACGTGCGTAGTCGTACTGGTGCATGTATACTGATTAAACATCATATAACGTGTGTAGTCGTATGGTACATCAATCGTGATTAACTCTAAATCTTCAGAAATAGAAAGAGCGCACATATCAGTCGGGAATGTTATTTTTTTTTAAAGAAAGGCCCTGGCATGGCCAGGTGGTTAAGGCGCTTGACTCGTAATTTGAGGGTCACGGGTTCGAATTCATGTCACACCAAACATGCTTGCCATTTCAGCTGTGGGGGCGTTATAATGTGACGGTGAATTCCACTATTCGTTGGTAAAAAAAAGTAACCCAAGAGTTGGCGGTGGGTGGTGATGACTAGCTGCCTTCCCTCCAATCTTACACTGCTAAATAAGGGACGGCTAGCGCAGATAGTCTTCGTGTAGCTTTGCACGAAACTGAAAAATAAAACAAACAAAACTTTAAAGAAAAATTTATAGCACGGGCCGTTAACCGATGTGATCAGCTACCAAAGTTAGACAAATTAAGTAGTTTGGATTATGAAGTAACAATATCTGATTAAACAGATTTGTTTACGCCATCCAGTCAGTGGCGTATTTAGGTTAGGTAGGGGATAGAGGAGGTTCAGCCCCAAGGCCCATGGTCTTAAGGGGTGCCCATTGATAATTTTATTTTATGTGTAATTACATTGGATGTAGGGCCCACAAAACCTTAAATCTACCTCTGCATCCACTACTATATACTGTTGATCCATGTTAAACTTATAGCACCAATCTGTGGTTATATTGGCATTATTAATATGCTATATTCTTTCAGTGTTACCATATCTGTTATGTAGCGGTAAATACCTTACTTCAAAGATCATCTCAAATTTTGTTTTTCCATGTATCAGAGCAAACTGTTTTATATGAATTTGTTGTATGTTCTGGAGAACAGGTTATAAATTAGGTTTTACGTTGTGGTTTCGTTACTGTTTTAGCGTTGGAAAAGTTAAACTAGATAATTACGTCACTTAGAAACAAGAGTCACTAGCATCCCCCCCCATGTTTTGTGCTTGAATTTTAAACGAGCGAATACAATTGTGTATAGCTAGGGAAACAACATAATTGTTTGGTACCTACTTGTATATCACTTCTGTGGCTAGACGAACATCGCTGTTGGTACCTACTTGTTTATAATTCTAACGGTCAGACGAACGTAGCTGTTGGTACCTACTTGTTTATAATTCTAACGGTTAGACGAACGTCGCTGTTGGTACCTACTTGTTTATAATTCTAACGGTTAGACGAACGTCGCTGTTGGTACCTACTTGTTTGTAATTCTTATGGTTAGGCGAACGTCGCTGTTGATACCTAATTGTTTATAATTTTTACGGCTAGGCAAACATCGCTGTTGATACCTAATTGTTTATAATTTTAACGGCTAGACGAACATCGCTGTTGGTACCTACTTGTTTATAATTCTAACGGTTAGACGAACGTCACTGTTGGTACCTACTTGTTTATAATTCTAACGGCTAGACGAACGTCACTGTTGGTACCTACTTCTTTATAATTCTAACGGCTAGACGAACGTCACTGTTGGTACCTACTTGTTTATAATTCTAACGGCTAGACGAACGTCACTGTTGGTACCTACTTGTTTATAATTTTTATGGCTAGACAAACGTCGCTGTTGGTACATACTTGTTTATAATTCTTATGGTCAGACGAACTTCGCTGTTGGTACCTATTTGTCTGTAATTCTTACGGCTAGACGAACATCGCTGTTGGTATATATTTGTTTGTAAGTTTTTTCGCAAACTTCGTTGGTCTCAGATTAGGGAGTTTTATTGTCCGGATTAAAACATCGCTTTAGGGGTTTCTGAACTATCTTGAAAAGTAAATTCGAACCATCAGCTTCTCATCCGTATTAATACAAAGCTGTGTAACATTTATTGTAGGAAGAGGGGGGGTAATGTTCTTATTCACAGTCACCCAACTACTGCTGGTTCCACACTATAAATGTTTATATATTGACGTACTGAGAACAATTTTGTTACTATCCTCGTTCTCAGAGTTCGTCTCATCAAAGATTATTCATCCCTGGGTAAACAGAGCCGGTCGTCGTTGGAGAGTTGTGTTTATTTACTGGATTTAAAGCTGTGGAAACGAAAAACTATGGAAAAACTCGTTTAATCAAAACAGGCTTAAGCATTTACTTATGGCTTTGTTTTTTTAATAATTCGTGTCAGAACGTAATTGAAAGTTTTACAGTGTTTTTGGTTAAGAGTAAATAAGTAAAATAAATTCAAATGTAAAGAGAAAACAATGTATATTAATATTTAGAAATATCGAGAATTATTGTAGTTTTGAGGCTTTCTTATCTTCTATAAAATTAAACACCTGGAAAGTGCGCGAAACTGTTAACGTGGCCCGGATGGCCAGGTGGGTTAAGGCGTGTTTTTCCCTCTATATATAAAAAGGGACAATTTTTAATTTCACAATATCATAGAGTAAAAAAACTTGTACTCTGTAGGTTATAATAGCTGTTTCGCCCCCCCCCCCTTTGTATCTCATTGACAAGTAGCTAAAAACAGGGTTTCAGTACTTGTAGAGGACATATCACAGATAGTCCATTGTATAGCTTTGTGCTTAACTTTAAAAAAGAAAGGCCAGGTGGGTTAAGGCGTTCGACTCGTAATCCGAGGGTCGCGGGTTCGAATCCCGTCGCACCAAACATGCTTGCCCTTTCAGCCGTGAGTCTTTATAATGTGACGGTCATTCCCACTATTCTTTGGTAAAAAAGTAACCCAAGAGTTGGCAGTGGGTGGTGATGACTAGCTGCCTTCCCTCTAGTCTTACACTGCTAAATTAGGGACGGCTAGCGCAAATAACCATCGAGTAGCTTTGCACGAAATAAAAACGAACAAACACAACTTTAAAACATGCAAACAGTTAGTGAAACAAGTGGGATATAAGTTGTTTATTTGTGTGGAAGATCAAAACCAAAGATAGTTTAAAGAACTATCCAGATTGATGTAGTTTCTGAAAGTTCGACGATATATTTGATTTTTTTATTTTGTCTAGACACACTCACTGCAGAAACTCTCTTTCCCCAGGAAAATTCTTGATAAACCTGATAAAAAATATTTCTATAGTTTGAATTAAATTTTTATTTTAGTCCAACGTCACATGTTAATGTTTTGTGCCACGGACAAATCAGTGTTTGGGATTTTGCTTTTGTTTGCCGGTTTGTAGCAAGTTGAGTCGTGGTGCGATTACGTTTGTAATTTGAGAAATTTAGCGGGAAAATTGGGGAGGGGGGGAGAACTGCGCATGCGCACGAGTTTGCAGAGGAAATTAATGTGATGTCTGTCGAAACTCAGCACAGCGCCGAACAAAAGCATATGGTTCTATATTTGCCAACACTTACGTTTTGTATTACTCGCTGGAGTTGAAACATCCATAATCCCTCGTGACAGGGTTACACGTGTGAAAGAGGTTTATGAACAGGTGGATCGATAGGTTAGGCATAGAGACAGACAGGCAGCTAGTAGCATTTGACAAATTAAACTTTTATCAGCAGTGTTTTAAAATTAATTGTTGTGTGTATACTTTGTACACAGGATGCTATAAAAGATGTTAGCTCGTAATTCCAAATAACCCACCAATAGCTTGAGTGTTCGATGTCTCAACAGTGTACGTTTATGTTAGTTTTATATCAAGAAAAATGAATATATCAAAGAGATAATTTGAATGATTACGTGTTTATTAATTTAAGAACTATTAGCTTGACATGTTTAAATTATTTTGCAAATTAAAAAAAAAACAACAAAAAACGAAAACGATTCCAAGTCACATTGTCTATATTTCTCTTAGAGTGCGCTAATTTGAAATGCCCGTGACTTCAAACGACAAAGGTGCAGTTAGGGAAATTCACACACACCTGCATCTTAGGGTGTTGAAAGTGTGATAATGGAAGGGGCTTGAACAAGAAAAATACCTACTTGGCTAATAGGAGGGGCGGCTTAAGTTGGATAGACACCTACTTAACTATTACGGAGGGTGGTTTGAACAAGACATATATCTACATAATTATTAGGGGGAGCGGCTCGAATGTGAGATACATGTACATTGACGGATTTAAAGTTGTGTGGGCCCAGGGACTAATCATTTTTGTGGGTCCTACATCCCATGTAATTTTACATAGAATAAAATTATCAATGGGCCCACATTAAGACAATGGGTCCTGGGGCTGAGCCCCTCTAGCCCCTACTTAAATACGCCACTGTGCATGTCTACATTTAATAGAGACAGCAGTTGGAGTGAAACAAATATGTGCATTTTATTGGCTGAAAAGTGGAAGTTAGGTGCCTATTCTAAGTTTACACAACAACATACAAGGACTGAAGATAAAAAGTGTTGTTAGAAAGTTTTACGTTACGGAAATTGAGTAAGTCAACTGTTTTGGTTTTTATTTATCTCTGCCTTCTCATGAATCAGTACATGACGATAACCAATACATGGGTTGTTTTAGCAGTATTATGCGACAGTATAAACTAACACGTTTCCATACTTTATCTAAATAAAGGTTTGTTTGTTTATAGTTAAACACAAAGCTAGACAACGGGCTACCTGTGCTCTGTCCAACACGAGTATCGAAACGCAGTTTCTAGTGATAAGTCTACAGACATGCCGCTATGCCACTGGTTCTGAAATGTATGCATTAATATTAAATCATTAACAATCTACCACGACGTATCTAAATCAACGTACTGAGGGGTTATCCATTTCAACTGTGACAGAAAGGATTAGTTAAGAAACGTTAATCTTTCACCGCTGTGTTTTCATGACCGTTTAAATCAGCCGGATTTCTTCTTTCCAGAAATCAATCATATCAAAATTGAGTCCCTTGGAGTAACGTGTTACTTTTATGTGGACGTTGAGGTAAACAGAAATTTCTAATACAGATAGCGGTCAGAATAATCTTGTCAAAAAATATATTTATTCTAAGACATATTCGAAAAGCGTTTCAAGTTACTTATAAATAACGTTGACTCTAAAAGGTTTTATATAATTAAAATCATGTTCACGAATTACATATATTAAAAATATTATAAGTTACAATAGGGTTTAACCTATTACACCATAGCAACTCTATACGATTTTAAAGCGATATATTTGTCTTAATCTCTGGTGGTATGTATTCTTTATGTAGGACACGAAATAATTATTCGGTTTTGTGGAAATAAAATAACAGAAACTACGTTCGTTTATGTCTACGGATTTCCAATGCTAAAATTAAGGGTTCGATTATCCTCAGTGGACTCAGCAGGTAGTCCGATGTGGCTTTGCTATAAGAACACACACACACACACTCGTTCGTTTATAAGATTATAAGGCCCGGCATGGCCAGGTGGTTAAGGCACCCGACTCGTAATCCGAGGATCGTGGATTCGAATCCCCTTCACACCAAACATACTCGCCCTTTCAGCCGTGGGGACGTTATAATGTGACGATCAATCCCACTATTCGTTGGTAAAAGAGTAGCCCAACAGTTGGCGGTGGGTGGTGATGACTAGCTGCCTTCCCTCTAGTCTTACATTGCTAAATTAGAGACGGCTAGTGTACATAGCTTTCTAGTAGCTTTGCGTGAAATTCAAAACAAACCAAAGTTATACTATTATCGTGAGAAAGGAATTTTATAGTGTCGCCATCTGTTGAAAGATCCTTTACCTACATCTTATATTTGTACTAAATACCGTGAAGTAAAATCTAAACTTCTAGAAAACTAAATAATATTTAAAAGCTCTTTGAAGTGAAACAGTTATTTGAAGTTTAGACTAAAACTGATACAAAACACAACAAAATATATTACTATTATCATAAATTGAAGGCTGTTATTGTTCCTCAAGCTGTGATATTTTAATTTATAATAATTAATAAAACCTCAAAACGTTCCATTTCCTTGATATGTATTCTCAATTAGAAAACTGATTTTTTCGTCTTGCGCTTGTTGATAACCTTAGATTGTTTCCATTTTAAAGCTGAAGATAAAAGTTTGATTGTATGAAAACTTTGCTTCTAGCACATGTTATGAAAATCTGTATATGTAAAGTACAAAACAAAAGTCAATATGTCTGTTCGTCCCTTACCTAACTACTCCTAGGTTGTTGGGCCAATCTAAACCGCACGTTGTGAAATGATAATTCGGAACCAGAGGCATGTTATTGTGTGGTTCACAACTACTTCCATACTATAATGGGCATTTATTATCTTTGACATAAATTAACGTTAACTACACTATAAATGGCGCCACGTCCTTACACACACACACACACACACAAAAGAAAAGTAAATAGAATAAAAATAAATACATTTTCTATGTGACAACGTATACACGGTGTGAGAAAAGGCACACAAACGTCTAATATATCTTAGAGACTGCACTGGTACTCTATATGCAAAAATGCAAAGAAAACAAATATTTCACATTTTGTGCCGCGCACAAATCAGTGCTTGGGATTTTGCTTTTGTTTGTCGGTCTGTAGCAAGTTGAGTCGTAGTGCGATTACGTTTGTAATTTGAGAAATTTAGCGGGAAAATGAGGAGGCAGGACTGCGCATGCGCGCGAGGTCTGCGGCGAAACTCAGCACAGCACCGAACAAAAGAGCTCACTAAAATACACAGAAATAAACGACTTAAACAAACAGAAACAGGACATTGATATTTGAGAGATACTTCGTTTCAGATATGTAAACTTATGCACTGAAGAATATTTAACTATTACAAGAAATTATTACAATAAAAATGCTACAGTGAATTTTAGTTTACTGTGAAGTATGGTAAAATGGCTAATACGGTGATGAGAGTACCTAAATATAATTAACATGTTAATGAGAGTACCTAAATATAATTAACATGTTAATGAGAGTACCTAAGTATAATATACATGTTAATGAGAGTACCTAAATGTAATTAACATGTTAATGAGAGTACCTAACTATAATAAACACGTTAATGAGTAACTAAATATAATAAACACGTTAATGAGAGTAACTAAATATAATAAACACGTTAATGAGAGTACCTAAGTATAATATACATGTTAATGAGAGTACCTAAATGTAATTAACATGTTAATGAGAGTACCTAAATGTAATTAACATGTTAATGAGAGTAACTAAATATAATAAACATGTTAATGAAAGTACCTAAATATAATAAACATGTTAATGAGAGTACCTAAATGTAATTAACATGTTAATAGGAGTACCTAAATATGATTAACATGCTAATGATATTATCTCAAGTTAATTAGCATGTTAATGATAGTATTTGAAGAGGCCCGGCATGGCCAAGTGTGTTAAGGCGTGCGACTCGTAATCTGAGGGTCGCGAGTTCGCATCCTGGTCGCGCCAAACATGCTCGCCCATTCAGCCGTGGGGGCGTTATAATGTCACGGTCAATCCCACTATTCGTTGGTAAAAGAGTAGCCCAAGAGTTGGCGGTGGGTGGTGATGACTAGCTGCCTTCCCTCTAGTCTTACACTGCTAAATTAGGGACAGCTAGCACACATGGCCCTCGAGTAGCTTTGTGCAAAATTCAAAAACAAACAAACAGTATTTGAAGTTAATTACATGTTAATAATAGTATATGAAAACAATTAGTATGCTGATGATAGAATTTCAATATAATTAATATGTTAATAATAGTATATTAATATAATTAGTACGTTAATGACAGTATCTGAACTTAATTAACATGTTACTGATAACTTGTCAAGGTAAGACATTAAAATAAAACATTATTTACATCGCATAAGTAATGTGTAATTAATTTATATTAGTTACATCTAAACACTGCTATCAGAACAATAACAAGTGATAGTGGAACGAAAAGCCTTCAACATGTTAATAGTTACATGTAAACACTGCTGTGTTACAGAGAAGCACTTCTGTGAGGTCAAGTTATTATGAAACAAAAACTTGTAATTTGCCTTGACATGTTTAAAGCTATTCATTCTTTCAGTACATTACTATATTATTTTTAAAAGCCAAAAAATTAGACGTGTGTATTATAAACAGTACTAAACAAGATATACATGAGAGTTAAATTACGTGATGTCGCCTTTAGAGTTTAGATGTGGTGGTCAATATTTGGTTTTACGAGAGTTAACTAAATAATGCATGCTGTTGGGAGTTTGATTTTTCACTCAAGGTCAAGGATGACATGCTTAATAAATTGATCCTTTTTATTTATGTGTTTTTCTGATTTCATGTCGCAAGGTATGAATGATGAATTTCAAGTGAACCAAGTTTTTCATATAGTTTTACGATATGCCTAAGCTAGGAAAAAATAACATAAATATAGAACTATATCTTCATTTGACTCTCATATTGTTTCACTATTTGTACGTAAGCACTCCAAATAAGTCGTACTTTATTTGAAACTGATCTTTTTATATCTAAAGAAATTTTAATGAAAATATGTAGTTCTTAAAATGCTGGTTGCAGTACAATAATAACTGAGTCGGCTCCATGCGTTCACGCTTTACTGTTATGTTAGTTTCGCTCGTGACACCGTTGTCATAACAACGTCGTCCTCTTCGACATTTGGCAGAGAAACAGATGGCGGTGTTATGCAGATACTGGTCTCGCTACTCATCCGCCCCTTCGCTTTTCTTCATCATGGCGAAAAGTTTATTAGTTCTTTGACCCTTTCGGTGGCAAACTCTGCAAAAACTGAACCAAACCAAACATCTGAAACCTTAAACAGGTTTGTTTTGGGTTAATATAGTTCTCTCTCTTGACTCCATTATTTCAGTGCCCATTTTAAGAATGGTAGTGAAACTGTAGTCGACGATTATTTAATCTATTAGGCTTAGCGCTTATTTCTACCGCCTTCACCAAATTGTTTAATGTCGTTGGTCAGAATGATTTGTCAAAGTGTAACAGGCGGTAGCAGTCGCATGTCAACAGAATGTTTGTTATTCAAGGGTTTGATTTAATTATAAACTATTTTTCGCTACTACATTAGTATTCCATTCACCGAGATAACCTTTACTAATCTGTTTCAAAAACTGTTTACTTTTTAGAAATAGATACAAAAATGTAAGGCTAAGTGATTGTTGTCGGTACTGTTTTATTTGCCATTAAATGTTGTTTTTTTTTGACATATTATGTATCACTCTAAGTATAAATATATTAAAATTAACTTCGATAAGATAAAATAAATCGAAATATACTGGGATAAGTTGTGAAGAAACTTCGCTGTGATTTATGTAGGACTGACTAAAATAAATAAACTACATCAGAATACCAGGAATATAAATAATGATGTTATTTGGTAACTGAGTGTAAAAATATTTAAATACGTAAATTTTAATTTAGAATAAACAATTTTTATATATTTTTTTTTACAATTAAATAAAATTGAAATTTTATCACAAAAACAGCATGTTACATATAATTCATTGTCAGTAAAGTCACCCCAGTGGTACAACAATAAATATGTGGATTTGTAATGCCAGTAACAATGTTATAATACCTGTGGTGGGCACGGCACAGATAGCTTATTGTTAGCATTGTGTTTTACTACAAATAAACAAAGTAATAATAATGTATAGCAATTAAGAAGTGGTGTAGTTTTTAAAAAATATCTTATTTTTATTTCTGTTTATTAACATTTAAGTAATATACTTTTTATACTGTGTGTATTTGTTACATATAAACTGTTTTGTAGAGCACAGCTAACTTTATTGGTCATGGGTATGAGCCCTGTTGGATTTTTAAACATTTTTTTTTCTCTAAACTATGTATGAAATAAATTACTTATGGTTCCATGACTTAGTTGCATACAAAATCTCTAGTAACATATGAATCATGTAAAAAAAAAATATAAACAGAAACACAGTTAGAATTACAATGGATTACATTAATTGTTACTGTGTCTCCAGTGTGTTTTATATAGGAATGACTGATTTCATTCTAATGTTTTCATCAGTTCTGTACAATGGCTACTGTAACCAATATGAAATGACTATAATTCATTTTAAAGAACTTAAATCTAATGTAGAAACTTAGAAATTCTTTAAACAAAAATTGTCTTTCTTGGAAGTTAATTCTGCATGTTGCAGTTTTCACTGCAGCATAGCCTTTGCTTTACAGGAAATCAAACATTTTCAAACAAATGAACAGTTTCATACATATAAGCTTATTTAAAAGTTATTTTTTTAGTAATTTATAACTTGTTATTGGATGATATGTCATTATGATTATTGTACATGTTTTGCTGTGTTTCATAGTTGTGAGAAATAAAATCTCTACACATAAACAGATGTATGGTTCTTTCTCAAGGTGTAAAACGTGTATTTTAAAAACATCTCTTTGAAGGAGTGAACTGATGGGGAAACTTGAGTAGGAACATTAAGATTTAGATATCCATGTGCAGTATTTATCTTTAAATAAATTACACAGCTTGTGACTTTAGTTAAATTTACACAATTTGTGACTTGAGATATATTTATACAGCTTGTGACATGAGTGTATACAGTTTGTTACTTCAGATAAGCTTTCACAGCTTGTGGCTTTAGATAAATTTACACAATTTGTGACTTGAGATAAATTTATATAACATGTGACATAAGTTTACACAGCTTGTGACTTCAGGAAAGCTTTCACAGCTTGTGACTTTAGGAAAGCTTTCACAGCTTGTGACTTTAGAAAAGCTTTCACAGTTTATGAATTGAGATAAATTTACACAACTTGTGACTTGATAAATTTATATAACTTGTACATTTACACAGTTTGTGACTTTAGAAAAGCTTTCACAGTTTGTGACTTGAGGTAAGTTTGCACAATTTGTAACTTTACATAAGCTTACACATTTTATGACTTTTAGTCAAACTGATAGAAACCTCATGATAAAACAAAAAATATCTAGATTGCCTTTATTAATTTGTTAAAATGCTATTAGAAATTATGTTTCCAAGTGGAAAACATTTCTAGAGATTTGTTTTCAGGTTATTTCTCGATGTTCTTTCACTAATTTGTATATACAAACAATGTGGTAGTTAATTATGCTTGCTTTTAAATATATACATCTTGAAATGGTATCTCTCTGTGCAGTGCTGTTTTATTACATATTTTTCTAAATATGTCTCTTCCTCCAATTACTCGTGTTTCAGTTTTCCCGATTTTGAGGATGAAGATGGTAAATTTAGCGAAGGAATATGCCAGGTGTATCGTAGTGCCACGTGCTCCAAATTCCTTGCCAACAAGACAGTTTTTGTAGGCTCAATTCATAGTCAGGGGATCATGGAAGAAAAGTTAGCTGCAGCCTTCTCAGTGATTGCTTCTTCCCAAGACGTGTCCTCTGAGTGTCACAAGTATGCCATTCCTTCTCTTTGTTTTTATGCTTTCCCACCTTGTGATACGAATTGTCTGTTCCTAAACCACGCACGCTTGTCGGGACGAAAAGTGAGGTGCTTGAGAACAGCATCTGCCGATTAGAATACTCTATTGCCAAGCGACACCCACTAATTGGCCAGCAAAAAATTCTGCCAGCATGCTAAGACCTTCCACCATTTGGCTCAAAAGCAAGCTTAAACATGTGTGAGACTTGGAGTTCCCAACTCTATTAAAAAAAATGAGGGTAAGATTTTAATTAGTGTGCTATTAGTGTAACTAAAATGTTCACACTATTTAAGCATTCTATGTTTCTGAATTAAATAATACAATACATTTTGAAAAATTAATTAAAAAGAGCCAAGAATTTAATTTTGAACATATTGCCTTACAACACGGGTTCTTATATTGTATGTCCAGTCTTTTAGAAAGCATTCTCCTAATTTTACCAGTAACTAAGTAATTTTGTATGATATTAAAAACATCATTCTCTTGACATTACCAGTAACTAAGTAATTTTGTATGATGTTAAAACATCATTCTCTTGACATTACCAGTAACTAAGTAATTTTGTATGATATTAAAACATCATTCTCTTGACATTACCAGTAACTAAGTAATTTTGTATGATATTAAAAACATCATTCTCTTGACATTACCAGTAACTAAGTAATTTTGTATGATGTTAAAAACATCATTCTCTTGACATTACCAGTAACTAAGTAATTTTGTATGATATTAAAAACATCATTCTCTTGACATTACCAGTAACTAAGTAATTTTGTATGATATTAAACATCATTCTCTTGACATTACCAGTAACTAAGTAATTTTGTATGATATTAAACATCATTCTCTTGACATTACCAGTAACTAAGTAATTTTGTATGATATTAAACATCATTCTCTTGACATTACCAGTAACTAAGTAATTTTGTATGATATTAAACATTATTCTCTTGACACTACCAGTAACTAAGTAATTTTGTATGATATTAAACATCATTCTCTTGACATTACCAGTAACTAAGTAATTTTGTATGATATTAAACATCATTCTCTTGACATTACCAGTAACTAAGTAATTTTGTATGATATTAAAAACATCATTCTCTTGACATTACCAGTAACTAAGTAATTTTGTATGATATTAAACATCATTCTCTTGACATTACCAGTAACTAAGTAATTTTGTATGATATTAAACATCATTCTCTTGACATTACCAGTAACTAAGTAATTTTGTATGATATTAAACATCATTCTCTTGACATTACCAGTAACTAAGTAATTTTGTATGATATTAAACATCATTCTCTTGACATTACCAGTAACTAAGTAATTTTGTATGATATTAAACATCATTCTCTTGACATTACCAGTAACTAAGTAATTTTGTATGATATTAAACATCATTCTCTTGACATTACCAGTAACTAAGTAATTTTGTATGATATTAAACATCATTCTCTTGACATTACCAGTAACTAAGTAATTTTGTATGATATTAAACATCATTCTCTTGACATTACCAGTAACTAAGTAATTTTGTATGATATTAAACATCATTCTCTTGACATTACCAGTAACTAAGTAATTTTGTATGATATTAAAAACATCTTTCTCTTGACATTACCAGTAACTAAGTAATTTTGTATGATATTAAACATCATTCTCTTGACATTACCAGTAACTAAGTAATTTTGTATGATATTAAACATCATTCTCTTGACATTACCAGTAACTAAGTAATTTTGTATGATATTAAACATCATTCTCTTGACATTACCAGTAACTAAGTAATTTTGTATGATATTAAAAACATCATTCTCTTGACATTACCAGTAACTAAGTAATTTTGTATGATATTAAAAACATCATTCTCTTGACATTACCAGTAACTAAGTAATTTTGTATGATATTAAACATCATTCTCTTGACATTACCAGTAACTAAGTAATTTTGTATGATATTAAAAACATCATTCTCTTGACATTACCAGTAACTAAGTAATTTTGTATGATATTAAAAACATCATTCTCTTGACATTACCAGTAACTAAGTAATTTTGTATGATATTAAAAACATCATTCTCTTGACATTACCAGTAACTAAGTAATTTTGTATGATATTAAAAACATCATTCTCTTGACATTACCAGTAACTAAGTAATTTTGTATGATATTAAACATCATTCTCTTGACATTACCAGTAACTAAGTAATTTTGTATGATATTAAACATCATTCTCTTGACATTACCAGTAACTAAGTAATTTTGTATGATATTAAACATCATTCTCTTGACATTACCAGTAACTAAGTAATTTTGTATGATATTAAACATCATTCTCTTGACATTACCAGTAACTAAGTAATTTTGTATGATATTAAACATCATTCTCTTGACATTACCAGTAACTAAGTAATTTTGTATGATATTAAACATCATTCTCTTGACATTACCAGTAACTAAGTAATTTTGTATGATATTAAACATCATTCTCTTGACATTACCAGTAACTAAGTAATTTTGTATGATATTAAACATCATTCTCTTGACATTACCAGTAACTAAGTAATTTTGTATGATATTAAACATCATTCTCTTGACATTACCAGTAACTAAGTAATTTTGTATGATATTAAACATCATTCTCTTGACATTACCAGTAACTAAGTAATTTTGTATGATATTAAACATCATTCTCTTGACATTACCAGTAACTAAGTAATTTTGTATGATATTAAACATCATTCTCTTGACATTACCAGTAACTAAGTAATTTTGTATGATATTAAACATCATTCTCTTGACATTACCAGTAACTAAGTAATTTTGTATGATATTAAACATCATTCTCTTGACATTACCAGTAACTAAGTAATTTTGTATGATATTAAACATCATTCTCTTGACATTACCAGTAACTAAGTAATTTTGTATGATATTAAAACATCATTCTCTTGACATTACCAGTAACTAAGTAATTTTGTATGATATTAAAACATCATTCTCTTGACATTACCAGTAACTAAGTAATTTTGTATGATATTAAAAAACATCATTCTCTTGACATTACCAGTAACTAAGTAATTTTGTATGATATTAAAAACATCATTCTCTTGACATTACCAGTAACTAAGTAATTTTGTATGATATTAAAACATCATTCTCTTGACATTACCAGTAACTAAGTAATTTTGTATGATATTAAAACATCATTCTCTTGACATTACCAGTAACTAAGTAATTTTGTATGATATTAAAACATCATTCTCTTGACATTACCAGTAACTAAGTAATTTTGTATGATATTAAAAACATCATTCTCTTGACATTACCAGTAACTAAGTAATTTTGTATATTAAAAACATCTTTCTCTTGACATTACCAGTAACTAAGTAATTTTGTATGATATTAAAAACATCATTCTCTTGACATTACCAGTAACTAAGTAATTTTGTATGATATTAAAAACATCATTCTCTTGACATTACCAGTAACTAAGTAATTTTGTATATTAAAAACATCTTTCTCTTGACATTACCAGTAACTAAGTAATTACCAGTTTAATTTTGTATATATAAAAAACATCATTCTCTTGACATTACCAGTAACTAAGTAATTTTGTATGATATTAAAACATCATTCTCTTGACATTACCAGTAACTAAGTAATTTTGTATGATATTAAACATCATTCTCTTGACATTACCTGTAACTAAGTAATTTTGTATGATGTTAAACATCATTCTCTTGACATTACCAGTAACTAAGTAATTTTGTGTGATATTAAACATCATTCTCTTGACATTACCAGTAACTAAGTAATTTTGTATGATGTTAAACATCATTCTCTTGACATTACCAGTAACTAAGTAATTTTGTGTGATATTAAACATCATTCTCTTGACATTACCTGTAACTAAGTAATTTTGTATGATATTAAAAACATCATTCTCTTGACATTACCAGTAACTAAGTAATTTTGTATGATATTAAACATCATTCTCTTGACATTACCAGTAACTAAGTAATTTTGTATGATATTAAATATAAAGCTAAATTTTTGTTTTCTTTTTGAAATATTTACAAATGAGTCAGATAAACACTACACAATAATGAATAAAATGTTGGCTTGATATGTAATAAAATAATATTTAAGAATAACAGAGATCCTGTTGTCCATCAAAGTGTCCCATCCATTAAATTGAAGTATTGAAAACTAAGCCAGTATTCATTCAAATATTCATCAAGCCTTACCATAAACTTACTGCATCTACCAAATCTGAAGGAGAAACCATTTTAAAAACAAACTACCCTTTTAGAAAAATACAAATGGTAAACATACTTTATGGTTGCTTGTTTGATACTCTTTACTTGTGCTACAAACAGAAGGAAACTAAAGGCTATATTTTTTTTATTTAGAACACACGTGTTATGTGGGAACGGGTGAAGATTATGAAGGAACATTGTCGCACACAATATCTGGCCACAAATGTCAACACTGGAGCCATCAGATCTTTTATCGTACCTCAGACTATCCAGAGCTAATAGGTGGACATAACTTTTGCCGTAACCCTGGTGGAATGGAAAATCAACCATGGTGTTTTATTGCAGACCCTCAGGTACGGAAAGAGATGTGTCACATACCCAAATGTGGTAAGTCTGAAATTTTGTTAATTAAATATGGAGGGTTTATATGTGTGTGTTTTGGGAAAAGCTTAAATATAAAATGAAAAAGGCTTGGGAAATTTTATTTGTTAGGTTCACATGTCCATTTTTCACCTGTTCTAACTGGATCTAGTTTTATCATGGATTGGGTTTGTTCTATTGATTTAAAATATTTTCCTAAATGTTATTTAATACAATACATAATGAGTAAAATGACAAATGCTGGTAGAATATATTGTCCTATAAATATTAAAATTATGAAATTTTTCAGGCAACTTTCAGTTTAAACTTTACATTGTAAACTAAATTACATTGAAGCCACTACATGTAGGAGATATTTTATCTTTTTCCAGCTATGTAAGCTATAAAATAGTCCAAACAATTATATAATAACTGTCATAACGTGTATACGTTTGAAATAGTACTTTTATTTGTGTAACGTTTATTACAGTCATAAGAATTTAATACCAACTTTTGCAATTAATTTCTTTTTTTTCAGTTGATTACCTTTGGCTGTACATCCTTCTTCCAAGCATAGTCCTAGTGGTACTTATTGGATTATTACTTGGGATCTGGTGCATGAAGCGAAGAAGTAAGCCAAATCCATCAGCAATCAAAACTCCAAAAGCAGTTACCAGACCTCAGAATGAACAAGGAACCAATCAACAGGTTGAAATGAATGCTCTTTACCCAGAACACAGTTCAGAGCTCATGAGTATCCTCTCTCTAGTATTCGCTTCCTTCAAGAGCTAGGAGAAGGGGCGTTTGGAAAGGTCTATCATGGGGAATTGGTAGGCATTCATGGAATTGGAAGTGTTGCACCTGTTGCTATCAAAACCTTGAAGGAAAATGCCACTTTAAAAACTCGGCAAGATTTTCAACGAGAAGCAGAGCTAATGTCGGACTTGCACCATCCCAACATCGCCTGCTTACTAGAGCTTGCACACGAGAGAACCTCTCTGCATGTTATTTGAATATATGTCCCAGGGTGATCTTCATGAATATTTGATCTTACATTCTCCTCGGTCAGACGTGAGAAACAGCGAGGATGAACCATACCAGATACTAGAACTGTCTGACTTTCTTCATATCACTCGGCAGATTGCAGGTGGGATGGAATACTTAGCTGGAAATCATTACGTTCACCGTGACTTGGCAGCTAGAAACTGTCTAGTTGGTGATGGTCTTGTGGTCAAAATATCTGATTTTGGTCTGTCCCGAGATATCTATTCTTCTGATTATTACAGAGTTCAGTCCAAATCTTTGTTACCAGTTAGATGGATGCCACCAGAGTCTATTCTGTATGGAAAGTTCACAACAGAAAGTGATGTGTGGTCATTTGGAGTAGTTTTGTGGGAAACATTTAGCTATGGACTCCAACCTTACTACGGGTATAATAACCAGGAGGTGATTGATATGATCCGTTCTAGGAAGCTGCTTCCATGCCCTGAAGATTGTCCCCCACATATCTATGCCATGATGGTGGAATGCTGGCATGAGAACCCCTCACGTAGACCTTCCTTCAAAGAACTGTATGCTCGCTTGTGTTCCTGGCAAACCATGCACACACAGGCATTGAGTGTAGCCCAGTCAGGTAATGGTAGTCACCACAGTAGTGCAGGACCAAGTAACAACACGGTGTCCACCAACTTGAGCAGCCCTGTTGTTGGGCCCTTTACATCTTCTGGAGGTTTGGCCTCTACCAGTTGTGGAGTACCCTTTCAGAGAGCTATTAATGTTCCTGTAGCTGGTTCAATTCAGCAAGTATCTTTTGGTACTTCAACAGAAAGTTTTCCAACGTTTCATCCAGTGAGGTCTGGCACTCCAATATTGAGACCTGTAGACTCTCTATCACGTTTCACTCCTCCTAATGTCCCAATTATCGATGGAAAAGTGTCAAATGTTTAACGAATGGCTGATGCTACAGTGCGCGTGCTTTTGAAATTTCTTTGGAACTAACATCTGGTAAATGACCTCAAACTGGACAGGGCACAATGACTTGAACTTAGAAACCAGTAGACTTTCTGGTGCAATTTATGTCTTTGAAAAATCATTGGTGCCTTGTAAAATTTCAAGCTTGTTGTCATGTAACGGGACATCGAAAGATGTCGGTAATAACTAATACAAGATGAAAGAAAATCATTAAGAAAGGCTAACAATTATGATAAATTATTAGAAATGTGTTAGGGTCATTACTGTGAAACGCAGTGTTTAAAAACAGTTTTTTTATTCAGAAAATGAATAGAATATTTGCTGTATTATGACAGTTTTTTTTGATGGCTGTATCGTTAAGTATACATGTATTTGAATTGGTGTTGTTTCTTGAAATACACCATAGACTGTTAAAATGAAACCAGAAAATATTGGCTTTGAGTCAGTAATACAGAAAATCCATATGTACAGCTTTAAACTTGGTTTTTTGGTTAATTTCATTTTTACATATGTTGTACAGATTGCCTCTAGGTAAAGTTTTATATCCATTATTTTCTTTATAAACAGGTAATATGAAGGATGGTTTTATAAAAGTATTATACACAATACTGTTGTTTTTATTCGAGAATATATCATGGAGGAAGATACATCTTTTCTTCTCCTTCACTAATTGGAGGCGTGGGTTAGAAATTTGTGGTCAGTCTCACTCCTGCACTAATTAAAGACGTGGGCTAGGTGTTGTGGTCATTCTTGTCTCCTTCACTAATCCAGAGACACGGGTATGAGTTGTGGTCAGTCTTATCTTCTTCACTAATCAGAGACCTGAGTTAGGAGTGTGTGGTCAGTCTTGTCTCCTTCACTAACTAGAACATGGGTCAAGAAGTGTGTGGTTATTCCTTGTTTTTTTTAACTAATATGAAAAATGGGTAGGAGTTGTGGTCAGTTTTGTCTTTCACTGATCAGAGATGTGAGTTGTGGTCAGTCTTGTCTCCTTCACTGATCAGAGATGTGAGTTGTGGTCAGTCTTGTCTTCTTCACTGATCAGAGATGTGAGTTAAGAGTGTATGGTCAGTCTTGTCTCCTTCATTGATCAGATGCGAGTTAGGAGTTGTGGTCAGTCTTTTCTTCTTCACTGATAAGAGATGCGAGGAATGTGTGGTCAGTCTTGTCTTTCACTGATCAAAGATGCGAGTTAGGAGTGTGTTGTTAGTCTTGTTTTCAGTTGATAATTTCTTTCAAGTGTTTAGTACTTTACTGTTATATAATAAATATTAATTTTTCACAGTTACATGATTATATCAGTTCATTAAACTAAATTCTCCCTTCTTTTTGTAAGCAGATTTAAAACTGATAGTTGTGAAATGTTTTTATACCATCACACAGACTATTCAAAATGCTTGCATCTTATGGCATACACAGGATTTATACCTGTTAAATTACTTGTATGAAAGCACAGGTTATTCCAATATTATGAATTGTAAAAAAATGTGTTTATTCTTCAGTGTGTTTCGTAACAACAAATTCTTGTAATGGTAATTTCATATCGATATTCATTCAACGTTTACCACGGTGTCTTGATGTAATGTTTCACAACACTTAATGTGTGGTACGTTTACAATTTTCTGATGTAAGAAATTGAGTGGTAGTTTTGTATCTGAATCCCAGCATTTAAAGAAAAACATTCAGTAGCTTGTTCATAATCCATCTCTGTTACGAAATCAGCTTAGCAATCAGTATTTTATTTCATTAGTTATCTGTTGCTGTTTTTTTTATCTTGTAAATGCTGAGAGTTGCAGCATTGTTATATTAATTTATAGCAATGATATTGGTTTACAATAGTGCTACATCAGTTTACAACAGTGACACTAGTTTAAAGTATTGTTATATCGCTTTACAACTGTCAACAGTGTGATGTTTGTTTATAACAGTCATATATCAGTTTGGTAACAAGTAAAACAAAGCTTGTTCGTTTATCTCGCTAGGAGGCTAAGAATTACATTTAAATGTATCAAAGAGCTATTTTAATAATGTTGTTTGATAAACATTTAGGATAAGAGTAAATTTACAAAATATATTAAAAGTATTAAATCAGCATGTTTTTCTCCACATTTTTCAATGTTAATATATGTCGAAACGCAAGACGAATGTCACAATATATTTACATTAATCGTACGAAATACACTACGCGTTCAGCTCTTATATCTGTTAATTGTGTTTGCAATGAAAGCTTTGTATATAAACTGCCATAGTTAAGATATGTCAGTATAATGCGCCATCTTGTGCGATAAAGTGTTTCCATTTATGTGGATGTGTTATCTTGAAAACTTCGATAGCTTTTCTCTCTATAATGTGACTAGTCAGTCTATCCAAGGTATGCCAAAGGATATTCAGTTTTGTAAAAAAACATTTTTTATTTGATACGTCAATAAAATTTTAAAAGTTGAAAGCAACAGTATATGTCTGGTTTGTTTTAATAATTTTGTAAAACATCTACAGCGTTATGCGAACTTCAAGTTCAAGTTATTGGCTTTTTACAAGGTTATGTGGGAACCCACTGTTTGTAACCGATATTTCAAAGAAGTCAGAAATAATAATAACGTTGACTGCACATACAGCTTTAAAACCCAATGTTGTTTATCTTCTGTATTTCGTGTGTGGTAGATCTTGCTCGGTCAAATGTTTTAATACGAAATAATATAGATTCTGTTTGCCAAGGCTCGGCATGGCCAGGCGGGTTAAGACATTCGACTCCTAATCCGGGAGTCGCGGGTTCGAATCCCCGTCACACCAAATATGCTCGCCCTTTCAGCCATGCTGGCGTTATATGAAAGCGGTCAATCCCACTATTCGTTGGTAAAAGAGTAGCCCAAGAGTTGGCGGTGGTTAGCGATGACTAGCTGCCTTCCCTCTAGTCTTACACTGCGAAATTAGGGACGGCTAGCGCAGATAGCCCTAGTGTAGCTTTATGTGGAATTCAAACAAAACATCTGTTCGCTATTTACACAAATAAACAAAATAAATCAGAGCAAAAGTTAAATTATTAAAACAAGAAAAATGGGAAGATTTCTGCTCCCAACTTAATGACAAAACAGATCCGAAACAATTTTGGACACACCTAAAAAAGACTCACAAATGGAAACACAAGAAAATATCCACCATTAGAACACAATAATACCACAGCACATAGAAATAAAAAGCCAAAACATTCAAATAACTTCAAAACACGTTTAAAACACACAACGATCCAGACACGAACATATACTTCATAACGAATAACAGTGAACTGTTTGAACCACTTTTCCCAGTCAACTTAAATAACCATAAATTCAACAACATAAACGAATATACAAAGCTAATAAACACAATTTCCGCACAAAAACTCGCAGAAGCAATAACTAGCACAACAAATAAGTCTGCAGGAGAAGATTGTATACAAGCCATCCTTCTTAAAACAGGCACTCTGAAATTATTTGAACATCTCACAGCAAATTTTAATTTATCATTATACTCTGGTTATATCCCGGTTTCTTGGAAGCATGCAAATGTATTAATGTTCCATAAAGAAGGAAAGCCAGCCAATAACCAAATAGCTACCGACCAATCAACCTGACCAGCTGTGTAGCAAAATTCTTGAGAGAATAATTAGTAACAGACTCTCAGCATTCCTGGAGACAAAATCAAAATTACCAGAAGAACAAAATGGGTTCAGAACATTCAGACAAACAACAGACCATTTAGTCAGATTAACCGAAGCAATTGTTGATAGTTTTAATAAACAAGAATGCACTGTCGCTTGCTTTATCGATATTGAGAAGGCATTCGACACCGTATGATATAACGGTCTCCGGTTCCAAGTGAAAAAAATGGAACTACCGCAGGGAACTATTCGCTGGCTATCTAACTTTCTGGAAAACAGAATATGTAGAGTTAATGTTGGAGGGACCTTCTTGAGTGTTTTACCTCAGAAGCTGATGTCACTCAAGGAGGATGGTTAGCCCTGTCCTATTCATCATGTACGTGAATAACATGTCTCTAAAAGATCCAAATAATGGATACTCATCACAGCTGATGTGGTAATCTGGAATAGTGCACCAATAGCAGCCACAAACATACAACCACAGTTAAATAGAATAAGTGAAGATTGTCAAAAATATAGAATCAAAATAAACGTTAACTAAACATAAAAAAGTACAACCTCAGATCTATATGAATGGAGCACTCCTTCAAACTGCTACATCTGCAAAATTTGTAGGACTTACATTTGATTCAAAACTAACATGAGTAAACCACGTGAGTAATATTATTAAAATAGATTTGGTGAATAACAAACTATGCTAGGGGTCTAACTGGTAAAAACAGTGGAGCAACAGCAGGTAACATCATAAAAATATATAAAACATACATTAGACCCGTCATTGACCACGTAGCCCCTGCATGGATAAATGTAAGTAAAAAACTACTACAAACAATACAAAATACACTTCTCACAACAGCTCATAAAGTACCAAGAACAACATCATCAGAATTCGTACATAAATAGGCACACATACAAACAATAGCAGATAGACTCCTATGTAGTATAATAAATTATTTATACATGATTAGGATAGTCCTTTCCCAAGTGAATATATTTTTTTTCTTAATAAATAAATAAGAAAAGGCCACCTATAAACTAGACTCCATATTAGTTTAAGGGTTAATTACTATACAGTGAAAGGGTTTTTTAAATGTAAATACTTTATAGTTAATACCTAACTAATGAAAGTGCAAATAAATTTGGAACTATAAGAGAAATTATTTATTTGCACCAAGTGTATATGTAGATAGTGCATGGACATTGTCCTGAAAAGGACCCTAGTAAGTGCGGGTTACTCTGGCCCTTGTGTACAATATATAAATTTACTTGACAGTTGCAAAACCAAACTTTAAAGGTCGACCAAACGTACCCCTCCTGGGTATATAAACATCAATACCCAAACAGAGAGAGAGAGTGTGTTCGCTATTTCAGAATGAACGACATCTAGTGGTAGTAGAGAGATATGTTGTGACATTTTTATTGTATTGTGATTTAACCTCTTGTATACATTCGATTAATAAAAAAAATAACATTCTAGAAATCTACTTTAGAATAAGTCAGACCATGAATAAAAAATAAAATATTACAATACGTGTAATACTAACGAGAAACGGCATGGTGATCTGTGATGTTATTTTTATTTCTACAGAATCGTGAAATAACTACGTCACTAACATTCATTCCTACTGTGCTAAATGTCAGACAAGAACGTAACCATATACTAGTTACAGAAACATTCTTGGCAGGACTGCATTACAGTTTTCTTTAATAGTAAGCATACTTTTTAATTATTCTTATCATAAGACATTATTATTACTATTAGGCCAATGTGGAGGACATTGCGTAGTTGATATGGTATTAATATTATACGCCCATTCCGTTCTTGAAAAACCACAAGATACCAAAAGAATGTAATATTAAGAAATAGAATAACCATAATATATATTATATGATAGTCATAATTATAATTTGTCACCTTAGAACGTTCACACCATAAAATAATATTACATTTCAAGAAATTCAGGATTAATGCACGTGTATTTATATATATCTATATAATAGTACAATCTGTTTTATGTCCATGTGAATACTCCTCAAAGTGTAGATTAACCTTCATCAAAATTGGTAGAGGTTTATGGGAAGCTATACATTTTAAGTTTTGCGGTTTTTATTGGTGTTTTGTACTTGTACTTTGCCCCCTATTGATGGATCTTCACCACATTGGGCACATGGAGAGATACATAAAAACTCGGTTTTGTGTTTCAATGGGTGTTTGAAATTTTTTTTTACCTGCGGCACTAAAATCCAAGTTTCGATACTCGTGATGGACAGAGCACACATGACGAAAAACAAATATGCATATTTTACCACTACCGCCGCCTGTTGATGGATATTTACACGGGGTTTGTTAAGCCTATAAGGAGATACATGCAGATTTGCAATTCACATTTTGTGTTTTGCAGTTTTCATGGACTTTTGTCTCTTTTTTTTTTTTAACATACACGGGAAGCAACTTTTCATGTCCGAAGATAACCTTTCATTAATTATGAATTTACATAACTTCCGTCCAACTGACAGGCGCCCCACCTAGTTTATAATAACATAAATATTTTAGATAAAAATTTCCTTTTCCAACTTTTACATACATTAAGATTAAGAAATTAAAAACATTCAGAATAACGTACAAATGATATTTTATAAAGCCTAAGATTAAATAACTTACAATCATTATGTATCTAAGACTTAATATGATCTGTTGTTCTTTTGTAATAGTTTGTACGATTCTAAAGGTAGATCAAGACAAACACATCAACGTTTTTTCTTAAGAATTTCTGAAAACGAAGTTTCGTGGTGTTTCACCCAAGACTAAGATATTATCAATTAATGTGATTAAGTGATATGTATAATGTTTGCAAGAAGAAAGTATTGTATTTATATAACTCGGATGTCATTTGAAATTTCACGGTCCGTATTAAGAATTTTTCAGAACTGCACAGTTAGCCTGTTTTTATTTTTGTTTTATTTTGAGACATGTGTTACACAGTAGCGAAACCACACAAACTAAATCAAAAATGAACAAGCTAACACGTCTGTACATTTTTTTTTTTTTTTAAAAGACGTATCTACTTAAGTATTGTAAATGTACATAGTCTAAAAGTGCGACATGAAAACTAATAATTTTGTTGTTGCAACTGGAACAAGCAGTAAAATAGATATAAAAAAGTAGCCATTTTTTTCAACTTACCATTGTACCTTTACAAGGTTTATTCCTTTATATAATACTTCCCTCCGAATTGGCTCAACGGTAAACCTTAGGGCTTATTACAACACTAAGAGTTGTTTTATTATCCAATGTGAACACAACACAGATTGTTTTGTGTTTAATAACAAACAAACAATTGTCACTGAACTCACTTTTTATAACTGATTCCTTGGCTCATTTAGTACACAAAAAATGGTTTTATTAAATTTAGCGTTGCCAAGTCCTCGGATTTATTATACGGAACTGTACTACTACAAGATTGCAGTTAGCTACTTTTGGGCTATTTTAAGATATTTTCAATAGTAAAAATTACTTCGTGGAATGTATTTTAATGTGTAGTTTTCCCAGTTGCTCATGATATATCAGCATTATTGTTTTATTAATGACATCGAAAAGTATTTTGTTGCCTTTTACGTAAAGCTACTCGAGGTCTATTTACGATAGCATCTCTTTAATTTTAAGTGAAAGACGAGATGGAAGGGATCTAACCAACACCGACATCTGAGCTACTTTTTAATTTAATATTGGAATTTCATCACCTCTGTTATGACGCAACCATTGACCCAAACTCGGGCCGGATTCTTTGTTTTATGGTGATAACAGAAGGGGCTATAAAATACAAAACCTGAAAACATTGCATCAGATTAATTTAAAGAAAGACCCATTTAGAACAGACGAAACGCCATGTTGATTATCTCGAATTTAGTTACATAATTCAATAAAAAAAAACTATTTTATACGTATATATAAAAACCACATCTGCATTTATCGTGGCAAAATCATTCTTACTGACGTCGTACATTGGCAATTAAAAATCACAATATGCGTGAATTATGAACCAATGAATCGAGTTTCACCAATTTGTTTCTTTCGTACATTGCAGACTTCTGTCCCTCATACTGAAACCCTCTGAATAATAGTGACTAGTTGTTTATTGTTCCGAATCTGTGAATCAAAAGTTCGAAGAACAACGTCACTGACCACGTTCAGTAATTTTAGTTGTGTTAGTATGACAAAAACAAAAACTCCTATATTCGCTTCTAGGATGTGGACCAAAGACTCTCTCGCTCGTCACTACTTTAAAATTAGGCACGGATATATCCGAATCCTAGGGGGCGTGACTGATTTGGCAGATCAACTCTAACGCACATAAGGTGCCGTAGGGTTGATAATACTAATAACTAAACAATATTTCTACGTTAGTTTGGTGTCTGCCGAGGCTGATAATACTAATAACTGAACAATATTTCTACGTTAGTTTGGTGTCTGCCGAGGCTGATAATACTAATAACTGAACAATATTTCTACGTTAGTCTGGTGTCTGCTGGGGCTGATAACACTAATAACTGAACAATATTTCTACGTTAGTCTGGTGTCTGCTGAGGCTGATAATACTAATAACTGAACAATATTTCTACGTTACTGAGGCTAATAATACTAATAACTGAACAATATTTCTACGTTAGTCTGGTGTCTGCTGAGGCTGATAATACTAATAACTGAACAATATTTCTACGTTAGTTTGGTGTCTTCCGAGTCTGATAATACTAATAACTGAACAATATTTCTACGTTAGTTTGGTGTCTTCCGAGTCTGATAATACTAATAACTGAACAATATTTCTACGTTACTCTGGTGTCTACTGAGGCTGATAATACTAATAACTGAACAATATTTCTACGTTAGTCTGGTGTCTGCCGAGGCTGATAACACTAATAACTGAACAATATTTCTACGTTAGTTTGGTGTCTGCTGAGGCTGATAACACTAATAACTGAACAATATTTCTACGTTAGTTTGGTGTCTGCTGAGGCTGATAATACTAATAACTAAACAATATTTCTACGTTAGTCTGGTGTCTGCTGAGGCTGATAACACTAATAACTGAACAATATTTTACGTTAGTTGGGTGTCTGCTGAGGCTGATAAGACTAATAACTGAACAATATTTCTACGTTAGTTTGGTGTCTGCTGAGGCTGATAACACTAATAACTGAACAATATTTCTACGTTAGTTTGGTGTCTGCTGAGGCTGATAATACTAATAACTAAACAATATTTCTACGTTAGTCTGGTGTCTGCTGAGGCTGATAACACTAATAACTGAACAATATTTTTACGTTAGTTGGGTGTCTGCTGAGGCTGATAAGACTAATAACTGAACAATATTTCTACGTTAGTCTGGTGTCTGCTGAGGCTGATAATACTAATAACTGAACAATATTTCTACGTTACTCTGGTGTCTACTGAGGCTGATAATACTAATAACTGAACAATATTTCTACGTTACTGAGGTTGATAATACTAATAACTGAACAATATTTCTACGTTAGTTTGGTGTCTGCCGAGGCTGATAATACTAATAACTGAACAATATTTCTACGTTAGTCTGGTGTCTGCTGAGGCTGATAATACTAATAACTGAACAATATTTCTACGTTAGTTTGGTGTCTTCCGAGGCTGATAACACTAATAACTGAACAATATTTCTACGTTAGTCTGGTGTCTGCTGAGGCTGATAATACTAATAAATGAACAATATTTCTACGTTACTGAGGCTGATAATACTAATAACTGAACAATATTTCTACGTTTGGTGTCCGCCATAGTAACATAAAAATGGTGTAAGTGATTAGTGTTGAGACAAGTTGACTCATCGGCAAAAAGTGGCGTTCTAATGCATAGAAAGAAACCAGTCTCACTAGAATCATCATTCAAACAATAAATGATCGTGCTTATTAAATATTTATAACATCCACTAATAAGTATTAATTTTAAAAAGCTGTAATTGCACGAATTATTAACACAACTTCTTTATCAGTTTCCCAGTCTGGTAATATCGATGTTTTCACCCGTTTGTTATTTTTGTATTTGTTTTTCAACGTTCTATAACTAGAGTTATGTTACCCTGCGGGTAGGTATTCTTAAAAATCTCAATATCTAACAACTATATGAATATTTCTATGGTAAGTTCTCTAGCAGATTAGATTTTGGTGTATAAACTAGTGTAAAGAGATAACAAGTTGCAAATTATTCCAACAGGAAGGAGTTTGGTCCTCTGTTAAACAACCTAAAGGCATCCTTGTTAAAAAGGGTAAACTGTTGTTGTACCCAGCTTCTTAACGGTGGGAAAGAGCTGTGTTTTGTTTTCTTCCCATTGTCTTTTGTATAATGCGACCCATAGATTTTAAAACTACATATTTGAAACCAACAGAATTATCTATTCCATTCGAGGATTTTTGAATCTTTTTAGCGTTTTCGAAGTCTTTTGCAAGAATTTCAGCTTTTCTTCGAGTTCTTTGTTATACTGTAAAGCCTGTCTCAGAATATTTCGGAGCTCTTGTTCGGATGTTTTCCATCTATTAATGATTTCTTCTTTTGTCATGGAGTATAACTTGAGTTCTTCTATTCGTTCTCTTGAAAATATCTTTGTTCTAAACCTTTTACGTTTGGAGAAAGTATTGTTTAAATTTCTTTGTTTCTTACGAGCCTCAAAATCTGTGTCGGCCAGAAACGCCTTTTTTTTCAAGGTCCTCAAGTCGGAAAATGACCAGGCCCGTGATCTTTCAGGAAGGTCAGGATGTTTTTGGTCACTTAAATTGTCCTGGACAGCAAGAGGTAGGAGTTCGTTGAAACTAATGCTAAATATGCGCTTGGATGTCTTTGGTAAAGATGAAGTTGTGCTGTCGGACGAAGAAGATGGACACGGTGGCACTTCTTGATGGGGAGGAAGAAGACGCTCCAATCTTCTCTGCGAATTGTCCAATAGAATAGTATCGCTGTTGAGTGATAGTGCGTTAGGCCTCAGGTTTCTGAAAAGTTCTCTCTTAGGAGCAGCAGAAAATTCTTTATTAATGTTGGCTTCCGCTACTGGTTCCACATCAATGTTTTCAATGGAAGCCAAATTTCGTTTCTCTTGTTCTTCTTGGACACTAGAACGAGTTTATGAAATACGCTACATCAGTTTTCCAACTTGTAGCGAAGTTCTTACGTTAAATATAACATATTATTTATTAAGATCAATATTCTGAATATACATAGTGCCACGTATTCATGATTTTGCTTATTTAGTCTACAGCTCGCTCCGGTTATGAATGGAGTTTGATGTTAATCTATTTCTGCGTGACTTCTCAGCCACAACCAGTTACATTAATCTTTTTTAAACTATAATCTTGCATCAGGCTTGTTTGTTTTTGGAAACGAGTTAAAAATGCCGGATGTTTAATTTCATTTTTGACATTCATACATATATATTAATGAAACAAGTGTTCCTTCGTGATTTGTTGTTATATTTCTGCACAAACTATACTATATAAATAAATGTTACATATTCGAATGTATAAGTGATATATTTATATTATTTCAACGAAACTACAGTAAATAAAAGTAATAATTTCTGTTTATGAGTCTGAAACAGATCGGCACATCTAGAGGGCGCTGATTGTAATGGACAACATCCCAATAAAATCGGGCAAATACTTGAAAACATTTATTGCCATATTTTAGTACTAAAATTTTGGCCTAATTAAGTCGGGCAAGTACTAAAAATACTGCGAGAAATAATTTGCCCGAATCAACTCGGGCAAATACTTTTTGAAGCATGGAAAGCACCCGAGTTATTTCGGGCAAATAACAGAAGGGGTTAAGAGACATAAAGCACCTGTTTTTTTGTTTGTTTTTCAATACGAAACTGAAACGTAGTTTAGTTTAACAGCACAAAACAACCCCAATAGTAATAAAACCGTCTAGTGTTCCCACAAAAACTTTACGTGAAATGCTCGTAATGTCTTGTCACTTTAACGTAATTGGGGAATTATTCGTTCTTATTGATTAAATATTGTGAACCAGTAACTCCTTCCCCCTACATTTCGACCAACACTCACAGTTGAGGTACATCTGTAACACAGATACAGTTCAGGTGTTATAAAGGAGGCACTGATGGCTTTATAGTAACGTAGTTTTAATACTGTTCGGTTGAAACCGATATTGTTACAATGAGGAAAGGAACGAGTAACATCTAATGGGCATGGACAAAGGTGTGCGACTCGTAATCTGAGGGTCGCTGGTTCGATTCCCCGTCACACCAAGCATGCTCGCCCTTTCAGACGTGGGGGCGTTATAATGTGAAGGTCAATCCCACTATTAGTTGGTAAAATAGTAGCCCAAAAGTTAGCGGTGGATGGCGATGACCAGCTGCCTTCCCTCTAGTCTTACACTACTAAATTAGGGTTAACTAGCGCAGATAGCCCTCGTGTAGCTTTGCGCGAAATTCAAAACAAACCAAATCCAACACAACTTTCTGTTCCGAGCTTCACTTCGTTGTTTACAGGAAACGCACTAGTGGAGTTATTTTCGTGTGCATTATAATACTTATATTACAATCCTAAGCCTCGAAGTAACGATTATAATTTTGTTGATTCTTTTTATTAATTTCTGTCATAAAATTTGTAATGGTGATTTTCAAATCACTTGTGATACATTACATAAACAGACAATATTATTATTATTATTCATAAACAAGCAAAAGTGACGGGAGAAATTGAAGTCAATCTATCAGTTTAATTATTTTATGATGTTTTTTTCTTATAGCAGAGCTACATCAGACTAGTTACTGATGATGTGTGTTCTCTTAGAGCAAAGCTACATCAGACTAGTTACTGATGATGTGTGTTCTCTTAGAGCAAAGCTACATCAGACTAGTTACTGATGATGTGCGTTCTCATATAGCAAAGCTACATCAGGTTATTTACTGATGATGTGCGTTCTCATATAGCAAAGCTCCATCAGGCTATTTACTGATGATGTGTGTTCTCTTAGAGCAAAGCTACATCAGACTAGTTACTGATGATGTGTGTTCTCTTAGAGCAAAGCTACATCAGGTTATTTACTGATGATGTGCGTTCTCATATAGCAAAGCTCCATCAGGCTATTTACTGATGATGTGTGTTCTCTTAGAGCAAAGCTACATCAGGCTAGTTACTGACGATGTGTGTTCTCTTAGAGCAAAGCTACATCAGGCTATTTACTGATGATGTGCGTTCTCTTATAGCAAAGCTCCATCAGGCTATTTACTGATGATGTGTGTTCTCTTATAGCAAAGCTCCATCAGGCTATTTACTGATGATGTGTGTTCTCTTATAGCAAAGCTCCATCAGGCTATTTACTGATGATGTGTGTTCTCTTATAGCAAAGCTCCATCAGGCTATTTACTGATGATGTGTGTTCTCTTATAGCAAAGCTCCATCAGGCTAGTTACTGATGATGTGTCTTCTCTTATAGCAAAGCTACATCAGGCTAGTTACTGATGATGTGTGTTCTCTTATAGCAAAGCTCCATCAGGCTATTTACTGATGATGTGCGTTCTCTTATAGCAAAGCTCCATCAGGCTATTTACTGATGATGTGTATTCTCTTATAGCAAAGCTCCATCAGGCTATTTACTGATGATGTGTATTCTCTTATAGCAAAGCTCCATCAGGCTATTTACTGATGATGTGTGTTCTCTTATAGCAAAGCTACATCAGGTTATTTACTGATGATGTGCGTTCTCTTATAGCAAAGCTCCATCAGGCTATTTACTGATGATGTGCGTTCTCTTATAGCAAAGCTCCATCAGGCTATTTACTGATGATGTGAGTTCTCTTATAGCAAAGCTCCATCAGGCTATTTACTGATGATGTGTGTTCTCTTATAGCAAAGCTCCATCAGGCTATTTACTGATGATGTGTGTTCTCTTATAGCAAAGCTACATCAGGTTATTTACTGATGATGTGCGTTCTCTTAGAGCAAAGCTACATCAGACTAGTTACTGATGATGTGTGTTCTCTTAGAGCAAAGCTACATCAGGTTATTTACTGATGATGTGCGTTCTCATATAGCAAAGCTCCATCAGGCTATTTACTGATGATGTGTGTTCTCTTAGAGCAAAGCTACATCAGGCTAGTTACTGACGATGTGTATTCTCTTAGAGCAAAGCTACATCAGGCTATTTACTGATGATGTGCGTTCTCTTATAGCAAAGCTCCATCAGGCTATTTACTGATGATGTGTGTTCTCTTATAGCAAAGCTCCATCAGGCTATTTACTGATGATGTGTGTTCTCTTATAGCAAAGCTCCATCAGGCTATTTACTGATGATGTGTGTTCTCTTATAGCAAAGCTCCATCAGGCTATTTACTGATGATGTGTGTTCTCTTATAGCAAAGCTCCATCAGGCTAGTTACTGATGATGTGTCTTCTCTTATAGCAAAGCTACATCAGGCTAGTTACTGATGATGTGTGTTCTCTTAGAGCAAAGCTACATCAGGCTATTTACTGATGATGTGCGTTCTCTTATAGCAAAGCTCCATCAGGCTATTTACTGATGATGTGCGTTCTCTTATAGCAAAGCTCCATCAGGCTATTTACTGATGATGTGTGTTCTCTTATAGCAAAGCTCCATCAGGCTATTTACTGATGATGTGTGTTCTCTTATAGCAAAGCTCCATCAGGCTATTTACTGATGATGTGTGTTCTCTTATAGCAAAGCTCCATCAGGCTATTTACTGATGATGTGTGTTCTCTTATAGCAAAGCTCCATCAGGCTATTTACTGATGATGTGTGTTCTCTTAGAGCAAAGCTCCATCAGGCTATTTACTGATGATGTGTGTTCTCTTAGAGCAAAGCTCCATCAGGCTATTTACTGATGATGTGTGTTCTCTTATAGCAAAGCTCCATCAGGCTATTTACTGATGATGTGTGTTCTCTTATAGCAAAGCTCCATCAGGCTATTTACTGATGATGTGTGTTCTCTTATAACAAAGCTCCATCAGGCTATTTACTGATGATGTGTGTTCTCTTATAGCAAAGCTCCATCAGGCTAGTTACTGATGATGTGTGTTCTCTTATAGCAAAGCTCCATCAGGCTAGTTACTGATGATGTGTGTTCTCTTATAGCAAAGCTCCATCAGGCTATTTACTGATGATGTGTGTTCTCTTATAGCAAAGCTCCATCAGGCTATTTACTGATGATGTGTGTTCTCTTATAGCAAAGCTCCATCAGGCTATTTACTGATGATGTGTGTTCTCTTAGAGCAAAGCTACATCAGGCTATTTACTGATGATGTGTGTTCTCTTATAGCAAAGCTCCATCAGGCTATTTACTGAGTCCACCGAGGAGAATTGAACCCCTCATTTTATTATTGTAAATCCGTAGACTTAGAGCTGTACCAGCGGGGGTTACGTCACATTTTGAAATGTTAATAATAGTGCAAGGATTTACTAACACCTTAATGTAGAATACCTTCTTGTGGAATACAATTCGGTATCAGTATTGTTCATGTCTATTCTACCATTATTTCACAAGTGCATGCTGAGTTTTACCTACAAGCCTAGTGTTTAAAAGGTAGCGCGGGAAACAGCCGCCGTAAACGCGAGACAGACGAATGATCGGACAGACGTCACGGTTCACAACATATATGAGATGAAACTCTAACATTAATACTATAGTGTTCTAAAATTTTTCTTCTACCTCAATAGGTAAGAACACTTCCCGGCTATGTTTGTGTTATCTGAATAAGCCTTTATTCTAGTAAAAATAACTTTAAAGCCTATAAAAAACAACTAGAGGTCACTAAGAAACACGTGTGTAGTGTTTTTGCTTTACTCACACATTTCGGATTTCTTGTATAAGTTGAAAAAACTGAGACTGACTTTTACTTTTTCTGGCATCTTCCTTCGCTTTCTGTGTGAAAGAAAATCGTAAAGAAATATATGCATCAAAATTGTTACGTTTTATTACAAGAACATGAAATGTTGTGCTACTAGTATTATACCTCACTACAGCAGCATGCAACATTAAATTCAGGCTGTTATGTTTTTTAGAGGAACACGAAATATAAAGCTATTAATATTTTATCTTACTACAGCAACATGCAACGTTGAATTCAGAGTAATGTGTTTTATTACAGGAACACGAAATGTTAAGCTACTAACAGTATATTGTACTACAGCAACCCGCAACGTTAAATTCAGAGTAATGTGTTTTATTACAGGAACATAAAATGTTAAGCTAATGATATTACATTTTATTGTAACAATAAATACTTTGGAAGACTGCGGGTTGGAAACAAAAATCTGAAGCCAGAACTGAAACATTTGAATAGGAATCATGTTCTTCGTGGGAAAATATCATTGGACGTTATGATTGTATATTGATTTTAATAAGTATTACTGATAACACTGGTTTACAAAGAAATTGAGGCAAGCACAAAAATAGCTGTTTTAACCTAAATTGCTGAATTCAGATTTGAAATCCGTTTTTACTCATCACCTCTAGTTTTTTAGATATGCATACTGTACATTTTGTACACATACTGTACATAAAGGCGTATATGCATTCAGGGTTAATTTATAATATTGTGTGACTTATGTCTTCTTTTTTAGTTATTATCAAGACGGATTTTGGCCGTTAAGTGTAGCCAACACGTCTCAATCAACAGCCAGTAGTGCACTGGCAGTCAGCGCAGGAGGTTGGTGTCCCTCGACAATTGTGTTACACAATCTTTTGGGTATATATTTGTATTACAATTTCCAACGACGCACATAATTATTATTGCCTTACATATGATTTAATTTTACTTTGTTTTTTTTCAGATTCTCCAATGGTTTCAAGCTCGTCAAAACACCGAGGATGCCTCAACAAGGCCAATTCTTTCTGCTACGTGTGTGGGGACTTCACGACAGTTGCACAGCGTCGAACCATCACTTCCCTCCTCAGAACTGCCTACTTTCATTATTTTGACTGTAAAATTGGTGATCAGGACAAATCTTGGGCTCCACACATCTGTTGTAAACCCTGCTACAATGGACTAACTGCTTGGTTTAATGGCAAGAAAGCGGCTTTCAACTTTGCAGTTCCGATGGTTTGGAGAGAGCCACGAAGCCATGCAGATGATTGTTATTTTTGTCTAACAAATATAACTGGTTTCAATGCATCTTCTAGAAAAAAGATCAAATATCCCAACCTTCCATCTGCTATGAGACCTGTTCCTCATTCAGATGATCTTCCTGTCCCAACACCTCCAATAAATAAGGATCTTCTTTCCTCATCAGATGAAGAAATGCCTCCAAGGGAAGATTCTGCCAGGTCAATCTCTTCCGAAGATATTGACTCTTCTTATTCAGGAACAAGTGGCAACGAGCCACACTGGATCACGCAAGAAGACCTGAATGACCTTGCTCGTGATTTGTATCTGTCAAAATAGCAGTCAGAGCTCTTGGCTTCTCGGCTTAAACAGTGGAACCTAGTCCAGGAAGATGTAAGGATCACCAGTTTCAGGAATCGGAACAAAGACCTTGCTTCATTTTTCGACATGGAAAACAAGTTGTACTACTGCACAAATGTACCTGGCTTGTTCACTTTCCTTGGTTTGCCACATAATCCTTCAGACTGGCGTCTTTTCATAGACTCTTCCAAGCGAAGTCTCAAGGCTCTGCTTCTGCACAACGGGAATAAATATCCCAGCATTCCCACTGCACACTCTGTCCATCTAAAGGAGTCCTATGACAATATGGAGCTTCTTTTAGAAGCTGTTAAGTACAACCAATACCAGTGGAGTCTTTGTGGGAACCTCAAGGTCATTGGTCCTCTTATGGGTATGCAAGCGTGCTTCACAAAGTACTGTTGCTTTCTCTGTCTCTGGGATAGTCGAGTTGTATCCCAGCATTACAAGCAGAAAGACTGGGGGTCTAGAAGCACTTTCGTTCCTGGCGAACACAGCGTCAAGGAGAATCCTCTGGTTGACATGAAGAAGGTGCTTCTTCCTCGTCTTCACATCAAGCTTGGTTTGATGAAGAATTTCGTGAAGGCCATGGACAAAAATGGTGCTGCCTTCCAACACTTGTCTACTGTGTTCCCAGGTCTCAGTGCTGCTAAGCTCAAAGAGGGCATCTTTGTCGGACCTCAAATCCGAGAAGTGCTGAAGGATACTGATTTTGAGGAACTTCTTACCTTAAATGAATTGAGAGCATGGGAAGCATTTAAGTCAGTCTGTAGTGGCTTCCTTGGTAACACACGCGTACCAAATTACCAAGCCTGTATTGAGAAGTTGCTAAAGACTTATGAGGATATGGGATGTTGAATGTCACTCAAAATTCATTTTCTCCATTCCCACCTCAACTTCTTCCCTCCAAACCTTGGAGCAGTGAGTGATGAGCACGAAGAAAGATTCCACCAAGACATTACGAAGATGGAGAGCAACTACCAAGGCAAGTGGAACCCCAGTATGATGGGAGACTTCTGCTGGATGCTCTTGCGTGACATCCCGGAGGCAAAATACACCAGATCATCTAAGAAAACACACTTCTAACTGTCTGCGGTACTATGAATTGTGTACATTGTGTCATCCAAGTATATTTATTCCGTCAATGTTCTTTATCTATCCTGTTTTATCTGTAATAAGCTGCTGCAACTGTTGAAATAAGCACGTATATACTCTGTATATACTAAAATGAGACTATTTAAAAGCCAGAAAACTAGAGGTGATAGAGCAAAACTGTTTATAAATTTGAATTCAGCACACCCAAATTAGTAAAAAACACCTATTCACATTCTTGCCTCAGACAAAAAATATTTTTTTTGTAAACCAGTGTAATCTATTTTAAATTTCGATTTTTGTAACCACGATTATTCATCTTCCACGGTCTCAAATTTACACTTCATAATATTCTGCTTATCAATTAACTTTTTATTTGTAAATATATAAAACAAAATGTAATATTCACATATGTTTAAGTTTATTTTAATGTACCCAATCGGCAGTATCCAAAATCTCTGGTTAGATCACTTATTTTTAACCCTAAACTAAACAGTTGTTCACCAGTGCTCTGACCAGAGAGAGGAATTGAACTCCAGATTCCAGCGTTGTTAACCTGTAAAATTATCGCTGATCCTCGGCCCCTCGAGGGGCTACCAAAATGTTCGATACCACATATTCATAATTATTAGACACGTCATGTTTTGAAAATAATATGCTGAAAAATACGCCATGGATAAACAATAAATCCACTAACAGATACAATCTGCGAACATAGTCACTGCTTGAAAACCGATGTTTTAACGAATGATGAATTTACCATCTTCAGCGACGTACAGCGCGTGCCAAATTACTGTGCAGGTCTTGTCTTTACGAATATCTCAAAAACTATAAGTTTGATTTATATTAATTTTATAATGATAACTATCATATTATCACACACAAGTTGCGTAATTCTCATTAACAGCTACTAATAAATATAAAAGTTACGAGGTTTGTTACAGTAACGTGAATCATAACAGTGCCAAGTTCCTAACAAACAAATCTACAGTACAAAAACAACAGATAAAACTGATACAATTAATTCTTTATAGCTAAACGAAAATCGTACTTACTCTTTTGACACTTTTTTGGAACAAACTAAAAATCTGACCTTCTCGTAGGTTGTACACTATTTCCTTCACAGAGTGATGAGGTGACACCAATTTTACTGTGTTGATGAAGCGATAGAATTTCTGGAAAACAGGTAGTGAAAACAATCATAACAAAACGATTTAAAAACCTACGGAAACTGTCAAGTTACATACACGAATATTTAATTTATGGTACAATGAGACGATTGGCGTCGTTTCAAGCTCAACGTGTTTCGTTACCTTGTCTTCAACTCGTAAACGTTTTAACCCTCTCCTAATTTTTGAATATTCGAGCAAAGCTACTTAATAAGGACTATCTGCGCCAGTTGTGCCTAAATTTGAGCTGACGTACAAAGAGAAAGGCAATTAGTTAACAAACCCAACACCATATGTTTGCCTACTTTTGCCTGATCGAAGAGTGGGTTTTGATTGTCACCCTTATAACGCATGCAAGTCCCCAAACGTTTTCCGTAACTGGAAGCGAATCATGGATCCATATAACTACAATCCTACACAATGAATACCTTCATTGTACAAGACTTCAGATAGCGTAGAAACTAATATAAATATTCGGTGTATTTAATTCATTCGTAAATAAATTACTCGTAAATAGATACAAAACCTGTGCTAAGAATATATTAATGCAAGTAATTAATAAAAAAATATACAGATTTCTTTCATAAGGTAACATGGCCAGTTGAATAAATTAAGTCGTGAAAACTTAACATGACTAGTTGGTTAACTTTAGCCATAACGAACGTAGTTACTACAGTCGTAACGGATGTAGTTACCACAGCCAGTTGGTTAATTAAAGCCATAAAAACCAAAATTTACTACTTCAAAACATAAGATAAATACATTTGTTTCTTTATACCAAGTGTCAATAAACAGTGATCACGGGAAGCTATCGATATAGATCACAAATAAAAACTAAGATAGTAAATAATCTAATAAAGTTAGTTTTCCCGTCAATAAAGAGTATCAAATGTTACAAAACAAAAACTTATAACGATTACAATATAATTATTTTGTACTTTGGCTGCCTCGCGAAACAACTTACCTTGAAAGTGTTGACACTTTCGGCTGTAATCCCAATAGCATCCCCTGGCCCGGCATGGCCAAGCGTGCGACTCGAAATCTGAGGATCGCGGGTTCGCATCCCCGTCGCGCCAAACATGCTCGCCCTTTCAGCCGTGTGGGCGTTGTAATGTGCGATCAATCCCACTATTCGTTGGTAAAAGAGTAGCCCAATAGTTGGCGGTGGGTGGTGATGACTAGCTGCCTTCCCTCGAGTCTTACACTACTAAATTAGGGACGGCTAGCACAGATAGCCCTCGAGTAGCTTTGTGCGAAATTCAAAGAAACAAACAAACCCAATAGCATCCCTAATGAAACGAAGAAATATGTTACTCATCTATTCAATTTAATAAATTTTAAAATTCATTTAACGTTTAGTGTTCGTGAAATATTTTGTGTCACCAGTGATGTAGCTAGAAATTGTTCATATACTAGGTACATTAAATATGTGTCACTGAACTGTTTTGGACAACGACCACACAAGTACTAGCAACATGTTTCTAACTGAACTATAGGGATGTTTTTAAGGTCTTTAAATTTCTGTTGTTTTAAACATAAGTCTTCAAGGTAAGTTGTCGTCCTTTGTTCTCTATAGGTACGCCACTACCTGTGGCTGTTTTTTTGTTTTTGTGTACTATATAAATACTTTACCACTAAGGGCTAGCTGGAATCCACCTAGCTCGTTAGCACGAAAGTATCCATGACAGTAATTATACTATGATTTTTAATGATATACCCATATCTTTACAAAACTTTACAGATTATTAATTTCATTGATTGAATTTAAGAACAAAGCTAAACAATGGACTATCTATGTTCTGCCCACCACCGGTATCGAAACCCGGATTCCAGCGTTGTAAGTCCGTAGACATACCGCTATACCAGATTATTAGTTTACAGCTAACATTAACCACGTGGATGTGTTAACTTTGGTCATATAATTCTCACTATAAGTCTACCGACAGTATTAAACCTATGTTCGAAATCTGTTTTTCTGAATAAGCCATAACATTACTAGTTAGACTAGTCTTGTCTTAAGCTGCACAAAGTAATCCAAATTTCATCTCTTATTCGTGATATGTTTAATAAACTTATACCTTGACGCTCAGTGATAGCATCAAAAATGAATGTACACAGAAACTGTATCTGTATAAAGAATATGTTCTGGTGGCGTCTCTGTGTAGCCGGACTGGCCAGCAATGTCGTGGATAATTATTTAAAGTTATGTGAGTATTTAATAATGCCAACATTTAAAATTAAAAGCTGTCAAACTGCCATGTCAACTTGTGCAGGTGTAAGGACTTCAAAAGAAGACTCGCACATATAATTCGGAACCAACTGTTAACATCCACGACTGTTCGATGTCGCTACCACTACCACGGCGACGATGCCCACTGTAAGTTAATATATTATAGAAAAAAAAAAAAGGTTTTACTCTGGAATGTAACACCCTCCGCCTTTAATTTTTATTTATGGTATGCGTAGCAGTTAACGACAAAGCGCTGATTTCCCTTCGTTCTTTAGGGTCGTGGCTTAAACAGACGAGTGTCACTCTCAGCCACTTTACTTTATTGGTCAGTTCGAACTTCAACACATAGCAATGGCGTCGCCCACAATACCCTTAATAATAAAGTAGTGTCTGACCAATCATGTTTTATTTATATCTATGGTTCAAGACACATACGAATCTTTTAAAACTTTAAACAATAGACTTGCCTTAAACAAGAAATTTAAAAAACAAACTTAATAGGATTTAGGTAAAAATTATAACAAAAAATTTGAATTTCTAGAAAAAACATACCTGACTAAAAAACATTAAATGAGGACTTCTCCACACGGTGTCTTTAGGCTTTTCTCGCAACACTGGTATAACATAACGAAAAGTGAGATGTTCCAAAACAAGTGTACAAACAGCCACCAGATGTCCCACACAGAGCATTATAAATACACCCGAGACAGCACGCACACTCAAACCCATGGGCTTAGTCAACCCGTGCACCGACCTTTCAAAACATGGTACCCTGCCGTACCATTTCTGTTGTAGTTGGTCGATATAACCAGCCTCGTTGTAGTGAAGTATCAAGTCCGATACTGCATCCTGGGAAAAGATAAAACTAACACTTACAGAATGTACAGCCTGGATTAACATTCTACGATATTACATCTATATAAATAAACACCAATATATGTGAGTGCGTGTGATCTGTTCTTAATAAGTTTACACATTTCTTGATCAATCAGCACCCAATTTAACAGTGTCGCAGGACGAAATGAGAAAGGTCACAGGGGTTGGACCCCTCTATCTAATTTCATATTGATATAATTCTTAAAAAAAAAACAGTGCGTCTTTCTTTTTATTATTGGTATTTTTGTTGTTGTTTTTTGCACTTTCAATGTTTGTTATGTTAATAAACAAAGAGAAGCACAATTTCCTGTCCTTACTTACAAACTGGTACCCCAACTAGTTTGTTAAAAAAACACCAAGACAATTCGTCGTGAGTAATATCGTATATCATACGAAGTTACCCTAATGATTTGTTTGTATTTTGAATTTCGCGCAAAGCTACACGAGGGCTATCTGAGGTAACCGTCCCTAACTTAGCAGTGTAAGACTAGAGGAAAGGCAGCTAGTCATCACCACCCACCGCCCACTCTTGGGATACTCTTTTATCAACGAATAGTAGGATTAACCGTCACATTATAACGCCCCCACGGCTGAAATGGTGAGCAAGTTTGGCGTGACAGGGGATTCGAACCCGCAAACTTCAGATTACGAATCGTGCGCCTTAACCACTTGGCCATGTCGGGCCTTACCCTGATGAAATACATATTGTTGTAAACTGTTTTATCACTGAGTGGGTTTTATTATATTATTATCTGGTTAACATGAGACTAAGTCACTCACTAATAGAAAGTTAGATTATTTATTCTTATTTTCTACAACGTTTCTGCAGCCACGTACACATGTAAATTGTAGGCCTAATTTAATATCTAAATTTTTCAGCACATATTTCGCATCTAAATATAGGCTTAGCTTTAAATACAACGTTATAATATAAAACACGAGAAGTATGTCTCACTTACCTACTAAGTTTTAATCGATTACCAAAGACGTAACTCGCCCAGTAACGTGACAACTCTCGCTACAGACAGAAAATCCTCAATCACTACTGAATTCTAAGTAATTAATTATAACTAACTTGTTTCTCGATAGTTCTCAAGGGCTCTAATTATTAGAAGCTCCTTCTGGCCAGCAGTTAAATTACTCGAAACTAAAACCTAAAGAACTTTATTTAAGGTACAGCACGTGATTTTCTTCGTTATTTGAAATGCTTTTTTCCAATAATTGTCAAGTTCAATATTTTTAAAAATATTTTTACAGATATTGTCACTTTTACGGTAGGAAGTTATTATTTTGTCAGAAGAGACGGTTACCAGATTTTCAGAGTGAAAAACTGGGACATTGTACCCCCCCCCATACGTAGTGTCTGTAACAACTATTTCAACAGTTGAAAAAGTTTAATACTACGTCATTGTAACAACTATTTAAACAGTTGAAAAAGTTTAATACTACGTCATTGTAACAACTATTTAAACAGTTTAATACTACGTCATTGTAACAACTATTTAAACAGTTTAACAATACGTCACTGTAACAACCATTTAAACAGTTTAATAATAAGTTCCTGTAACAACTATTTAAACAGTTTAACAATACGTCATTGTAACAACTATTTAAACAGTTTAACAATACGTCACTGTAACAACTATTTAAACAGTTTAATAATAAGTTCCTGTAACAACTATTTAAACAGTTTAACAATACGTTACTGTAACAACTATTTAAACAGTTTAACAATACGTCACTGTAACAACTATTTAAACAGTTTAACAATACGTTACTGTAACAATTATTTAAACAGTTTAACAACACGTCACTGTAACAACTATTTAAACAGTTTAACAATACGTTACTGTAACAACTATTTAAACAGTTTAACAATACGTCACTGTAACAACTATTTAAACAGTTTAACAATACGTTACTGTAACAACTATTTAAACAGTTTAACAATACGTTACTGTAACAACTATTTAAACAGTTTAACAATACGTTCCTGTCACAACTATTTAAACAGTTTAACAATACGTTTCTGTAACAACTATTTAAACAGTTTAACAATACGTTCCTGTCACAACTATTTAAACAGTTTAACAATACGTTCCTGTAACAACTATTTAAACAGTTTAACAATACGTCACTGTAACAACTATTTAAACAGTTTAACAATACGTCACTGTAACAACTATTTCAACAGTTTAATACTACGTCATTGTAACAACTATTTAAACAGTTTAACAATACGTTACTGTAACAACTATTTAAACAGTTTAACAATACGTTACTGTAACAACTATTTAAACAGTTTAACAATACGTTACTGTAACAACTATTTAAACAGTTTAACAATACGTTCCTGTAACAACTATTTAAACAGCTTAACAATACGTTCCTGTAACAACTATTTAAACAGTTTAACAATACGTTCCTGTAACAACTATTTAAACAGTTTAACAATACGTTCCTGTAACAACTATTAAAACAGTTTAACAATACGTTCCTGTAACAACTATTTAAACAGTTTAACAATACGTTACTGTAACAACTATTTAAACAGTTTAACAATACGTTCCTGTAACAACTATTTAAACAGTTTAACAATACGTTCCTGTAACAACTATTTAAACAGCTTAACAATACGTTCCTGTAACAACTATTTAAACAGTTTAACAATACGTTCCTGTAACAACTATTTAAACAGTTTAACAATACGTTCCTGTAACAACTATTAAAACAGTTTAACAATACGTTCCTGTAACAACTATTTAAACAGTTTAACAATACGTTCCTGTAACAACTATTTAAACAGTTTAACAATACGTTACTGTAACAACTATTTAAACAGTTTAACAATACGTTCCTGTAACAACTATTTAAACAGTTTAACAATACGTTCCTGTAACAACTATTTAAACAGTTTAACAATACGTTCCTGTAACAACTATTTAAATAGTTTAACAATACGTTCCTGTAACAACTATTTAAATAGTTTAACAATACGTTCCTGTAACAACTATTTAAACAGTTTAACAATACGTTATTGTAACAACTATTTAAACAGTTTAACAATACGTTACTGTAACAACTATTTAAACAGTTTAACAATACGTTCCTGTAACAACTATTTAAACAGTTTAACAATACGTTCCTGTAACAACTATTTAAACAGTTTAACAATACGTTATTGTAACAACTATTTAAATAGTTTAACAATACGTTCCTGTAACAACTATTTAAACAGTTTAACAATACGTTCCTGTAACAACTATTTAAATAGTTTAACAATACGTTCCTGTAACAACTATTTAAATAGTTTAACAATACGTTCCTGTAACAACTATTTAAACAGTTTAACAATACGTTATTGTAACAACTATTTAAACAGTTTAACAATACGTTACTGTAACAACTATTTAAACAGTTTAACAATACGTTCCTGTAACAACATAAAAGAAACATTATTTCTGACGCCAATCAGAACGTTTCGTATTGAGAGTCTGTGGACAAGTTACCTTTAAAGGAAATCCCTGCTGCATTCCAATTGCATATGCGTCATCAAAGATTGGGTCACCTAGCATGTGAAGGTTACAGTCAGGTTCGTTTCCCCGGTAGTAATCCAAAACTGCCGTGTCTCCGATCAGAACGTCGAGTTCGCCATTTCTTTTAGCAAGGATTAATAACAGTCAGAAAAGTCGAAACCTTCCTATTCAAGCTCAGTTTTGTAATAAGGAAAATTTTAATAATGGATAGAACAGTCGAATATTTCTACCTACTTCAGTTTTTCCGTTTATAAACGTAAAAAGATCAGTAAACAGAAGAGAAAAAACTATTCTGTTTAACGAGTATTTCAGTTTTAGAATAAAAAATGTTGATGCTATTAATAAAATATACGATTCTTTTATGACAGAAATAACGTTATTTACAAGTTTAAAACATATCTAACCTTTTAACTTCTTCAAAATATTTAAAAAAACGTTTTCGTAGTTTTTACTCAATTAAAAAATGTATTTTTTTAGACCTGTCAATTTTATCAGGATAAAAGTAATATGATTTAGTTTCACTATCAATTTAAAAAATATATTAATAAACTAGAGAATTTAAAACTTTCAATTTGTATGTTAGATATTGCTTGTGGGAAACAACAACAATGATAATGTAGTTATGAGGTTTTATAAGAGCGGTAGGACATTTTTAAATATCCCAGTTAGTATATATCTCTCTCGGTGTTTGGGTTTTGTATGTTCGTACCTTGAAGGGTCAGGTTCCCTTTGACCTCTTCCTCCTCCCCGTACTTATGTGGACTTGCAGTATTTGATAGTTATAGTTACTTCATTTTTGGGTCAGAGTGAACTGAATATTACTCCGATCCTTTTCAGGGCAATGTCCATGTATTGTGGTACACATATGGTTATTATTTTGCCCTATCAGCTGGATGTCAAGTTTGTTGGTGGCACTTTGCTTTTATTCATTATATATATATATATATATATATATACACACACACACACACACACATTTTTTATTATTTATTTATTATTATTTATTTTTTTATCTTTAAAATATATATTGACCAGGGAGAGATGTTTAGGGCTAACTTCATCATGTATGAGGTACCTATCTAGTTCGCATGGTAATTCGTTTTTCATCCAATTTTTATCGAAGTACGTTATTGTACTATGTAGGAATCGATCTGGTATGGTTGGTATGTTCGAGTATTTGTGAATGAACTGAGATGATATTGTTCTTGGAACTCTGTATGCAGTTGTGAGGAGTGTGTTTTGGATTGTTTGTAGTTTAGTTTTAATTATTTTATTGCTTACAGTTATCCATGCTGGAGCTGCATAGTCTATTACTGGTCTAATATATGTTTTATATATTTTTATGATGTTACCTGCTGTTGCTCCACTGTTTTTACCAGTTAGACTCCTGGCGTAGTTGGTTCTTCGCCAGACTTTATTTTTAATTTCGTTGACATGGTTAATCCAAGTTAATTTTGAATCATAGGTTAGACCTAAAAATTTTGCCGATGTAGCAATCTGGAGTAGTGCACCATTCATACATATTTCTGGCTGTAGTTTTGTCAATTTCGTAAAGACTACGATTGTGTTTTTGCTGTGTTTATTTTTATTCTATATTTTTGGCAGTATTCACTTATTATATTTAGTTGTGGTTGTATGTTAGTGGCTGCTATCGTGGTTGTTGCGGCACTTTTCCAGACTGCCACATCATCTGCGAACTGTGAAGTGAATCCATGATTAGGATCCTTCAATGGCAAATTGTTTACATACATAATGAAGAGTATAGGGCTAACCACCCCTCCCTGAGGGACTCCAGCTTCTGGAGTAAAGTACTCAGAAGAGGTACCCTCAACATTCACTCAACACTTTGTTTTCCAAAAAGTTAGATAACCAGCGAATAATTCCACACGGTAGTCCCATTTCATTCATTCAGAACCTTAGACCATTGTGCCATACAGTGTCGAATGTTTTCTCGATATCAAGGAAGCAAGCGACAGTGCATTCTTTTTTTATTGAAGCTGCTTATTATAGTTTCGGTTAATCTAATGAAATGATCTGTCGTTTGTCTGAATTTCCTGAATCTGTTTTGTTCTTCTGGTAATTTTGATGTTATCTCCAAGAATGTGGAGAGTCTATTATTGATTATTCTTTCGAGAATTGTACCTACACAGCCGGTTAGGCTGATTGGTCGGTAGCTATTAGGCTTATTTGCTGGTTTTCCTTCCTTATGGAACATTAATATCTTAGCGAGCTTCCAAGAAACTGGGATGTATCCTGAGGATAGATAGGTTAAATAGTGTTTTTAGGTAATCAAACAATTTCGGAGTGCCCTTTCTTAGAGGATGGCTTGTGTTTCATCTTCACCTGGAGATTTGTTTTTTTTGTGTTTTTCATTGCTTCAGTAAGTTCTGTATGGATATTTTTTTCGTAAGTATCGTGTCTTCGTAGTTTTTATGGTTTGTGATGTGTCTTGTGTTTGTCTCAGATACGCTCATTGGGAAAATTTATTCAAATTGCTTTTTTATTGTTTAGTATATGGTTGGTGACTTCATTGTAAAAAATGGCCAAGCGTGTTAAGGCGTGCGACTCTGAGGGTCGCGGGTTCGTATCCCCGTCGCGCTAAACATCCTCGCCCTTTCAGCCGTGGGGGCGTTATAATGTGACGGTCAATCCCACTATTCGTTGGTAAAAGAGTAACCCAAGAGTTGGCGGTGGGTGGTGATGACTAGCTGCTTTCCCTCTAGTCTTACACTGCTAAATTATGGACGGCTAGCACAGATAGCCCTCGAGTAGCTTTGTGCGAAGTTCAAAACAAACAAACAAACAATCATTGTAAAAATATGTATTCATATCTGGATCAGAATGAGTTTGAAATGTATTTTGAAGTTGAGCTTTGAAAGCTTCAGCTGTTTCTTTATTTGTGTGTGCCATTATTGTGTTCAAGTGCAGGAGATTTCTTTACGGCTGTATTATCATTGGTGAGTCTTTTCAGGTGTGTCCAGAATTTTTTCTGGTCAGTTTTATCATTCAGTTTTGAGCAGAAGCTGTCCCATTTTTTCTTGTTTTATTTGTGTTCTGATGTGATTTCTTATATTGTTTATTTGCGTTTTTATTTCTCTTATTTTATTTCTCTGTCTCTTGTTATCACGAACTGTCTTCTTAATTGTCTTCATTTTTTGATTAGGATAATTATTTCGGTATTGGGTTTCCATGTGTTGTTTTGGTATTGTTAACTTGGCTGCTTTCTGAAGGCACTCCGTTATTGTTTGACAGTAGTTATCCATTTCAATATGGGTTTTAACCTCTTTTATAACTTTATCAGGTAATAGATTGTTTAATTCCTGTTTATAATTTTGCCAATTTGCTTTACTGTAATTAAACTTTTCTTTCCTCATGGTTATATTTTTATGGGGGGCGAGATCGAAGACGCAATATATTGGTAAGTGGTCACTATTTTCCCACCTGGAAGTTTATTAGCTTTGGCTCATGTTATATGTGCAAAGGCACAGGTCAAGTATGTCACTGGAGTTAGTGGTATCCGCTGTATGTGTAGGGGTGGTATCATTTAGAAGGACTATATTGTTATCATCTATGAACTGTAGGAAACTTCTTCCATTGTTGTTTGTGTACCTGCATCCAAAGTTGACACTTTTACTATTTAGGTCTCCAATAACCATAGAGTTATGGTTGTGGGAAAAGATGTTGTTGAGTAATGCTGTGTCTAGTTGTTTATTTGGTGAGCAGTATATTCCTGTTACAGTTACTTTTGTATTGTTTATTTGCAGAATATCCACAGTAACATCTAGTAACGGTTGGTTGATTGTTTTGAATTTCGCGCAAAGCTACACGAGGGCTATCTGTGCTAGCCGTCCATAATCTAGCAGTCTAAGACTAGAGGGAAAGCAACTAGTCATCACCACCCAAATGGTTTATCAATGAAAGGTTGTGCAATACTGTTCCTATTGTCTTGCTTTGCTTCTCACAATTCAGCAAAGTTGTTTGATGAATTCTTGTTCTTCTAAGGCTTACATAGAATGTTTGTATCGGTATTTTGTGCAGGCCCAGGGATGGTTGTGATTGTTTCATCGGATTTTTTATTATCAAGAAGCCATTACTCCACACTTGCGTATCCTCGGGACTGTTATCTTGTTGGAAGATGAATCCATGCTCAATAAGTCATGTTCCAGAACAAAATGACATGATAGACTTGTATTTACCTGTCAGTAGTTAAAGTGCCATCAATTAGATTTTAATACACGTGGTGTCAGGTGAAAAATCAGACTATCAACAATGAGCCTTTACAGGACCTGGCTCGTCATTACACGATTGTTTGTGTTTTTATAGGTTTTGTACTGAGATGGAAACTTTTGATTGGTTGTTTTCAAACCAATCAGATTACAGATAAATTAACGACTGGTGTCTGTTTTCTGATGCGATTCATTTTCACAAGATTATGTGTATTATATCATTTTCTCTCACCGCTTTCATAATTATCTTACACAATGTACGTGTGATTTTGATTTTATCTACGTTAATAATTCAGAAATAATTTTTAGGCTTAAGAAAGAATCAAATCCAGGTCTCGTCTTTAAAAGCAACAATCTAACATCAAGAATATGTTTAACTGTTACAACTAATATTTTTGTTGATTTTCCGCCCGAAAAGATAATTAATACTTATAACTACACTCATTTCAGCAGAACTTATTACTAAGAACAGTTCTTTTCTCACCGACCTTTTCCACAACCATAGCAATATTAAGCCTCTAACATGCCGTACGTCTTCTTACCTGAGTTTGTCCAGCCCATCTTCAATGCTCACAACTTCATATTTTTTCACGTGCTCCCAGAGTCGTGGATATTCCCGCAAAATATAACCTTCAGCGGCACTTCCCTTTGCTGTCCCTGTCCGCTGGTTGAAGAGCTGGAATGACAGTATAACCGATTAGTACTCTGGTAGTTAAAAGAAATTATTTTTGTTCGTTTGTTGGTTTAATTTAACTGTTTTCCACCAGATGAGTCGAGATGATTTCGGACTCTTGTTAAACTCCAATTATTCCAGACGAAGAAAGAGAGACGACATGGCTTTTATTGTCTGGAGTAATATTTGATTTTCTCTTACCTTTTGTAACCATAACTATATACTTGTTACATATTCAAATTATTCTAATGGTACACTAAACACAAAAAAATACTTTTAAAGTTTACATGAAAACACACCTAACAGTAAACGCTTGGAGCTCTTCAAGGCCTATAGGAGAAAGTTTTAATATTAGGAACGTTAGAATTTATACGAGAAATTATTGAAATTAAGAAACATTTAGTTTCATATCCATTAATTATAAACTATTTTTCACGATTATTTTTTGACAGTCGTGAGTTGTGTACACTGGAAACACTTACTGTTGCCAAGAGCAGGCAGGAAAAATAGTTTTTATTCTAATCTTAAAGTGTTTTACTTTCATACATTTTTACTGTCAAGTCTTAATCAGTACAGTCATGATGCTTTACTGACTGACAGACAGTGAGAAGTAATACCTATAAATAAACACTAAATTCATTATCTGAAAATATTACCAGTCGATAAATTAAAGCAAATCAACACTTTGTAGCATATGTTATCAACTGATGAATTAAAAGAACCCAACACTTTGTAGTATATGTTATCAACTGATGAATTAAAAGAACCCAACACTTTGTAGAATATGTTATCAACTGATGAATTAAAAGAACCCAACACTTTGTAGTATATGTTATCAACTGATGAATTAAAAGAACCCAACACTTTGTAATATATGTTATCAACTGATGAATTAAAAGAACCCAACACTTTGTAGTATATGTTATCAACTGATGAATTAAAAGAACCCAACACTTTGTAATATATGTTATCAACTGATGAATTAAAAGAACCCAACACTTTGTAATATATGTTATCAACTGATGAATTAAAAGAACCCAATACTTTGTAGTATATGTTATCAACTGATGAATTAAAAGAACCCAACACTTTGTAGAATATGATATCAACTGATGAATTAAAACAAGCTAACACTTTGTAGTATATGCTATCAACTGATGAATTAAAACAAGCTAACACTTTGTAGTATATGCTATCAACTGATGAATTAAAACAAGCTAACACTTTGTAGTATATGCTATCAACTGATGAATTATAACAAGTTAACACTTTGTAGTATATACTATCAACTGATGAATTAAAACAAGCCAACACTTTGTAGTATATGCTATAAACTGATGAATTAAAACAAGCCAACACTTTGTAGTATATGCTATAAACTGATGAAATAAAGCAATCCAACACTTTGTAGTATATGCTATCAACTGATGAATTAAAACAAGCCAACACTTTGTAGCGTATGCTATCAACTGATGAATTAAAACAAGCCAACACTTTGTAGCGTATGCTATCAACTGATGAATTAAAACAAGCCAACACTTTGTAGTGTATGCTATCAACTGATGAATTAAAACAAGCCAACACTTTGTAGTGTATGCTATCAACTGATGAATTAAAACAAGCCAACACTTTGTAGTGTATGCTATCAACTGATGAATTAAAACAAGCTAACACTTTATAGTGTATGCTATCAACTGATAAATTAAAACAAGCCAACACTTTGTAGTATATGCTATCAACTGATGAATTAAAACAAGCCAACACTTTGTAGTATATGCTATCAACTGATGAATTAAAACAAGTTAACACTTTGTAGTATATGTTATCAACTGATGAATTAAAAGAACCCAACACTTTGTAGTATATGTTATCAACTGATGATTTAAAACAAGCCAACACTTTCTAGTATATGTTATCAACTGATGATTTAAAACAAGCTAACAATATGTTGTACATACTATCAGGAGATATATTAAATGTCAGTACTGTATAGTACTAAACCAAATTCATTATAAAGTACAAAATTACTTTATAGTAGATAACTAAATAAAATCATACGTTTAAATTTCTGGTATTATTTTTGACATTTCTAGTTACAGTAAATCATATTTTGTATTATCCACTGTGTTGATATATATAGTACATAATACTATTATTGGATGTAGTCTCACATTCTTGGGGGAAAGTGTATTTTGTTGGCTTAAGAGGAGGTCTACAACGCTTTATTAAGAATGAATTGACCATTGAGAAAGTAAGGTTTACCTTCGTAAGGTACTCCGATTACAACATGTCTTGTTTTTTGGGTTTACCAATCTCCTGGTGGTACATTATTTCTTGTTACCATGAAGATGACATATGTAGGAAACACATTATATATGGAAAAGGAAGATGGATATGTAAGAAGTGTATAAACTAAAGAACGAATGGCTTTATGACATTTACTAATTTAGTGACAAGAAAACCGAGTATGACTCACTTCTTAACTCTAGATCCTGTTGTTTATAGTCCTAAAATACTGGTTTGGTTTCTTCTGAATTTCGCTCAAAGCTAAACGAGGGCTATATACGCTTGCCGTCCCCAATTTTGCAGTTTAAGACTAGAGGGAAGGCAGCTAGTCATCACCACCTACCGCCAACTCTTGGGCTATTCTTTTACCAACGAATAGTGGGATTGACCGTCAAATTATAACGCCTCTATGGCTGAAAGGACAAGCATGTTTGGTGTGACGGGGAATCGAACCCGCGACCCTCAGATTACGAGTTAAGTGCCTTAACCACCTGGCCATCTTAGAATATTGACCATCAAATTTTAAGAACTCTTATAATACTTGTATTACGACATACGTACTTCATAAATAGAAATATGAAAGTAAATTAATTTAACTATTTGTGTTAAATAGAAAAAAAATATTTGTTTGTCAAATACATAAAATAAAACAAATCAATTTATTAAATGTTACTTACGTCAGAATCGTACAGATCATCGACTCGTAGTTGGAAGAAAAGTCCTGCGAATAGTGCTGCTACCTTAGCGGTGTAGCTAGCGAGAAATATCACGCTAAAACAACCCCATACATTAATGAGCACTTTGTTAGGCCAGGATTTGGGGGCCTTAAAGGCTACCAGGTGGCTGAAGAGAAGGGACCACATGACCCAGAGAGCCGATGCTAGACTAAAGTTTTTGGTTCGCTGTCTACCCCATGGATTCAGACCAAATGGACTCAACCACTCATACACAGCTGCAGCGATAGCTGTAACGTTAAGACTAGCGAATATGACGATCCAAAGTTCGATACTGAACGGTTCGAGAAAAGCAGAAAGTGGAACTGCATGTAGCCTAGAGGGCGCTAGACACGAAACCCCAGAGTGGAAGTAGGGAACGGAGAAGTCCACTTCTTGTATGGCGAGGCTGTTGACACTGTAAGAAGAGAAAGCCAGATGAGCGGCGCCACTGATCAAGTCTGCCGTGATACCATTCCAACCCTTCCCGCGATTTGTTCCAAACATCCCGTCAGCCACCAGGTACAAGTCGTATTCGAAGTGCAAATCGTTAGCTACGTCCGTCAGTAAATCCATCGTTATGCCCGCGCAACAGGTCACGTTGTATCTGATTCCTTCGGACCTGCCTTGACCATAGTCGGCGAAGATGGTGGCAAGCTCTTCCTCTCTACTTGTGGTCACTTGTAAACACGGTATCCCCATTAGACAACTTCCGTTGCTAACCCGAGTAGACTGTTGGACAAATGGTGGTGCGAAGGCTGTGACCACCCGAAATCGCTGCTTTCCTAGGGGCCAGGGAGCTCTCCTCCCTGCTCCCAACCAAAGGACGGCATCTAGACGGACGGACGGGCCACTCACATTCCCCAGGACCTTCCATGTCCCTTGCACCAAGTTCAGAACATCAAACACTGGAAAGTTGACGAAGTTGGAAGAGACATTACTCGCGTTTCTTTGCACAAATCTTTCTTGGTCTAAACGATTCAGGTGTCTTTGAGAGATAAAAAAAGATACGATTATTATTGATACTAAAAAAAACAAGATAAATAGATCATAAAACCCCAAACCTAATAATACCAAGATAAATAGATCATAAAACACCAAACCTAATAATACAAAGATAAATAGATCATAAAACCCCAAACCTAATAATACCAAGATAAATAGATCATAAAACCCCAAACCTAATAATACCAAGATAAATAGATCATAAAACCCCAAACCTAATAATACCAAGATAAATAGATCATAAAACCCCAAACCTAATAATACCAAGATAAATAGATCATAAAACCCCAAACCTAATAATACCAAGATAAATAGATCATAAAACCCCAAACCTAATAATACCAAGATAAATAGATCATAAAACCCCAAACCTAATAATACCAAGATAAATAGATCATAAAACCCCAAACCTATTAATACCAAGATAAATTGATCATAAAACCCCAAACCTATTAATACGAGCGTTTTTGAAAACTCTTTCCCCTTCTAACATTACAAACAAATATAAACAAAAGCTTTCGAAAGATGATTCTTTTTTTAGCATGGATCAAAATAATAACAGAATACAACCTTTTTACACTAGATGTATCATGTTTTTAAATCAAAACATTTATAAATTCTGGTAACAATGATGCATCCGGGAAAATTTTAACACGGAAACAACTAAACAAGACAGCTTGACCATATATACAAGTGTATTATCTATATTTATTGCCGGCAATTAGTGTTCGTTGTTTAAAAACAAGTGTCCAGCGATACCTACATTCATGCTCGCATGACACGAGTTGCGGGTGAACATTCTGATTTAATCTCAGGATAACCTTGGTTAATACTCGTTCACTGCAAGTCGAACCAAGAATAAAACTACAATAAATGTATCAACTGGAGGACAAATGACATCATGAACTATAACTTGCTGATAAGAAAACTACTGGGGTTAAAGTATGACTGTTTGCAGCACAAAAGATATTTATTACAACTGTAACAATTGAACGAAGTGTGCCTAGCCCTAGAAAGGTTTTTATTACAACTGTAACAATTGAACGAAGTGTGCCTAGCCCTAGAAAGGTTTTTATTACAATTATAAAAGTTGAACGAAGCGTACCTAGCCCTAGAAGAGTTTTTATTACAACGGTAACAATTGAACGAAGTGTGCCTAGCCCTAGAAGAGTTTTTATTACAACGGTAACAATTGAACGAAGTGTGCCTAGCCCTAGAAAGGTTTTTATTACAACGGTAACAATTGAACGAAGTGTGCCTAGCCCTAGAAGAGTTTTTATTACAACGGTAACAATTGAACGAAGTGTGCCTAGCCCTAGAAGAGTTTTTATTACAACGGTAACAATTGAACGAAGTGTGCCTTGCCCTAGAAGAGTTTTTATTACAACGGTAACAATTGAACGAAGTGTGCCTAGCCCTAGAAAAGTTTTTATTACAACGGTAACAATTGAACGAAGTGTGCCTAGCCCTAGAAAGTTTTTATTACAACGGTAACAATTGAACGAAGTGTGCCTAGCCCTAGAAAGATTTTTATTACAACGGTAACAATTGAACGAAGTGTGCCTAGCCCTAGAAGAGTTTTTATTACAACGGTAACAATTGAACGAAGTGTGCCTAGCCCTAGAAAGGTTTTTATTACAACGGTAACAATTGAACGAAGTGTGCCTAGCCCTAGAAAGAGTTTTTATTACAACGGTAACAATTGAACGAAGTGTGCCTAGCCCTAGAAAGATTTTTATTACAACGGTAACAATTGAACGAAGTGTGCCTCGTCCTAGAAACGTTTTTATTACAACGGTAACAATTGAACGAAGTGTGCCTAGCCCTAGAAGAGTTTTTATTACAACGGTAACAATTGAACGAAGTGTGCCTAGCCCTAGAAGAGTTTTTATTACAATTATAAACGTTGAACGAAGCGTACCTAGCTCTAGAATCGTTTTTATTACAATTATAAACGTTGAACGAAGCGTACCTAGCTCTAGAAACGTTTTTATTACAATTATAAAAGTTGAACGAAGCGTACCTAGCTCTAGAAACGTTTTTATTACAATTATAAAAGTTGAACGAAGCGTACCTAGCTCTAGAATCGTTTTTATTACAATTATAAAAGTTGAACGAAGCGTACCTAGCTCTAGAATCGTTTTTATTACAATTATAAAAGTTGAACGAAGCGTACCTAGCTCTAGAAACGTTTTATTACAATTATAAACGTTGAATGAAGCGTACCTAGCTCTAGAATCGTTTTTATTACAACGGTAACAATTGAACGAAGCGTACCTAGCTCTAGAAACGTTTTTATTACAATTATAAAAGTTGAACGAAGCGTACCTAGCTCTAGAAATGTTTTTATTACAATTATAAAAGTTGAACGAAGCGTACCTAGCTCTAGAATCGTTTTTATTACAATTATAAACGTTGAACGAAGCGTACCTAGCTCTAGAAATGTTGTTATTACAATTATAAACGTTGAACGAAGCGTACCTAGCTCTAGAAATGTTGTTATTACAATTATAAACGTTGAACGAAGCGTACCTAGCTCTAGAAACGTTTTTATTACAATTATAAAAGTTGAACGAAGCGTACCTAGCTGTAGAAATGTTTTTATTACAATTATAAACGTTGAACGAAGCGTACCTAGCTCTAGAAATGTTTTTATTACAATTATAAACGTTGAACGAAGCGTACCTAGCTCTAGAATCGTTTTATTACAATTATAAAAGTTGAACGAAGCGTACCTAGCTCTAGAAACGTTTTTATTACAATTATAAAAGTTGAACGAAGCGTACCTAGCTCTAGAAATGTTTTTATTACAATTATAAACGTTGAACGAAGCGTACCTAGCTCTAGAAACGTTGTTATTACAATTATAAAAGTTGAACGAAGCGTACCTAGCTCTAGAAACGTTTTTATTACAATTATAAAAGTTGAACGAAGCGTACCTAGCTCTAGAAACGTTTTTATTACAATTATAAAAGTTGAACGAAGCGTACCTAGCTCTAGAAACGTTTTTATTACAATTATAAAAGTTGAACGAAGCGTATTTAGCTCTAGAAACGTTTTTATTACAATTATAAAAGTTGAACGAAGCGTACCTAGCTCTAGAAACGTTTTTATTACAATTATAAAAGTTGAACGAAGCGTACCTAGCTCTAGAAACGTTTTTATTACAATTATAAACGTTGAATGAAGCGTACCTAGCTCTTGAAACGTTTTTATTACAATTATAAACGTTGAATGAAGCGTACCTAGCTCTAGAAACGTTTTTTTACAATTATAAACGTTGAATGAAGCGTACCTAGCTCTAGAATCGTTTTTATTATAACCATAACAACTGAACAAAGAAAGTGTCTAATCTTCAGCGTAACAACGTAACAATCATCATGCATTCAGAGAAGCAAGAAGTTGTTGAAACATCTGATTAATAACGTAGAGAAAGTTAATTAAATACTTTTAAGTTTATATTTATGAGATCCTTGGAACCTTATTTGACCTTTAATTCAGTGTCACAAAAGTACAAGAACGGCACTATTTAGCCGCATACTCTCATTAGAGTGTTATATATATCTTAATACTAGTTTTAATGTTCTATATATCTTAGCACTAGACATTATATCAAGGACAGAAGGATATAATAAACGTTTAATAAAATAGCTTACTAATTCGAACATACTGTTGACATGAGCGCGCTTTGTATTCAGTTCACAGGTTCGAGGTTAAACACATTTCAAAATACTAAGTTTATGTATTATACCTGCTACTGTGCGGTTAAATAAGGTGAAAGAGTTTAATTGTAGCCAATGACACTTTTAATTCATTTTTTCCAGTGTATAGGTTTTTCTCACGGCGACTATAAAGCAGGTTCATATCAACAAGTATGTTTGATTCTTCTTACTTATGATATAGGTCCAGGTTATCTCTCTGTGGTTAACTTGTGTTCAGGGTTACTGACGAGGAGTGCAATTATCCGAAATTAGTATAACCCAGTAACACTGGATCTCCCTTGAACTTAAAGACTTCGAAATTAAACAGTTTTCGAAACACTAAGATTATTTATTAGTTTTATTGTTCGAAATTACGTAAATTAGAAATACTTCAATACTCTTACCTGTGTAATTCACGGGAGAAATTCTTGTGTTGCTTATCGGGAGGAAATGAACACGTTAATGTACGGGAAAAATTTTCAACTTCCTTCCTAAAGATTTCTGTTCCTATTTGTTCAAAAGCCTCAGCGAAGAACTTCACAGTTTCACGCACGTTCCTAGGATTTAGGGTTACTGATCTGAGCCGGAGAGCCAATAGGCCGGACGGATAGAAACCCACATGACTGGGTTCGAGGTTAATGCTGTCTTCTAACCCGACCCAAATAAAGTTGCCCCCCAGTAGGTTTAGTTTTTCGGCTACTTCGAATACCCGTAAAGTCGTAGCCTCATCGCAGTAAAGAAGTACGACCCTGCTATGAACTTCCCTTATTTTACCCAATCGTATCAATATTTCATTATTTTCCAAAGTCTTACGAAGAGAAACCGTTGTGAGAGGGCGCCACGGAGATGAATTCAGATGAACTTGTAGATGACGAATAAGCACCGAACCAATGTCACTATCGTCTGCTACAAGTACTACGTCATACCATTTACAGAAACGAAGGAACTGAAAAACTGCGTCAGCTAGTTCTGTTGTCGAAGGGTCCAGTGAGATATAGAACGGGTTTATATCCTGCATAGCAACAAAACAAATTTAATTCCTACGAATATATTACAATAAAGAAAGAATTTCCCTTCAAAAACTGTCTTACCGATTAACTTTAACTCCTGATCAGAATGAGCTATAAACATACAGCAAAATTAGAAAAAAAAAAACCATCCTGGCCACCAGTATAGCTAATTAAATACACTTTTATTTGTGGAGATAAGAATAACTCATGGTTTTATCAATTTGGTAATATCCTCGCATTTAGAATTACGGCCGAAAATGTTGCTATCTTTACCTGATGTAAAGAACATTATTCGTATATTCTGTTATGTAATGATTATTTGGTAAAATATTCGTCGTATATTGATGGTAATTTCTACTGAATGAGTTAGGTCAAAGGACAGTCTTCACAAATTAAATAAAGTCCTTCACGTTCTAGAACATATTTTTAGCACACGAACAACAAATTCGCCTCAATTACCCTAGAAAAGGTTTTATCTAATTTTACCACGTAGAAATATGAATATCATAGTAATACACACACAGACACATATATATAATCCCACATTGTAATTTGTACCCTCAGATCTTTTATTAAAAATACAGCGTATTTTGTTTAATCTTAATGTGTTTTGTTTTGGCTTAAAAATTATGGTTATAATATACATGTTTGTGTACACAATGCCACGCAAGCATTTAAAAACAATGCAGTTTTTAGTATAACTAATATGACTGATATTTTAGAAATATAAATATCCATTTTATTATTTATCTTTTAAATAATTCACATTCGCTCTCCATTTGTGCAAGCTGCACTGGTTGGATATAAGAAACACCGAAACGAATACCGAAATTGTAAACAAATAAAAATTCAATGTATTATTTTTAACCCTTCGCATAATAGAACTTATTTTGACATGATAAATTGAAAATAAAAACATTAAATTAATGTGTTTAGAACGTTTTACCTTGCTTTTGAAACCGTTCTAATCTGAAATTGCTGTGTCACAATTTCGTTGATTGAATCAGAGAAAGTACTTCCAAGTCGGCTATCGCCTACATTTTTAAATTTTTTGGTTTCTTTGTTTCAACTTTTGTTTTCTGGAGACGTGATTCAATAAAGAACTATACCTGCAGTTCAGTTTCGGCGCTTGGATTTTTTGTTTCTGTTACAATATACGCATATTCCAAATGGAAGCAATCTAGTTACATTGCAAGATTTATGTTTTTTTAAAAAAAAACATTTTGAATAGAATAACGGAAATGAAATCAGTGTTTTAAATAAATAGTTTTTACAAAAACATAAATGAAGCATTCTTTCGCGAGTTATTTTTGTGCCTATGTTCTTCCTATAGGGCATGGCCAAGTGATTAAGGCACTCGAATCGTAATCTGAGGGTCGTTGGTTCGAATCCCCGTCACACCAAACATGCTCGGCCGTTTGGGCGTTATAAAGTTACGGTCAATTCCATTATTCGTTGGTAAAAAAGTAACCCAAGAATTGACGATGGGTGGTGATGACTAGCTGCCTTCCCTCTATCTTTATACTGCCAAATTAGGGACGGCTAACGCAGACAGCCCTTGTGTAGCTTTGTGCGAAATTCAAAACAAAAAAATAAACCTGTATAACAAGCACAAATAAAGTACAATCATATATACGAATTAAATCCTTCAGTGTTTGGCTTAAAACCAATATTCCGTTACACTAATACAGCGCCTTGTAGCGTTAAGTTAGTCTAACTAAAACTGGACATCGTTCTTACAAGATATCAACCGTAAGTTAGTTTAACCGTTCGTCATGTACTTCAAGTTAATACACGTAAACAAATATCTGGTATTTAAAGAAAGTCTCGTTTTTAGGATCTCGATGTAAATATCAGAGTTCTATTATTTTTAGGAATTGGGAACAAAGCGCCCTCTATTAAAACCGAAGATTATAACGAAAAAAAAGTTAAACTTTAAATACATAGACCTGCACGCGATTCGTCAGACTGTCGTCTATCGTAATTTATTGAGAAATAAAACAAATATTGTGAAGGTCGGGGTATGGGCTCGTGCGGCAGTTACCGGTAAAGAAGGCAACGCGAGATCTTAAAGCCATATTTTGTGTAAGAAGATAAAATATCTGTAAGAGCTCGAACCAACGCGTTAAAAACTGCGAATGTACGCAAAACAAATCCTATTAGTTGTATATTTATTAACGGCTGGTATGGGTAGAGATGGTACTAATAGTGTTTTACAGACACTGGTTTGGATATTACAATTAGTTCTACTTTCTTTATGTGGGCAGATTAACATTGTAATTAAAATTTAAAATAAAGAAACTAAGCTAAGCCTTAATGAAGGCATTTCAGTAGCACTAATTAATTAGATGTTTGTTTCAAATTGAAATATAAATTAATTACTCTTGTGTACAACAAACGACTGATAATTAAAACTGAAAATCAGATGGGTAAGTCCATAAGGTTTTGACTGAGCGATTATTTGGAAGAAAGGACAAAAGGTGCACAATGGGCTATCTGTGCTCTGCCCGAAACCCGGTTACTAGCAAGGTGAATCCGCAGACATGCCGCTGTGTCACTGGGGAACGTCCATAAGGGAGTTGGATTACTTGGATCGTGAACAATGTACGCTCACTTTATTGATATTTTAGGACTAAGTTGAAATAACGAGAAAATATAAGCCAGAATATAATATCGAAGAATTTCAACGGAACACAGTAATCGATAACGATTTGAAGGAGGAGGATGATAGATGGCGTAACGGGAAGCTCTGATAACCAGGCTATAAGGAGTTCGGTGTCCTATTGCTAGAAGGAATGTTTGTGAAACGAAACTGAGTCTGAAAAGATAAAAACAACTGGTTCACGGCTACTGCAGCCAAATACTAAGAAAATATCTGAAAAGAATCAGACGAAAATGTACTCAGTAAACAAGATTTCTCGAAATAATCTCTTCCCAAAGGAATATAATTTAATAAGTTTTTTTTTTACAGTAGAATTACATTTGGATAGTGTTGCTATAGCAACAGCGAAAACTTCAATTGTGGTAATAAATAACTCCAATCGGAATACTCTGTTATAACACATTTTGTTATTGTTCATATTACAGGTAAAACTTTTCAATGGTTTAACTTGGGTCAGTCTAAACTAAATCGCACGCTGTGGATTGGAGTCGTATTAAGTTAACTTCCATTCTTTACGGTTAGTTTCATTAATAGCACTTATATTTTTTCTCTTTATTTATTATATGTACCTTACATTATTAGGCTTAGTTTGCATTGCTAGCTTATATACGGAGTTAAGACTAACCTGTATCTTCTTAAGTGGTTGAGGCTTTTAAGATAATATTTGGATTTACGGCTGAAAAGAGAGATAATAGAGAGGGTGCTCAACTTATGAGCCAATGCATTTTAATCATTATATATTCTTGTTTTATGACATTACATGCCCTTAGTAAGACCAGTATATAACATTCCCTAGGTCAACTATCGTACTATTATTTAGTTTTTCGTTGACCTGAAGACATTCGAAACGTTGTTCTCTACGTTTGTATGTTTATTTTAGGCAGTTTCGGTTTACTCGTCAATTTGTAGTTCTGAACAGAAGTTACTGGTAATGGATTATAATGTTGTTGTTGTTGCTTTTACGCGACATAATTGTTTTTTTTTTTAATTTCTCGCAAAGCCACTCGAGGGCTATCTGCACTAGCCGTCCCAAATTTAGCAGTATAAGACTAGAGGGAAGGCAGCTAGACATCACCGCCAACTCTTGGGCTACACTTTTACCAATGAATAATGGGATTGACAGTCACATTATAACGCCCACACGGCTGAAAGGGCGAGCATATTTGGTGTGACGAGGATTCGAACCCGCGACCCTCGGATTACGAGTCAAGTGCCTTAACCATCTGGCCTTGCCAGGCCTTGCTACAAGGTAAACCCACGAACCCCAAAAACTCGTTACTCTGCCATAAGATAAATCCATGAACAACAAAAACTCGTTAGTCTGACTGTAAGTTAAATCCATGAACTACGAAAATTAGTTACTTTACAATAAGTCTACAAATTCCAAAAAACTCGGTACTCTCTCATAAGGTAAATCCATGAACTCCGAAACCTACATAAATATAACAAAACACAGCCTGTTCTCACAACGGCTCAATTTTTTAAAAATTAAAACATCTGATTAAAAGAGAATTTTCTAAAAGAAAAACACTCATTGAAATAACATTACCGAAGATCGCCAGAGCAAGGTCTTTGGTATTTAGTCTGAGGATTAAGTTACTTTTAATTAACGTTGTACGTTAAGTATCTATATTAAAGTAAGACTAACAGTTTTAAGTACGCTACTCCAGAAATGTTGAGAAGTGGATGCTAACAGATCACAGACTGATTGAATTACAACACACACACACAAAAGTCCAATCTTCATCAAGCTTTCGGTACTTCACCAGCAGGGGTGGAGAGATTCATGATCCAATATGTTGACTTGTAACCTACATTACACTGAAATAATTGTCACTGGATGGTCTAAGGCGTTGGATACATATATATACTTTTCAAAAAAAAAAGAAACGCAAAAGGCAAAATCTGAGACATATTGTTAACAAGTTTATTCCGGGTAGTTCTGTATGACATGTATGTAACTTTGCACATTCACTGCTGAACATCCAAAGTTTGGAAAGGCGAAGTCTACGCTCACTAGTTGACGTTTAACGTCACTCAACGTCAATAACGAGTATGCCCCCCGTGAGCATCAATAACTGCTTAGCATCTCCTGCCCATGGAAGCGATGATATGACGAACCACATCCTGTGGAATGGCTGTCCACTCAACCTGCAAAGCTGCTGCAAGCTGAGGTAGAGTCTGCGGTTGAGGTTGTCGTCGTCGCAGACGTCGGTCCAACTCGTCCCAAAGATGTTCGATGGGGTTTAAATCTGGTGATCTGGAGGGCCAGGAAAAACGTTGATGTTGTGGTGTCTCAAGAAGACAGTGGTGAGTCGGGCTGTGTGAGGACGGGAGTTGTCATGTTGAAAAACGTCGTTGACATTCACCATAATGGGTTGCACATGGGGCCTAAGAATCTCGTCGACGGTTGCGTACGGTCTGATCGGAAATTCTACGCAGCCCTGGTATGGTTAAGGCAGTAGACGTCGCAGTGGTGGTCCTATCCCGAAGGTGACGTAACCGGATGTAGCGATCTTGGGTGGGCGTGGTTACACGAGGTCTGCCAGATCGTGGACGGTCACAAGTTGATCCATGTTGTTGGTGACGATTCCATAGCCTTGTGATGGTGCTTGGGTGGACATTCACAGCTCTGGCAACATCTGATCGAGATTCGCCTGCTTCCAAGCGACCAATGGCTTTGTTGCGTTGTGCTTTAGTCAGACTTGGCGTAACTGTATTGCGTGTCGGTGGCTTAACACTGAGCTATGGAAACCGAGAACCCGTCACTTTTATAGGGATTTTGCACATGTTGCACTTGCAGAACATGCAGATCTCTCAAACAAATTTATTGGACACGAATGCATTTTGGCGAAAAATCCGATGTTTTCCTCCGTTTTCAAAGTGCACAACTTTTATTGTCATTTTGTTCTGACAATCAGTGCCTTAACACGTGTAACATCACATACTTTGAGCTTGTAACGTTATTACATATATTTCTCTTTAAAATAACAAAAATATCCCTTTTGCGTTTCTTGTTTTGAAGAGTATATATATTTAGCGCATACTGTTTTATTATTATTAATATCTTAACGAGCTATAGCTACAAAATACAACGAATTAGTTATTGTTCCAACAATTAAGACATTTATAGTACTGACATCTATTACCGAAATATCTGAGGCATTATTTATAACAGAGAACAAACTAAAGTGGCGAAATTATTGTTGGAAAAGTTGAAATATTAGCTATAAATAATCACTTCAGAGTCATTTAGTAATGAAAAGCAAAGCTCTTTAAAAAAAATCACGCAAAAATGTGACAAGGTTGCTTTCTTCCTGAAAACTCTTTTAATTTTAGAATTTCTACTTTGTTGAAAAGTTATCTTATTGAAGAAATATACTAACTAAGATTATGTCGTGAACAGCAATGCGGCTACTACAACTACCAGATGTGACAACTCTGCTTCAGTACTTAGTAATTTCACTAAGTAGGCCTCGCCTCATCAGGTGTTCTTGGGATAAAGGTCGAAAATGCCACTAACAGCGAGAGTACAGAACATGTCACATAGAGAATAGTGATCATAGAAGTTTTTGTCTCTTTTATCCAATTAAGATATTATTAACTGCTATTTTAAACTTTTTAGCAAGTGAAAGTTATTACAGAGCATTGTGTAATAACACGAAATTTACCCCTGTAAAACTGTTTTCTCCGTCTTACACAAAACCTGGTGTGAAAGTTATCGGAATACGTACATTTTTTGCTCTTGATCTGACTTAACCAGAATAAAGATACTAATACCCTTCTGTTTCTAGGTCATCACTATCATGCTAAAGAAAACACTGTCATTGCATAAGTGATAGAAGCAAGACCTCATCAAAAAAGATTTTTAACTAAACCTGCACACTATTGGAACACAGAAATATAAAAATCTATGGCTAAATTTTTACAATAGTAGATATATAATGAACCATAATAATTCTAAAAGTCTTGTTTTATAAAATTAATTAATGAATTCCGGAGGTTACTTTTGGCTGTTTTATCTGAAACCTATAATTAAGTCATCTTGTTATAGAACTAATCTACTGCATGTTTAAAACTACAATATTCTACTATAATTATTATATTATAGAAATTTATTTATTTTCTAAGGCAGTTTACTTCTGGGTACGATACAGAGCACATTTTATTTCATTTTTAACATACAGAAAGTGTTGAAATTTCAGGTGAATAATAAAAAACAGAATTACGTTTCAAATCTGATATCAACAAATCATTATTACGTCACTGTGACGTAGAATCCCTGTTTGTGTGTATTAAACACGTTTGTACTTAGTCGTAGAAAATTCGTCTATCGATAAAAATAGAACAAATGAGAAATAAAGGCAAAAATTGTAAAAGAAAATACTTAGAAAACGAAGGAAGACAAATAACAGTTTGATTGCTCATCAATCATACCAATTCTGTGGTTTTTATAGAACAACTTTATCAAAATACATACATTTCCCTGATAAAAATTACAACTTATTTAATGTAATATTACACACTTTAAAAAATAACTGGTACAATGCATAACTTAAACTAAGTTTTATTAAAGAATAATATCAATTCTGTATTTTGTACTCGAATATGTTAATTTTTTATAACAATGATTCTGTATTTTATACTCGGATGTTAATTTTTTATTATAATAATGATTTTGTATTTTGTAATTAGATCTATTAATTTTTTATAATAATAATGATTGTGTGTGTTTTTGTGTTTTTCTTATAGCAAAGCCACAAAGGGCTATCTGCTCAGCCCACCGAGGAATAATGATTTTGTATTTTGTACTTAGATCTGTTTATTTTTTTATAATAATGATTCTGTATTTTGTACTTAGATCTGTTAATTTTTAATTATAATAATGATTCTGTATTTTGTACTTAAATCTGTTAATTTTTATAACAATGATTCTGTATTTTGTACTCGATCTGTTAATTTTTATTATATAATGATTCTGTATTTTGTACTTAGATCTGTTAATTTTTTATAATAATGATTCTGTATTTTGTACTTAGATCTGTTAATTTTTATTATAATAATGATTCTGTATTTTGTACTTAGATCTGTTATTTTTTATTATAATAATGATTCTGTATTTTGTACTTAGATCTGTTAATTTTTTATGATAATGATTCTGTATTTTGTACTTAGATCTGTGTAATTTTTTGATAACAATGATCTTGTATTTTGTTCTAAGATTTATTTTGTACTTAACTGTTAATTTTTTATGATAATGATTCTGTATTTTGTACTTAGATATAAATTTTTATGACCTCTACAAATCAAGGCTAATTTTGAAATGTTTCAGATGATAATGATTCTGTATTTTGTACTTAGATCTGTAAATTTTTTATAACAATGACGAGGTACAAATCAAGGCTAATTTTGCTTTGATTTTGGTAAAACGTGTTGTTTGTTTGGTAGTTTTCATACCAGTAACAGTTTCCCTCGGTTTTACTGCCTTTGCCCAGTAGCCTGAATTAGGTCACTCGTAAAGTAAGAAATAAACTCCGCACTTAAACAATTCTTATTAATTCATTCTAAACTGAGTGCTAATTTTTATAAGTTTCAGCTTAACCAGTTTATTGATTTAACTGTAGTTTATTTAGCTGTATTTGGCTAAAAACAAAGCACTAATATAACTTCCAAAGAGTACACCTCACCAGCTAAGAACAACCAAAGTAAAAGGCAGCCATGTCCAAGACTCAGTTCTTTGGTCGATATTTTAAATCGTTAGCTCCTTGACTGCATTATAGACTTATTATAATCAGATTCTAGCCATTTATAGGTGGTTACACTTACCATTTGATGTGGAATGTATAGTGCGTGAAACAGAGTTCACATACCATTTAATGTGGAATGTATAGTGTGTGAAACACAGTTCACATATCATTTGATGTTGAATGTATAGTGCGTGAAACAGAGTCCACATATCATTTAATGTGGAATGTATAGTGCGTGAAACAGAGTTCACATATCATTTAATGTGGAATGTATAGTGTGTGAAACAGAGTTCACATATCATTTAATGTGGAATGTATAGTGTGTGAAACAGAGTTCACATACCATTTAATGTGGAATGTATAGTGTGTGAAACAGAGTCCACATACCATTTAATGTGGAATGTATAGTGTGTGAAACAGAGTTCACATATCATTTAATGTGGAATGTATAGTGTGTGAAACAGAGTTCACATACCATTTAATGTGGAATGTATAGTGTGTGAAACAGAGTTCACATACCATTTAATGTGGAATGTATATAGTGTGTGAAACAGAGTTCACATACCATTTAATGTGGAATGTATAGTGCGTGAAACAGAGTTCACATATCATTTGATGTGGAATGTATAGTGCGTGAAACAGAGTCCACATATCATTTAATGTGGAATGTATAGTGCGTGAAACAGAGTTCACATACCATTTAATGTGGAATGTATAGTGCGTGAAACAGAGTTCACATACCATTTAATGTGGAATGTATAGTGTGTGAAACACAGTTCACATACCATTTAATGTGGAATGTATAGTGTGTGAAACAGAGTTCACATACCATTTAATGTGGAATGTATAGTGCGTGAAACAGAGTTCACATACCATTTAATGTGGAATGTATAGTGTGTGAAACAGAGTTCACATACCATTTAATGTGGAATGTATAGTGCGTGAAACAGAGTTCACATACCATTTGATGTGGAATGTATAGTGCGTGAAACAGAGTTCACATATCATTTAATGTGGAATGTATAGTGCGTGAAACAGAGTTCACATACCATTTAATGTGGAATGTATAGTGTGTGAAACAGAGTTCACATACCATTTAATGTGGAATGTATAGTGTGTGAAACAGAGTTCACATACCATTTAATGTGGAATGTATAGTGCGTGAAACAGAGTTCACATATCATTTGATGTGGAATGTATAGTGCGTGAAACAGAGTTCACATACCATTTGATGTGGAATGTATAGTGCGTGAAACAGAGTTCACATACCATTTGATGTGGAATGTATAGTGTGTGAAACAGAGTTCACATACCATTTGATGTGGAATGTATAGTGCGTGAAACAGAGTTCACATACCATTTGATGTGGAATGTATAGTGCGTGAAACAGAGTTCACATACCATTTGATGTGGAATGTATAGTGTGTGAAACAGAGTTCACATATCATTTAATGTGGAATGTATAGTGTGTGAAACACAGTTCACCATACCATTTAATGTGGAATGTATAGTGTGTGAAACACAGTTTACATACCATTTAATGTGGAATGTATATAGTGTGTGAAACAGAGTTCACATATCATTTAATGTGGAATGTATAGTGTGTGAAACAGAGTTCACATACCATTTAATGTGGAATGTATATAGTGTGTGAAACAGAGTTCACATACCATTTAATGTGGAATGTATAGTGTGTGAAACAGAGTTCACATACCATTTGATGTGGAATGTATAGTGCGTGAAACAGAGTTCACATATCATTTGATGTGGAATGTATAGTGCGTGAAACAGAGTTCACATATCATTTGATGTGGAATGTATAGTGCGTGAAACAGAGTTCACATACCATTTGATGTGGAATGTATAGTGCGTGAAACAGAGTTCACATACCATTTGATGTGGAATGTATAGTGCGTGAAACAGAGTTCACATACCATTTAATGTGGAATGTATAGTGCGTGAAACAGAGTTCACATACCATTTAATGTGGAATGTATAGTGTGTGAAACAGAGTTCACATACCATTTAATGTGGAATGTATAGTGTGTGAAACAGAGTTCACATACCATTTAATGTGGAATGTATAGTGCGTGAAACAGAGTTCACATACCATTTGATGTGGAATGTATAGTGCGTGAAACAGAGTTCACATACCATTTAATGTGGAATGTATAGTGCGTGAAACAGAGTTCACATACCATTTGATGTGGAATGTATAGTGTGTGAAACAGAGTTCACATACCATTTAATGTGGAATGTATAGTGTGAAACAGAGTTCACATACCATTTGATGTGGAATGTATAGTGCGTGAAACAGAGTTCACATATCATTTGATGTGGAATGTATAGTGTGTGAAACAGAGTTCACATATCATTTGATGTGGAATGTATAGTGCGTGAAACAGAGTTCACATATCATTTGATGTGGAATGTATAGTGCGTGAAACAGAGTTCACATATCATTTGATGTGGAATGTATAGTGCGTGAAACAGAGTTCACATATCATTTGATGTGGAATGTATAGTGTGTGAAACAGAGTTCACATACCATTTGATGTGGAATGTATAGTGCGTGAAACAGAGTTCACATACCATTTGATGTGGAATGTATAGTGTGTGAAACAGAGTTCACATACCATTTGATGTGGAATGTATAGTGCGTGAAACAGAGTTCACATACCATTTGATGTGGAATGTATAGTGCGTGAAACAGAGTTCACATACCATTTGATGTGGAATGTATAGTGCGTGAAACAGAGTTCACATACCATTTGATGTGGAATGTATAGTGCGTGAAACAGAGTTCACATACCATTTGATGTGGAATGTATAGTGCGTGAAACAGAGTTCACATACCATTTAATGTGGAATGTATAGTGTGTGAAACAGAATTCACATACCATTTAATGTGGAATGTATAGAGTGTGAAACAGTTCACACAGCATTTGATGTTGGATGTATAGAGTGTGAAACAGAGTTCATATATAATTTGATGCAGACTATACAGTGTGTGGAACACTAAAATACAGTTGACATATCATTTAATGTAGGCTGTACAGTGTGAAACACTGACACACAGTTAGCATACCATTTGATGTTGGATGTATAGAGTGTGAAACAGAGTTCATATATAATTTGATGCAGACTATACAGTGTGTGGAACACTAAAACACAGTTGACATACAACATGAAGTAGGCTGTACAGTGTGAAACACTGACACACAGTTAGCATACCATTTGATGTTGGATGTATAGTATGCGAAATACTGAGCGACAGTTTTTAATCACTGTTTAATAAACGCTTAAAACCACGAAAGGAAACTGAGCGTAGCCTAGTGCTTATTGTGAGAAACTGTAAACCAGATAATCTAAAGTTCGTTCTCGATGGCACAAAGTCACACGCCACACTTTAGTTGTGGTGATATCCAACAACTGTTCTACAAAGTTTGTGGTTATTTTTGTTGTTGGCTTGCTTCTTTTCCTCTAGTCCATCAGTTCAAAATTGGTAGAATCTGGGTCATATATTTCTCGTGTAGCTTTGCGAAAAATATCCAAAACGAACAAACAAATTACACCAATATTAAAGTGTACACAAACACCTTATTAATAATAACAATCACTATTCAGTTTTGAAGCTATACGTTTTTAAACTTTGTTTTTTTTTTACTGATATACTGAAGAGAGACTGTTTTTTTTATCTGCTCTTTGAAGTAATTCATTATCAACGAGAACTTGTATTAACATCATGACGTCACTTTAGGCACATTAACACAATGACGTCACTTTAGGTACTTGAGTTAACACAATGACGTCACTTTAGGCACTTGCGTTAACACAATGACGTCACTTTAGGCACTTGCGTTAACACAATGACGTCACTTTAGGCACTTGCGTTAACACAATGACGTCACTTTAGGCACTTGCGTTAACACAATGACGTCACTTTAGGCACTTGCGTTAACACAATAACGTCACTTTAGGAACTTGCGTTAACACAATAACGTCACTTTAGGAACTTGCGTTAACACAATGACGTCACTTTAGGAACTTGCGTTAACATCATGACGTCACTTTAGGTACTTGCGTTAACATCATGACGTCACTTTAGGAACTTGCGTTAACATCATGACGTCACTTTAGGAACTTGCGTTAACATCATGACGTCACTTTAGGCACTTGCATTAACATCATGACGTCACTTTAGGCACTTGTATTAACATCATGACGTCACTTTAGGCACTTGCATTAACATCATGTTGTCACTTTAGGCACTTGCGTTAACACAATGACGTCACTTTAGGCACTTGCGTTAACATCATGACGTCACTTTAGGCACTTGCGTTAACATCATGACGTCACTTTAGGAACTTGCGTTAACATCATGACGTCACTTTAGGTACTTGTATTAACATCATGATGTCACTTTAGGTACTTGTATTAACATCATGGTGTCACTTTATATACTTGCATTAACATCATGACGTCACTTTAGGCACTTGCATTAACATCAATGTTGTCACTTTAGGCACTTCCGTTAACACAATGACGTCACTTTAGGCACTTGCGTTAACATCATGACGTCACTTTAGGCACTTGCGTTAACATCATGCGTTAACGTTAACAATAACGTCACTTTTACTTGTATTAACATCATGGTGTCACTTTAGGTACTTGTTAACATCATGACGTCACTTTAGGCACTTGCGTTAACATCATGATGTCACTTTAGGCACTTGTATTAACATCATGGTGTCACTTTAGGTGGCATGCAGTGAAGTGGTCATGCGTGAACACATTCTCTGAGGTTACTTTAACTTTGCAAACAATTTATTAAGAAAAGCTAAAAATAACGAAGACATTCAAATACTTAAACGACTCCTGTTTAATTTTGTTTCTTTTCAAATACACATTTCTCTATGAAACGATAAAAATTATATAACCCGAGCGTTTTCTAAAACGGACTTCTCTTCTTGAGACGTAAACTGACAATGGTGGTGTAGCTGAATGAGTAATATATAAAGTTGAGTGACGTCATAAAGTTATTCTGGGTTTCCAGGAAGTGTTTATGAACATTTTTAAATGTACTGTTGTCACGTGCGTCTCATTCCAGGTGCAACACGGTGAAAACGAGAGCGTCATGTAAAGAGGTATTTAAGATTTTTCGATTTTGAGATGTTTAACAATTGTTAAACTCAAAGCACATTCTGGTTTGTTTGTTTGTTTGCTTTTAAAATTTCACGCAAAGCTACTACACGACGGCTATCTGTGCTGTCCGTCCCTAAATTAGCAGTGTAAGACTAGAGAGAAGGCAGCTGATCATCACCAGCCACCGTCAACTGTTTGGCTATTCTTTTTATCAACGAATAGCGGGGTTGACGGTCACATTATAACGCCTCCACGGCTGAAAGGGGTCGCAAGTTTGGTGTTATGGGGATTCGAACCCACGACCTTCAGAACACGAGTTGAGTGCCCTGACCACCTGGCCATGATGGACGGGCACATTCTGGAGAACCAAGATATTTAAGCGGACTTTACAAATGGAGTTCAATATATATATTTTTTTTAATTTATAAGCACAAAGCTACAAGATGGAGTCCTGGGTTAAATGTACCGAACCACTTACGGTAAAACAAATGAAAAATCCAAGTTCCCATACTTTACAGGAAACAAAAACAAATACATTCCAAGTTCAACGATGTTAGTCATAAAAGGTTTCCAACTTTTAAGTTGGAATACCAGGTAACTTAAGAAAGAATAAATGCAGTGCCTCATGTCGTTTTCATTCTACATACGTTGTTGAAAACACACACTCCAATTCTGTAAATGTAGACTCGTGTCACGTGACACAGTGGCGTCTCGGCAATGCAGCAAAAACAAGTTTCCTTCATCACGGCCATTTACTTGTTTATATCATCTTTTATGTTGAAATACTTTCGAAATCTACAATTTCGTATAACAAAGTGACAACCTTCCACATACCTGATATAATTATAACGTGTTTATGCCATTTTAACCTACTTTTAACAATAATTCTGTAAAGACGTTTGTTTAAACGTAGTATCTGTAACATATCTAATTCCAATAATCACACAACAGGGGCATAATTATGGAAATAAGTTCCAAATACTAACATTGACGTCCAGTCCACTTGATTTTAAGAAAGAAATATGAAAGAATATCTTGGCACACGGCCAGGTTCTGATACCGATGTGGTGGTTTGCGTTCAATGGCTCTTGGCAATAGGCCAACAATTGCAGACAATGTTACTATATCCAAGTGCTGGGACAATCGTTTATATTTATTAGACTCAAAAAGTCAGGTTTGAATCATATAGTTCATAACCTTTCTACTTTGATTCTCTTTTTAAATTCACATAAATTATTTGACCTAAGCCGCTGGGTGAAAATAATCTATTCTGTAATTTTATTGTATTGGATTACATTGACTGTTTTTCCATCAGAGATTTACGTTTAAGTGTTACTGACGTCAGCAAAATTCTTAAAACCACAGCCGATATAAAGTCGCTATGTATTAAATCTACATCTTCAGATTGTTTGACGTTATCGGAAACACTACATTCCTTTCGGACGTCAAATATTCTTATATCACAAAAATGTATTCAGATCAGGGACTTTGAACTTACAAGATGGGGAAGTTCCTTATACTTGAAGGCATTAGGAAACAAAAAAAATATGGATCAATATGGAAACCCAGGACCATCCAGAACAAGACATGCAACAAGTCATGCTCCAGCCATAGTAAGCAAAGTGCGGAATCATGTAATAGGCATGAATACACAAATGCAAAGGTCAGTGGCAAAAGTTGTTCATGTGTCCTAGGTAATGCAACAGAAAGAAAGATCCATGTTAGGAAATGAAGCCAACAGAGTACGGGTTAAACAAGATAAGTCTTCCAGTTACATTTCTTTTAATAGTTATATACTTCAGTCAGCTGGAGCAAGAAACCAGCATTCTTAGGAAGTCATCGTCGTCGTTCACTTGACGGATTATAGAGAGCATTCAGAGAACACTGATATTTTCTATCAACGTAAGCTTTACGCTAGGGCCTTTTTCAGTAGAAACTACGTTGCAAGACTATATGCATGGCCTTCAAATAGAGTATGACTGGACATGGCGACATTTACTGTTACGATGTGGCAATTCTCGACAGTCGGTTTGGTATGATGTATCAAATGCTCTGAATACTGTATACTTAAGTCAAAAGATACTTTTTATTACAGTAATTTAAGAAGTAATCTTCCGAGAGGTACAGAACTGATTAGATAACATGTGATTGGATCTGGAAATGTAATCAGGGTTCCTATAGAAAGAACTGATTAGATAACATGTGATTGGATCTGGAAATGTAATCAGGGTTCCTGTAGAAAAAAACTGACTAGATAACATGTGATTGGATGTGGAAATGTAATCAGGGTTCCTATAGAAAGAACTTATTCTTCAAATTACCGACCTGCTTTCATACCGTCTATTACCGGTGTTGTCCATACAGTATGTTGAATACTTACCTGCTTTCATACCATCCGTTACCGGTGTTGTCCACACAGTATGTTGAATACTTACCTGCTTTTATACCGTCCGTTACCGGTGTTGTCCATACAGTATGTTCAATACTTGCTTTTATACCATCCGTTACCGGTGTTGTCCACACAGCATGTTGAATACTTACCTGCTTTTATACCATCCATTACCGGTGTTGTCCACACAGCATGTTGAATACTTACCTGCTTTTATACCATCCGTTACCGGTGTCGTCCACACAGTATGTTCAATACTTGCTTTTATACCATCCGTTACCGGTGTTGTCCACACAGCATGTTGAATACTTACCTGCTTTTATACCATCTGTTACCGGTGTCGTCCACACAGTATTACTATACATAATAATTTTATAATTACAGTAGGAAAGGTCATAAAACATCTTTCGCTGGTAACTAATGTGACCACTGACACAAGTAGCAGCAAGTCATTTGGAATTTTTCCAAATGATGTAAAGTTAAATACAGATGTCGCTCTTACACAGCTCCAATTATGTTATTTATTTTATTTACACACACAGATCAATTACTTTGAAGTCTTTACAACTAATGGTTCATACCCATCTGCTAAACTATCTTTCACATGAAGGTCGTGTGTTGTCATGTGCACAAGAACACCAAAATGATTGTGTCCATGCGTGATGACGTTACTCCACGTGCACTCCATCATCAAAAACGAGTCTTATGCGATCCAGTGCACCAACATCCAATAATATTTGTGTATCGCTTCTCACGGAAAATGGAGTTGTAGCACCTACTCCAACATGCTCGCCCTTTCAGCCGTGGGGGTGTTATAATGTGACGATCAATCCCCCTATTCGTTGGTAAAAGAGTAGCCCAACAGTTTGCGGTGGGTAGTGATGACTAGCTGTCTTCCCTCTAGTCTTACACTGCGAAATTATGGACGGCTAGCGCAGATAGCCCTCGTGTAGCTTTGCGTGAAATTCAAAAACGAAAACAAACAGCTTCAGAGAGAGACTTGGAACATGATATTGTTCTAGTTTTGGTTCTGGGTGGTAATTTTTTTAATATTTCAGCTCCAGTTGTCACGTCATGAAATAGGTAGTTGTATTCAGTGATAAATAAATCTAATTACGCAACTTCATAACTTAATTATTTCAGTTCTAGATAAATGTGTTTCATATTAAAAAATATCCAGATAAATATTTATCATGCTGTTGTGCCATTGGAGGCATCAAGTTGTGTGTCTGCGAACTCACGTCTCTAGAAATCGCGTTTCGATACCCGTGGTGGGTAGAGCACAGATAAGCTTTGTGCTTCATTCCAAACAATCAATCAACCAACAACAACTTGATAATTCAATTATTTCAGGCCTAGATGGAGGTCAAATTGAAGAACGTATGGTTCACACTGTCAGTTGTTGTGACCAACACAAATTTGTAATACTATTGAAATATTGACAGGCAAATGTCAAATAGTAAGAGGTAGCTGGAAATCAACTTATCAACATGGAACGTTAATAACTGACGCTTGGTTAGGTGTTCAGTCTTAGTGTATCCTTATACTCTTGTTTTTCTTTGCTGCTGAACGTTCTTTTCTTTCTATTTATTGACCGCATGGGAGAGTTACTTAAATCATTATTGTTTCTTTAGTTTCAGCTTGGACAAATAATAGAGCTCTCTCTAACCTTCTTTGTCACACTTCTAGTTTTATATATATATATATATATATATATATCGATTGAGTTTTACACAATTTATTATGTGCATGTTTCTCCATAGTTTCTAACACGAGTTTGATGAACGACGTAGGCAGCAACTATTAATGGTGTTTCTGGGTCTCCGATTGGTCGAACTTCTCTCTGCACCAAGTTTTGACGTGTGCGTATTTAGTACAGGGGAGAGAAACCAGCGGGCTCTGATACTCTAGAAAGTTGAGACCTCTTTCTTCTAATTCAGTTTTTTATTTGCAGTTAACTTTAACAAAAAACAGAAAAACTAACTATTACTAGTATGTGGTATACTTTAGTTTCTAACAAACAGAAACAGTACGTTTGTTCCAGAATTTTTGTGCAAAGCTACAAAAGGGCTATCTACATATAACCCTTTTTAATTTTTAATTGACAGAATAATTGTAAGGCATACAGTTAACAATACCCACTGCCAACTTTTGGATTGCTCTAACTGAAGTGTGGGATTTGATTGTTGCTCTTCTAACGCATCTACTACTGGCAGCAGTGTCGACAATAACCTGTAAATATTTTAGACTACTATGTGGGTAAGAATGGGTGTATACTTTGGACAACAGTATGGGCAAGAATATACATATATTTTAGACTATATTGTCGACAAGATCCTACAGACATTAAAGACGACAGTGTCGGTAAGAATTAGTCGATACTTTGGACGACAGTGTGGAAAAAATGAGTAGATAGTTTGGACGACATTGTCAGCAATAATGGGAAGATACTTCAGACGAAAACGTAGATAAGAATGTGTAGATAATTTTAAAGACAGTGTGGGTTGGAATTAGGTAGATTATTTGAAAACAGTAATGCGAATGATAGTTTTCTTTTTCCGGTTATGAATTAACTATCTGTTTAGATAATTTTGTTAGGTGGCTAGGACACCTTTTCGCTCAAATTAAATTTCTTCAGCATCATTTGTGTTCACTAGTTTTAAAAATGATGTCTGATACATTACACACTTTTAGATTTGTTTGATGTAATGGATTTACTGTTACACATTTATTTCAATATCTGTGTTTGTTTAAGTTTGATGCATGCGACGTATATTGTAGGATGTGTATTCCACAAGTCCCGCCTGTTCTCTATATTTGTAGAAGGTTCTAGAGAGTAAGAATCACCAATATACGTTTTACGAAAACACTAGCGTGTCTTTTAATATTGTTGAACGTTCCAGAATTTCGCCTAGTTGGTATAAAAGCTAGTCGAGACACAGTGATACAATAATGTTTGGCCGCTACAGTCAGTATACTACAAGTCTCGGAAGATATAACTGTGATAAATTATTAATCGGAAAACAAATATTTGAGCAGAAACGTTTATAGATTTAGAACATTACGAACCGTTGAATTTCAGAGAATTAACCTCGGATGTTAGTTTTTCAACGAGGACATTATGTATCTTCCTCTGTAAAAAGCAAGCTGGTGAACCGTGTTAGGCCAAACAAGAATAGAGCTGGCTAGCATTCCAGTCGGGTGACGTGTACCTATATATCAACATAAAATTAATTTGTGCCTCGTGGACCTGAACCGTTGATAAAATATCCAGTTCCAGACCAGGTAAAAGAAAGAATATTGTTCGTGAGTTTATAAACTTTTTGTATATAAATAATAATATTAACTATTTGTAATAACCGTTATTATAAATTGTATTCTTTTTCTTGTATGTTAAAACATTTAAGTGTGAAGAAAGAAAATTGAGTTTATCAATCTTGTTAGAAAATATCATAAATTTGATACATATTTAAATTCAAACTTCCGGCTGTTTGAAATCGTAATACGTAAAGTATATAACATAATAAATCAGAGACTCGTCCGAGATAAATTATAACACGTGACACTGAGTACATATCAACCTGCACAAACGGAAAGCACTCAGTACAGAAAGCAGTTCTAAAAAGTAAAATTACTGACAATTAGTAAATACAAAGTGTCTGGATCCTTTCCTTGTATTGGCGACTACCATCCCTTCTCCAAATCCTAATCCACATTCCAGTTTTGTATTGGCGACTACCATCCCTTCTCCAAATCCTTATCCACATTCCAGTTTTGTATTGGCGACTACCATCCCTTCTCCAAATCCTAATCCACATTCCAGTTTTGTATTGGCGATTACCATCCTTTCTCCAAATCCTAATTCACATTCCAGTTTGCACGCTTTTTGCAATTTTTAACCCTGCTCTATCTAATTTCAATGATAACGGGATAAACTTGAATACATGTAAAGACTTGACGAATGTACTAAAGGTAAGCAACAGAAGTATCATGCGCTTCATTAGCACTATCTTAGATCTATTCTAAGGCACTGAAAGTTAGTGTTTGTGGACATTACACACGAGCGCTTTATGGTCAGATGGCACTTTACAGGACTTGATATGCGTCAATACGTTCTTCACTGAGTGGTAGAAACCCAAATTAAAATTGGCAATTAATTTGTATCAGAAATCGCAGTCTCTCTTTTTAGTCAGTTTGACAGAGATTAATCCAGAGGTAGGTATTATTAATGTTAGAGATTAGAAGGAAGAGACAGTGACATCACTGATGACTTGCAACAGTTGGCAAAGCTAAGATAGATTAAAGGTTACAAAACTAAGGTATTATGGTTGTAGTCACGGTTGAGAGAGAGTTAAGGTGATAAAACTAATGTTTCATAGTTGAAAGACAGTACAGGTAATAAACCTAATATATTATGGCTATACCCATGGTTGAGAGAGAATTAAGGTGGTAAAACTAATGCATCATGGTTATATTCATGGTTGAAATACAGTACAGGTATAAACCTAATGTATTATGGTTATATTCATGATTGACAGAGAGTTAAGGTGATGAAACTAATGTTTCATGGTTATATTCATGGTTGAGAGAGAGTTAAGGTGATGAAACTAATGTTTCATGGTTATATTCATGGTTGAGAGAGAGTTAAGGTGATAAAACTAATGTTTCATGGTTATATTCATGGTTGAGAGAGAGTTAAGGTGATAAAACTAATGTTTCATGGTTGAAAGACAGTACAGGTAATAAACTTAATATATTATAATTATATTCATGGTTGACAGAGAGTTAAGGTGATGAAACTAATGTTTCATGGTTATATTCATGGTTGAGAGAGAGTTAAGGTGATAAAACTAATGTTTCATGGTTATATTCATTGTTGAGAGAGTGTTAAGGTGATAGAACTAATGTTTCATGGTTATATTCATGGTTGAAAGACAGTACAGGTAATAAACCTAATATATTATGGTTATACTCATGGTTGAGAGAGAGTTAAGGTGATAAAACTAATGTTTCATGGTTATATTCATGGTTGAGTGATAATTAAGGTGATAAAACCAATGTTTCATGGTTGAAAGACAGTACAGGTAATAAACCTAATGTATTATGATTATATTCATGGTTGAGAGAGAGTTAAGGTGATAAAACTAATGTTTCATGGTTATATTAATGGTTGAGAGACAGTACAGGTAATAAACCTAATGTATTATGGTTATATTCATGGTTGAGAGAGAGTTAAGGTGATAAAACTAATGTATCATGGTTATATTCACAGTTGAAAGACAGTACAGGTAATAAACCTAATGTATTATAATTATATTCATGGTTGAGAGAGAGTTAAGGTGATAAAACTAATGTTTCATGGTTATATTCATTGTTAAGAGAGAGTTAAGGTGATAAAACTAATGTTTCATGGTTATATTCATTGTTAAGAGAGAGTTAAGGTGATAAAACTAATGTTTCATGGTAATATTCATGGTTGAAAGACAGTACAGGTAATAAACCTAATGTATTATGGTTATATTCATGACTGAGAGGGAGTTAAGTTGATAAAACTAATGTATTATGGTTACACTGATCGCTGAGAGAGAGTATAAAAGTAAAAACAATAATAAAACAGCTAACATATTATTGTACAAAATGATAAAAACCTTAAACTCCCGAGCTCTTTTGAAAGGTAAACCATTTTTTCATGAGGGCTATTCCTAGTTTATGCCTAAAAACGAAAGGTCTACCTGTCGAGGAGTTAAGGTTATAATGCTTTTTTATCATTTGCTTATACTGGTTTCAGCAACTATGGGTGTTTATAATCAGTTGTTCAAGATATATAAATATATATACCGCAAACATTGTCCATAACAAATTTCTTAAATGAGTACTTAAATAAAACAATTATAAATTATACCGTTTATCAACAAATTATAATTTTTAAAAGGAAATGTCTGTGCTAATAGCACACCAAAGATGGAAATATTAAGTTTCCCAGATATAATCACCTTCTACCATTCACCTTCTGCAACCAAACTGTAAGTATGGAAGTTACCCCTAAAAACAATTTCAAAAGTACCCTTATCTTGGATACCGAATTTTCACCCTTCAGAAAATTATTACTATGTAACAAAAACTATAAACACTTACCTACACAAATCAGTAATAATTCTACACTCATGTCCTCCATTGTCAACCCAAATCAAATATAACTCAAGTAAATTGTTACATATCAAATCACCTACACTTTACCCTTATCACACAATGGCAAACAGCAGAGTTAAAGCTAGCATTTATAAATTTAAAAGTTCATGAAATAGTAGCGACCTCTCAAAATTAGAAATTAATTTAACTATCCCATTTATAAAATATTTATATTGTAATATTTTACAGTATTTATTAGAAATTATTGTGTAAAAAACCTAAATAATCTCCTGACCTTGATTAATGTTAATTTTTAAATATCCACTGAACAATGTTTATAAAATAAGTTTTGCACACAGTTAAATATATTTTTAGTTGGGAAAAATTATACATTTTAATAAGAGGTACGAAACTAAACTATTTTTTTTTTTATGGTAAATTAGTCCAAGGACGGGAAAGTTCAGTTCATTGTCTGTTATGACAATAATGTGAATATCTAGGTAATATGCGTTAAGAATACTGTTGTTACTTCGTGATAGACTTGAATGAAATCAAATTTAAATAACTAAAGCAAAATAAATTATCAATATAACGGGAGTAAAAATATATAAACTAGATTTTGTTGTTTGCTTCGAAAACAATTTGTTATTACGCCTATTAATAAAGCAGGTTGTGATTTTAGTTTTGTATATAAATAGTTTATGCACAAATTCTAATTAATTAAACTGATAGCACTAAAATCTTTACAAAAAGCATATTTGGTAACATGATTAGACTTTTACGTTTTGACTGCTATTTGTTACTTCTTGAGCTTTGTTTACTTATTCAGAAAGTGGGGGCTGGTAAACCACCCTCCTACCTTCCAGAATCAGACATTATATTGATAAATCACTCATATAATTTCTATGAAGGACTATATGCCGTAATTTCTCAGTTAAAATAAAGCAGAGAAAAAAAAAGACATTTTCTGATACGTGAAAAGAAGTTATGTTTTCCAACTAAGCCTAATATAACGACTAAACTGCTTTTTAAAACAGTTTCCCGTTACCTTTTCAAGACGTAGTTTCATGTTACCTTATTAAAACGTAGTTTCATGTTACCTTATCAAAACGTCCTTTCTCGTTACCTCTGATAATATCTACCTAACTTTGGGATAACAAACAGGAGTGTAATGGTAGTTGAAAACTGAAACATTTCAATTAAAAATTTCCCCACGAATGACTCCACTAAAATAAATACAAATAAAACACAAACATATACACAATATTAATGTGCTGTACGAGGGCTGTTCAAAAAATACGCGGACTGTTTGAATTGCGCGGCTCCAGTTGGTTCCAGGGGAATCCGCTTGGTGTCGCTAGGTTCGCACAGATCAGCTGATTACGACGCCATTTCCCGATTGCAGATATCTTCATTTGTGTATTAGCTACGCGGTTTTAAGTGAAGTGCGATTTTTTTCGTTTGGCGGATTTCAGAATGAATGACCTGAAGGAGCAACGACTTGCTGTGAAATTTTGTGTTAAACTTGGAAAATCTGCGACTGAAACTTTTGCTATGCTTAACACGGCTTACGATGATGTTGCTATGAAGCGTACGGCATGTTTCAAGTAACATGAACGTTTTAAGGATGGTCGACAGTCCTTTGAAGATGATGAGCGTCCTGGACGTCCTTCCATGTCAACTGACGACCCACACGTCGACAAAATCAACACCCTGGTGTGGGCAAATCGACGTCTGACTGTCAGGGAGCTTGCTGAAGAGTGTGGGATATCAGTTGGATCTTGTTACGAGATTTTGACCAAAAAATTGAAGATGCACCGCGTTGCTACGAAATTTGTGCCTCAGAACTCGTGAGTTTTTGGCCAAACACTCGATCACTGTTCTTCCCCACCCCCCTACTCACCTGACCTTGCTCCTTACGATTTTTTCTTGTTCCCCAAACTCAAAAGACTCTTCAAAGGAAGAAGATTTGAGACGATTCCCGAGATTAAGGCAAATGCGACGAAGGAGCTGGAGGACATTACAGAAGAAGCGTTCCAGGACTGTTTCAACAAGTGGAAACACCGTTGGGATAAGTGTGTGCGTTGGGGAGGAGAGTACTTTGAAGAAGTCCCAGACCTGTAACTTCTAAATAAAGAACATTTTGTTTTATGACGTCAATCCGCGTATTTTTTGAACAGCCCTCGTATAATAGCGTTTTGTAATTCTTAGAACAATATTCTTTACATCGGTGCAGGAAAACTGTTCCTAAACAGTGCTAACAGCGTTTAAATCTTTGGTCGCTTAATCTCTACTTGATCCAATCAAATGACACTTTAATCACTACGTGGTCTAACTGGATGAAACCTGCGTCAGTACTTTATCTACATCAATGATACCTGAGCCACTACTTGATCTAAGTATATGAAGCCTGTCTCACTATTTAATCTTATTCTGTAAAACCTGCACCTCTACTTGATCTAACTGGATGAAGCCTGCCTCACTACTTGATCATAGAAATGAAATCTACCTCACTGTTTGGAGGATATAGTGAAGTGAAAATAGCAGTTTTTTTTAAATTCTGACCAAAATGTAATTCTTTTTAAAAATAAACAAAGTCTTTAAAAATAAAATTATAACCAACGTTGTAATCGTTTGAAGTTAGAATCAACGAATGATATAACATTAGAGTTTCTTGAGAACATTGGTCAACTTTGCAAAATCTGAAGTTAGAGACAACATTAAGCGTGTTGACCCAGCTAAGAAAAAATGTGAATAAAATGCTTTAGAGAAATATATTTTTATTAAGGGGAGTATCCAAGTATTTCAGAAATGAGGACAGTCCAAAAGAGTGGATCAAAGAGAGTCTGAGAAAGGTAGATGTTTCTTCACTCCTCTGAGAAGAATTTTTTAAAAATATGTCTCTTTGATCCATGCCACTTTTCATTGTTTGGTTTGGTTCGAATTTCGAGCAAAGCTACTACACGATGGCTATCTGCAATGTCCGTCCCCAAATTGGCAGTATAAGACTAGAGGGAAGCAGATAGTCATCACCACCCACCGTCAACTCTTGGAATACCCTTTTACCAACGAATAGTGGGACTGACCGTAACATTATAACGCCCCCACGGCTGGATGGGCGAACATGTTTGATGTGACGGGGATTAGAACTCGCAACCCTCGGATTACGGGTCGAATGCCTTAACCACCTGGCCATGCCGGGCCCTTTTCATTGTTTTTTGATGGTCATTCCCATCTGTGAATCACCAATGCTTTCTCCTACCATCGAAAACGTCTTTTCCTTCATTTGTGGAGCTGAGAGCGGGAGTCGAGATCTTGAAGTGATCCCCCATAATCAAGTTATATCAAGCTCTGTTCACTGATAGATTAGAGAGACGTATGGAATGTTTGGTTGTCGTACCGATGAAAAATGCTCTTTCAAAAACCTGAGGTGGGTTTTAAATGTATCATAATATTTTCAAAAAAAAAAGTCTTTTACGGCTGTCTTCAACATATTACATATTACAGACCAGTCGCATAAGAACGCCCGCGCAATTGCGGGACGGGAGGACAGAAAGGCCTGACACACTTAAAAATTGCCGACATGAGGAGAGACATATATTTTGTTAAGTTAATGATATCAATCAGCCAGAATCGTAATTACAAAGAAATACACGAAGGGGTTCAGTTACATTTCACGCGGAAGGCCCATCTTTTATACTTGCGCTACTGATCCACGCCCCTTCCACCTCTATATAGAAGTATAAACATAATTAATCACAGAAAGATTGTTTGTTGTTTGTTTTGAATTTCGCGCAAAGCTACACGAGGGCTATCTGTGCTAGCTGTCCCTCATTTAGCAGTGTAAGACTAGAGTGAAGGCAGCTAGTCATCACCACTCACCGCCAACTTTTGGACTACTCTTTTACCAACGAATAGTGTGATTAATCGTAACATTATAACGCCTCCACGGCTGAAAGGGGCAAGCATGTTTTGGTGCGACTGGGATTGGAACCCGCGACCCTCGGACACACAAAGAACATGTTATTTGCATCTCAATTTTTCTCATTAGTCCCATTTTACGTTTTACTGTTTCCTTCGATTTTGTTTTGGAGGGATGTTGGTGAAACCAAGTATTCACCTTACAAATTAACCACTGAGATAAAAGGCTGATATCTAAACCATTGTTTAAAATAATTAATAATTATAATACAACTACTTTCTTTTACCCTCACAAGATGGCTTTCTAGTAAGCTTGAGGGGCAATAATCCTAAAGTTCCAGGTTCGATTCCTACAGTGACTACCACACAAACACCCCAATGTTCAGTTTTACACTTAACAACAGACAATCTTTAAAGCATGCACTAGGTTTGTTTTGGCGCAAAACTGCACAACAGGATATTCACCACAAAAATTCGAATCCCTGATTTTAGTGTAGTAAGTTTGTCAAGTTTCCGCTGAACCACCAGGAAATATCTTCAAAGAGTCAGAACAGTATATTAGAATATTTTAAAATAACTACTGATACAAACTTTTAGAGGATGTGAAAAGTTTACGGCGTGCTTAAGACGCAACCAGCTTGCTTAACAGTAAAATGATTTGATGAATTATCTGTTTCCAAAACTTACAGCTATTGAATGAGAAAATTCCTGTTAACCGATAGAAGAAAAAAAAAAAATAGTTCTATATAGTGAAAGGTTACAGTTTAATGTTCTATATATTATGCTAGAGTGCCAAAACAGTACTGCACAAAATAGTAACAAACACAGTTTTCGCCTATTTTAGATGAGATTAAACAGTTGAGATATGGACATTACCTGAGAGGCCCGATCTTTGTATTGTAGAGAATGACCAATCACTGGAACTCCTGCGTAGCCAGCGACTAAAGACAGGAAGAAGGAATATGGTTTGTGTATGAAATTCAACACCAAAATGGGATGAATATTTTCTAGAGCTTGGCACGAAATGTTTATCACTTCTTCTGTGCTATTTGGAACTGCTATCCAACTGGTTATGAACGTAAAATTCTTATGGGCCAAACTACTTTCAACTGCACCCATTTCTCGGCGAAGAGTTTGGCCGAGTGAGGGGGCAGAGTCTGACGGGAAAGCAGCCAGAAGTGAAACTGCTACCCCGGTCACTTGGCTGGTACGGGTGACGAGGAAAAGGAAGGAGACCACCAGAATGGGCCCTCGAGTCATGCTCCCTGTGGTACTGGGCCTTTTTGATCGTACACTCTACCTCGAGGTAAGACCGGATACTCGCGAATCGAGGAAAGGCCATCAGGAACCTAAGGCTACATCGCAACCAATAGTAAATATTACCTTTCGGGAACTGTTTGATTGAAAGACAAATACTGGTAACACCCTTTCTGTCCTAGAAGGTTCCGTAAGACACATAGGTTGCAGAGCTTTTCTTGATTAAATCTGGTAGCCTAAGGAATGGAAATCACAACTCCGTCCTTGCATACTGCCCACGACATCTTTTGCGCAGACGCACACGCTTTTCCTCGTGATCGATTTGAACGTTGACTGAAGCCGGTTAGATCTATCTACGATTATAAATGAAGAAAATTTGGCTTGACAGTGTAATTATAAAAGTAGGATAAAGAGAATGAATTATCTAAATGGTAAGAATTCCTTTCTAAAAGCGAACGAAAGCCAGCCAGCTCTCATTACTTTGACCAGTATCGTAAATTGTTTTGTCTACTTTTAAAATCTGTTACATAAGTTTTAAAATAAATATAAATTTATATATTTCATATCAAAGAATAAAATAAGCATAAAATTATGCAAATTTTCCTGATCAGTTGTTGTTGTTTTTTTACTTCAGGAAAGATGGATGAAATTATACCTGTGTATATAGATTAAAATGCTGTACTGCCATTAAACCTAACATCAGAATACGTACCAAATTGCATTAGACTGATGTTAGAATGTACATTTGCTTCGATAGAACCAGATTAACGTCGTATATCAAAATGATATATATATATATATATGATGGGATATCTGGTATAAAATATACACCTAATTTGTATTAAAGCCTAGTATCAAGGTTTATTAAGCCTAAAATCACGATGTATGCCAAGTTGTATGAGACTGATATATACCAAAGTGATACGAGGGATAATAAACAATATGGACTTAAGTTGCACTATCAGTAATATTCTAAGTTTACATGTATACAAAATTCATAAACAAAATCAGATGTTTGTTTTCTTTTGAAATACAAAATTTCTCTTAATTATTTTGAAAACAGAAATAATTGGCATGAATCTCTAATTTAACATTACAGTGTTTCTTGTTCAAATACAGTCTGATTATATATTGAAGACTAAAATATTTTGAAGATTTTACTGCTAAGGAAGGGTACTGTCTGTGCAAACAAGTGATGATTTTATATTTTATTTTCTTGTTAAATATAACTTGTATTTTACAAAAAAATAATTTGGAATAATATGAAACACTGCAGAATTAGGAGTGAATCCAGCTTCAAAATTTCATATTTCAATTTCTGTTGTATTGTATAAAAAATCAAACATTTATATCTGTTATTTATTATTTTAGTATGTATTAACCTGTTGATTTCTTCAACTGTTTTTTTTTTTTTTTAAATACTCGCGATAAGTGGAAACAATTTATAGCAAATTAAAAATTGCTTTAAACCTAATGTGGCTGAGTCCTAAAGTTATGTTTTATTTTTGAAATGAATATAGGATTTCTGAAAGTTATCAAAATGTAGCTGTGTTAAAGTAAATTATTAGTATAATTTTTAAAAACAGTTGAAATAATTTGTAGCATAACCTAGTGGTCAGCATGCCTAGACAGTGGAATAATTAATTCATTGACTGTAGCACTACAAATCCAGTTCATTGGTCAATAAGATGGATACTGTTGACTAGCTGCTTTCTTTCTTGTTTAGCAGTTCAAAGGTGAGGATATATGTACTCATGTACTCATTGTTTAGTTTTATACAGATTCTGGGTGATTTTTCACCAAATTTGAGGCAAAAAGTAGAGGAATCTAGTTAAAGAATAATAAGGGACAATTGTCCTCTCAAAGGGTAGATAAAGGTCATATTATTTTGAAAAACAAAATGTACTCTACAATGAGAAATCTATACACAGGAGTTATAGGAAGTTATAACATTTATATACGTGACTTGGTAATGTTTTCACATGACAACTGTTTGTATTCCCATGGACATAGAAGAAGAATGCTGGAAGGACATTGAATGAGACACACACATTTGCATAACTTAAAACAAATGCATTTGACTTACACTGGCAATAATACTAATTATTCTTACTCGTAACAGATAGTAGATAGTAGTAATGAAATACACTATCCTAAGTATTATATAGACATGTAAGTATGAGATACTACAACTCTCTTGTCTTATTACTCACAGATGACTTGAAGGAATACACAGAAATTATCACTCAGTCGTAGGGAAAATTGAAAACTGTAAGAAAATGATATGACAGGATATCCTCAACTTCCTCTCTGTTATTAACCAAGACTAGATTTCATTCTGTAATGCTCCCTAGGTCTAGTCTGAAGTAAAATTAGTTTAGTCAGTGTTGAAATACATATAGTTTCAAATTTGTAATCCTATCAAACCTCAGGCCTTGAGTGACTTACAAAATTATTTTAGAGTCAAAATACGACTTTTTATGAAAATCATTTTGAATTGAAACAATGAATTTAAGCAGTTTCATAATTAAAAACCAAATCTATTCATAATTCCTTACTCAGTTTTTCTTTGCTGAGAATGAGAGTTTATCTTTTCTTAATGAATTTATTTTAGTTTCAGCTTTGTCTTTCATTTGGCCCACAACTGAAATGTTATCTTATGATAAACCTTATACATTATGTTCTGCCAGCATCCTCCGACTTCATGCCCATAGCTCTGGCATGTAAGCTTAAATCTATTTCATGTTTTCATTGTTCAAATGAGAAAACAAAATATATACATATTTAGTATATAAAAGTAGGTTTTATGAGGTAACTTAAGACTAGAATGTATACTTTCCTCTTTATTTAATTTCAAGTCCCTCAAACTTTCCTATAAAAAACTTTACCAAGTTTGATGCTTAAAATTATTCCTAAAGACATACTAAAAATTGGTAGTTGAAGAAAATCTTCCTATAAAAACGTTATAAAATACATCTGCCATCTGATGTCAGAGGTTAGGCATCATTATCTGTACGTGTTAAAGCCATCAGTAGACACCAAAGGTTGGGCGTCATTATCTGTACGTATTAAAGTCATCAGTAGACACCAAAGGTTGGGCGTCATTATCTGTAAGTATTAAAGTCATCAGTAGACACCAGAGGTTGGACGTCATTATTTGTGTGTGTTTAAAAGTCGTCAGTTGACATCAGAGATTGGACGTCATTATCTGTATGTGTTAAAGTCATCAGTTGACACCAGAGGTTGGGCGTCATTATCTGTATGTGTTAAAGTCATCAGTTGACACCAGAGGTTGGGTGTCATTATCTGTATTTATTAAAGATATCAGTTGGTACTAGTTATTGAATCTTGTCAGCATTTGTACGTATTAAAGTTGTCAGCTGATATCAGAAGTTGAGTTTTAGTATATTCTAGACTTAAAGCATTAAACAAAAGTTTAGGTTCACCATTTTTTAAAATGATTTTATTCTTTCGTTCCAAGCATACACACAGATTGTTAGAACTTAATGCATACAGAACTGCTGCTAAATATAAAGTAACATGCAGCCACTTTGAGCAGAAGTTGGACTTCACATTATATACACTTTCACAGACAATAAAACATCTATTTTTTAAAGAATACTCTTTCGTATATTCCGTAATGACGAGAAACCCACTTGTAGAGAAATATATATATGTAAAAACGGCTGGTATGGGTAGAGAAAGCATTATGTAGAGGAGTGAACAACGTTTCGACCTTCTTCGGTCATCGTCAGGTTCACAAAAAACCTGATGACGACCGAAGAAGGTTGAAACATTGTTCTCTTCTCTGTTAGTGCTTTCTCTACCCATACCAGCTGTTTTTAAATATATAATCTTTTGTATATCATTATTCTGTGTGAAAAAAGCAAAACTTTTGATACCTATTACACAATATTATGAGAAACAATACATTTGAACATTTATGTAAACAATTTCAACTGTTCTACAAAAATTATACCAATATACTGTACCTATTGAAGTAATAAATCTACATTTTAATGGTTTTTTTTTTGCAAAGCTACAAAAGGGTTGTCTGTGCAACCCATGCCTGTTTTCAAACTGATAGACTAGAAGGAAAGCAGCTAGTCAACAGCACCCACTACTTACGCTTGGGCCTACTCTAACTGAATATTAGAATTTGATTTTGACAGTCTCAAAGCCAGAAGCATGATTTTACAGCAGTGAGACACAAACAATGGGCTTTTAGATTCATAGTGTGGCATACTAACCATTAGACCATGCTGCTTGACCACATTATTGTGTTAACCTGATTTTGTGTCTTTTAACATACATGAGAGGTAGAAAGCTGAGAATAAAAGACAGTAATACAAACCTTTGACTCTACATAGATAAACATAGTTCAATTATAAATGTCACAATTTAGGCCAGCCTAAAATTGCAGTTAAAGGCAGTGAGACACTTCTGTATATAGTTAAAGATTTGTGTCTATGTTACTCACCTAGCCTGCTGGTTAATGACCTTACATAATTTCACCATTTGAAAGTTTTTTTAAAAATATCTATCTTATGGTTTGTTTGACTGATTCAAAACCTTTAGCAATAAGGAACCGTGATGATCATAGGAAATTCATTTCTAATTTAAGGAGGTCAAGATGGTGTGTTAACAAGTAATGTGTGAAGATGGTTTTAGTTTAAATTGTTTACAAATAGTAAAAAAAAATCTAAAATGTTACTAACACATTCATTTTTATATGGGCAATTACTTTTATTAACATTAGTTTATCCAAGATTAGATACATATTTGTTTTTTATCAATTCTTTTCTCACACAGCCTTTTATACTTTTTAAGTTTATGATACTAAGAAAATGTTTGATCATAGTCAAGCACAAAAATGTACAATGGGTCATCTGTGCTGTGCCAGCTTTACCATGCTCACCGAGGATATCAAACCCTAGTAGTTAGTATAATACATCCTCAGGCTTACCACTGTGCCACTAGAGGGAAAAACAAAACATTCTACTTTCACACTAAGCTTTATGTAAAAGTATATTATGCTAAGTCAACAGCACAAAGGACTAGTACTTTTAGGACAAAACCCATTCCTTAAATTTTCAACAACTTAATTTTGTTTGCAAATGTAAGATTATTGAAAACCACTGTAGTTTTTCTTGTATTAATTCAGTTTAGCTGCAAAAAGGAAAATAACTTAGGCCTAATATATTTAGCAGCTACAGGTATCAAAAAGACAAACTAATAACATCCAGTTAGTAATTACAGGTAGTGAGAACCAACACTCAGTTGATAATTCATTTTTATGAATTCATAATTTTTCGTGAAGATGCAAGGTTCATGCTGTGGCACATCTTTTCAACTTACAGTAATAATGAACTGAATCAATAAACACGTATATGGAACCTATCTGCAGGTGCACTGTTTATTTAATCCCAGACTGAGATAAACAAAAAAATTTCAGGCACATATAACCATCATCATCACAATTCTAAACATACTGTTCTTTGTTTACTTTTCAGACATTGTTTTCTGAGTAATTTCATGACCACTGGCAAACCTAAGAAAACAGGTGAGCTTTGAAAATTAATCTGATGATTACCAGTCTGAAGACCACAACTGAAAATGCTGATGCAGCTATGAAGGATTGTGTAATTTATAACTGGCTAAACATATCAATACTAATAAAGTGATAAAACATTAACATAACTCAGTAACAATTTTAAATAAAGACAGATAAAAAAGCTACAGCTTGTGTGTTTTTTGTTACACAAAACTGTTTTTTCTATAGAGCAAGGCAATAAGAAGAGTTTGTGAGATAACTTGAACAAGACCCCCTCAAAAAAAAAAACTGTGATAAAGGGTTTATCGGTTTGCTTCTGACCTTAGTAGTAATTAGTACTGTTAGAAATAATACTGGATAAATATAATCACTGTTACATAAATACGATATTTTAAGGACAATCTGAACAAATAGTGTATACATAAATAATAAGTTACAATTTAAACTGACAGTTTGAAACATAAGGAAGTTGAGATTCTTTACAAAACCAATTTTTACTTTAATATATAATTACATAGTAAATGAAAGATACTAAGTACCAGCTAATCAAGAGATTGATATTGCTCAGTGCAAAGTATCCAATATATTTTTACAATATACATTAATTTTTTTTACATAAGGAACACTGGGATATGCTTGTGGCTTACTCCATAACTTGCCATTCTTTTAAGTAAACATAAAGGACTAGGTTATGACAGCCAAGGGTTTTTACCACATAATTCTTCACCTCATGCAGGGTTATGTTTAAGTGCCTTACAAAAGCTTCAACAGAATAGAAATCTGGTGTCTGTTATACACTGACTGTCAGTAAAAAACATAATGTTGTTTGCTGCTTCACAAGTTAAGTTAGTTTTTCGGCTTGTTCATCTGTTGAAAATATAATTTCAGTTCACGCAGTCATTAGAAGGCATAATAATGTAGGTTCAGCAGACAATATTAAAACCTACTAAGTTAGGCAAAATTCATAAATTAGATAATTAAACACTTCAGACATGTTGAAAATATTTCATGATTTAAACTGATAGATAAATCAGACCTGATAATTTAGACTGAAAGGTATTGTAGGAGACCTGATAACTCAGGAGTAGTACATCAGAAGATCTGATAATTAAAGTCATATATATTTGAGAAGCTTCAATTACTATTATTGTTATTTTATTTGTAGCTAAAATATTTGTAGCTCATGAATTAAAAGATACAATAACTTATGTTTAATAGACCTTATAATTAAAACTTAATGAAAGCACTACGAACAGAAGAAACCCAGTGTGAAAAGATGTCAACAAAACTGACGGTTAAATAACTTCTATCTAAACGTCTGACTATTTAAGGGTTAACTAAAATCACCTCACTAAAGTACATGTAGTTATATAACATTTAACAAAAGTAAATACTAAAACATACACTAACTTAGGAGTGAATTCAGAAACCTAAACATCAAAAATCATATTGTATCATCTAACCTCTGAGAAAAAATAAAAAGGAAATCATTAAAATATTGGGTAGATGACAGTTACTGACTCACAATTAGTGTTATCTTATGATTAAGGAATCCAGACACACTTCGACATATTTGATGTGGTTATTGATCTTGTATTTTCTTTACATCATGTGCTTAAAAGGTTTCTTGAACACAGTTTGATTGTAATGGAATAAAACTTCAATAAATAGCACAGCTAGATAAGTGAGTATCGAAAATGTACAGAAAACAGTTAATAGATACATAAATCTAATGTAGCTCAAAGAAACAGAGTATGTACATGCTGAGATGACTTTTAAAAACTTAACATTTGTACCCTACAAGCCCACAAGGTTTCTCTAACAAAGCAAGTTTAAAATACTCACACCTTCCTGTTCTGAATTAACACTTTTTGTTCGGTTAGTGTTTATAGTCACTATACACAGACATTGTATGTACACATCAAATAACAAAAATGTACACAATCTGCACATAAATGTTGATTTTCAGCATCAAAACCAAAAAGTCTTCTTGTTTTTGGTTACCACAAACTTCTCATGTGTGATACTCTTCTCCAAGACTCTCTCACACAACTTTTATCAGCTGTCACTACTAGATGGCAGTGCTGTCAAACAACAACAATGTGCAGAGCTGTCAACTGGCAAGAACAACAAACACTTGTAGGAAGAATTGTTGTATTTAGGCACAAAGAACATCAACCACAAGTTTCTCCTGTGGTCTTCTGATCTCATGATAAACACTTTCTTTAAACCTACAATAGGCCTGAGATACCAAGAGATTCTGCGACAGCTGAGGACTTCTATCATTCTACTGGCACATGGGTTTCATTATCGTATCCTGTTCTTGTCAATTTTGTGACTTTCTAGGTAAATGGGAGTGACTTGAGAAGGCTTGTAAACACTATAAAAGACAGTACAAGAATCAAGATATAATTATTTTAGGTAGTTGAATTTTAAATTGATATTTCTATAGCACTATCCTATAAAATACAAAATATGTATTAAGACTATCCTAGATCTGGCTCCATTTTAGTTTAAATCAGTTAAATAAAGTGTTGTAAAAAAAAGTTGAACTCTTTGTCAGTTGTTTATCAACTGCGTTTCTCAAAAACACATTAATAATACTTTATAAAGAGTTGTGCCTTTTTAGTGAGATTGTCTTCGTATGCCTACTTTTGGTTTTTAAAGTGCAGTTAATTTTTTGCAGCTTCACAATCGAGTCAAGATTTAATGAGAAACAAGCCAGCTTCAGTTAGTATGTATAAAAAAAATTTAAACAGTAATGTCTGATACTGCATTATTCAGTACGCATTTTTAAATTAAGATATTTATTTATTTTAACATTAGCCAATTAGTTGGAAAGTTTTCTAGCATAATGGCACCTTATTCACACATGTACTAAACAACCTAGAGAAGGATTCCTAGAACTCAGAAAGACACATTCTTAATTTTGAACTACAATCACAAAGACAGAAAACCAACAATCGACACCCACCCACTGGCTCTTTGAATGAAGAAATGAAATTGACCAATGTACTTATAATGTGGCAACAGTTTATTGGCAAGAATAACTGGTATATTTAAACACAATGAAAATCAATCACAAGTATATAATACTGTTTCGCTGGTCTTCTGATCTTGTGTAATAAAAACTTTCTTTAAAGCTAAAATAGGCCTAGGACAATGAGAGGTTCTTATACTCTGCTACAACTGAGGAGTTCCAAATTTGTACTGACACATGGGTTTCATTATAGTATCCTGTTCTTGTCAATTTTGCAACTTTTTAGGTAAATGAGTGTGATTTGGGAAGGCTTGAAAACACTGGTTTATTTCTCGATTTCTAGGATATTTTTCTGGGTGCTTGCCACTTCCCCTCTAACTGTCGAACAGTGGATATAAAACAGAAGTATACCAATTTTTTTCTTGAAAAGCTAAGTGGAATTAAAAAATAAAACCTTTAACTAGATATTTTGTTAATCCTGCATACAAATGACACCACTATTGACTTTATATAGTTCTTTCTAACCTAAAAATACATTTCTTGAGACAATGTAAGATTCTGTAATGGATAATACCAAAATACTTGTTATAGGAGAAATACATCACATTCATAAACATACATACACATAAACCATTTTTGTTTTATGTTAAAATTTGAATGAGATTATTTAATTAAAAAAACAAAGTGTATATGTTGCCTTCCACACATTTGACTGTGACAAGTGTTTCAGTGTTTCTATTCACCACAAGTATGTTCTAAAGCAACGTATATATTATACTTACGAGTATGATGAATTTGGCACACCAACCACCAACAACTGGTTTCCTTTCATAAACATTCTCCACATACTCTAAACATACAAATATAACAACACAAGTTTTAATAGTGATGAAAAACGCTTTCATTTTACCATCAAATAATGTACACAAATGTAAAAAAAACCTAAGTTTAGAGAAAATTAATTTAGATGTTATTAATATTAGCTTCTGATCAGAGCAAGCTAATGACCTGGATCAAACACAAAAGTTAGCCTGATAACAAGCACAGCTAATTAAATGTTGTCCTTACTTGTAAAGATTAGAATGCTAATTTTCATTATATAGGTATCCTTGTTGTTACAATAGATTTGGCTGTAAATCCAATAATTTCTCATTTCATTTGACAGATTAGGAGACTTAGGTTAGTCCTAAGCCCACATAGTTACCTAACAATGCTAAATAATTTCTGTAATAAAATATATACATAACAAATGTAAAGTATTGAAGCTATATATATTAAATATACCCTTATGTTACATCCAAAATAATTTTTCACTACTAATTACTGGACTTGTAATAACAATAAGTTAACTCATTACAGAACATAAAACACACTCAGCCTTGTTTACGGAAGAAAAACAGAATTATGAATGTCAAAAAATTCCTGGTCTAACAAAAAGAAACAATAGAAACCACTAATGAAACGTTTAAAAATCCTTTCTGTCTGATGAAATTATATAACTTGGTGGGTATCAGAGACCCACACAAATGATACTTTAACTATGTCATAACAAATGAAAATAAGATTTTCCTTGCATAGTAACAAAACGTAAAACAGACATGTACTGAAAGGTGTTAGACAATTGTATTAATAAAGATATTATACACCAGTAAAACTATCGGACAAGATGGAACAATGCTAACAAACTCTAAACCTAACTTTCTCATACAAAATGTGAAGAACAATTAGAACTGAATCACATTTTGTTGTTTAAAACACTACATCTTGACTGAACCAAGCTTTCAAGTAGTAATAACAAACCTAGTTTTAAAAGCAGTATAAGTCCCCTAAGTGTATCATAAACTAGTCAGTTAACTCAGAAATACTCACTTTATGATAGCCTCTTGCATCCAGATCCCAAATTTTAAAACACTGAAAAGAAAATTAGAAACTTGACTAACTCATCTCATGCACTTACAGTGCTATATAGCAATTAGTTTTTGGAGAGATCCATAGTATAGCAGAAACTGTTATTTTGTATTTTATTTACAATATACAGTGGAACCCCTCCAAGCAGCCACCCCTTGAAAGCAGTCATTCAATCACAGTCCCTTTTTTGTTTACATAATCTCTAATTATGTACAGTGGAACCCTTTAATCAGGCCAGTTTGTCTCAGTCCTGAAGGTGGCTGCTTTAAAGGGGTTCCACTGTAGTTAACAGCTTTCTAGAATCACATTTAAAATATCTTCCTGTAATAACTGTCACAGTCATGTTTTACATATTATGTAATTAATGTCAACCAGATATTAAACTCCAGAACTTTCAAGCTATATTAATACTTAAAACTGTTCACCACGTTATGAAATACACATTATAAGTTTAAAATATCAACACATATTTCATTGTATAGCTATAAATAGTACACTAGGAGTAAATACTGCCAGATACACATTGAATGTGTACAACTATCATCACTAAAAACACTTTCCTCCCCCTTTGGTCATAAAACAATAACTTGTATATCTCAGAATGATTGGTATGGGTATTAACACTTTCACTGATAAGAAGAGACCAGCGTTTTGACCTTTCTAAGTCATCTTCAGGTTAAGAAAGAGAGAGTGTGCAAATGATCGTTTCCTCACACGTCTTAGGGACAAGAATATAAAGGGGTACAAGATTGTAGATACATTGCAGTCAGATGTTAGGTTATTAATTAGTATAGGTACAAAGGTGTTCCTTTATATTAGTTTAATTTTGGTTTTAGTTGCTGTATAAGCAGGGCTTCTTTGATTTTGCATTTGTTTAACACCTTTACACCTATACCAATTAATAACCTAACATCCAACTGCAACGCCCCCTACAATCCCATACCCGTTTATACTCTCGTCCCTAAGACGTGTCTGACAATGGTCACTTGCAAACCCTGTCTTTCTTAACCTGAAGATGACATAGGAAGATCAAAACATTGTTCTGTCCTTATCAATAACAGCATTATACCCATACCAGGTGCTCCGAGACATTTTTTATTTCAAGCGGGTTTCTCATCATCATGAAAAACAATAACTTACTTTTGCTACTTGAAGCCATGTGGTGAAATCTCTCGGGCTGCTCATTTTAATAAACATCACATACACACCTCCCTGCCAATATAAACACAAGCCTGGATGTGAAACTTAATACAAATTTTACAACTGTAAAGTATTTTATTAAATTTTAAAACAATAAAAGCCTTACAGATATTTATTAAGAAGTTTGAAATCAATTTTTCTGTTACAAGTCTTGTTCCATGTTATCACACATACACGCACAGTTTTGAAAAACCATACATAAAATGAGAAGTAAACTTCAAAAAATGATCTTTATGAAAACCTAAATTAAGTGTAAGTAGACAGTTATGTTCCAGGTTTTGAAAAAAGTTATTCTGCTAATTATAGATTAGATCTATAATGACTGCTACCTTAGTATCAGGAACAAAATTCTCCTCACAAGGTGATTTGCTGTGGTCTAGTACAACTGCTTGCCTGTAATATTTATCAGAAAAAAAAATATATTTTTTTCTAACCACAATATTTTTTGTGCTGGAATGTTTTCTAAGCATGTATCTGAAATATAAGAATAAACCTTAAAATGTTTAAAATAATGCCTGCTCCTAAAATAACAAGAAAAAAGTAATTCTTTGATAGATTGTTTCGACACAGTATTCACGATAAAACTCCATTGAATGGACGGCCTGTTGTAGAAACAAGTGTACAGAACATTTTCAAAGGCAGAAGGTTTTCCAAATATCATTCTCTACACTCGTGTTTCTACAACAAGCAGTTGCTGCACATTCTACATTCAACCAAGTTTCAATGTGAAAACTTAATGTTCGTGTATATTTCATACCAAGAAATCAGAAACGTTTTTGAAACTTACCTTAACAATTCTTCTATTTGTGCTTCATAATTGTCTTTCTTAACACTGAAAAGAAACAAGACATGAAACAAAGGGTAAAAACCACAACCAAACCAAATACACTTTTTAACAACTAACTCCAGTAAACATCATGGTAAGTATTATATCTTTAAAAGGAAGTGTTTCCAGTTTAAACTGAAAGTTATTTAAAAGTATATAAACCATAGAACTTAGAAAACAAACAAACAAACATATCTTTAGAGTATAAAAAGTTTAGGTTTTGGAATTAACTTTAGCTATAAAATGAAGTTTAGAAAACCTAAAATTCCATGATCTGAAGTTAAACCATCTTACAACTTGAAATTGCTTAACTCTTTAAGCCCAGGGTGTTACAATTTGAGCATTTGTCATATGGTCTGTTTTACTGTATTGAAAAAACAAAAACTAGATGAAATAGTTTGAAACTTTAGAAGAACATTCTAGAAATTATGAATCTTCTGAAAACATCTCATTTTCATGTGATATTTGTACGAACTTGCACTTTTATTTTTCAACCAAATCTTCATTGTGACATGATTTTTTAAACAGAAATAAATGCTTACCTTTGTTGTAATTTTAATTACCAATTTTATATTTGTTTTGATTCATAAAATGCAAATGTTTGTACTGTGTTTATGACCACTGGGACACAATACAAGTAATTTTACCAAACTAAAGCTGACATTTTATAAGACTATTAATCACAAAGTTTTGTTTGACACAATTTTTAAATCTGTTGAATATTCACCTGTATATATTTCTTCACAATTATTATGTTTGCTCATTCTAACAATTACTTAGGATGATAAGGTATAAACAGGGACTGACTCAACAGTCTTGTTGGAAAAATGAAACTTGATTTAGCTAGGAGCAAATGGATTTCATAAACAAAAACATTTCTTCTACTATAATAGAGCAGCATAATAATTCAAATGAAGTTTAAGATGATAAAACAATTTTCCAAAAGCTTTAAGGAAAATCAGCAACCTTTCTTCTAGCAACATAGTAACACTGTTCATTACCTACATGAATCACTTGGTATGAAGCCACACTGACTTGTACAGATGAAAAGAACAGAAAAATAGCTCTTAAGTGTTTAGATTATTAATCTACACTTCTCGAAGATGAGAAATAGGCAGCTACACTACATTACGAGAAACTGTTACTGGCTAAAAATCAATAACATTGTGTTCGAAGCTATTATGGCTGTCCTTCTAGGGGCCAGATCTGGTTAAAAGCAATCAGAAGAATAGCAAGAGAAGCAGGAGATAGATGGCACAGCATTTCACAGTGTATATCATCAGGTCCAACTGATGTACTGCCAGACTGATGATGGGCCAGTTTGAGTTCCACCAGTGTAAAGGGACGATTATAATCACAGAGACAATCAGCTTGAAAGGAAAGAGGTGATTGCTCTGCCTGAGTCTTGATGATTAAGAAGGTGGAGGAAAAAGCAGAAGTGCTAGATACCTGGCAAAAGCTTTCACCTAGAGTATCACCAAAGCTCCGAGTATCAGCTACTTCCTGGCCATCAGGGAGCAAGATTAAAAGGGGGACAGAATTATATTGCCCACTGACCTTTCAAATCTTGTCCCATATGACTTTGGAACTGGTGGTAAAAGATATGCTGGTTGTGCACCTAATTCAAGATTCCTTCTGGCTTTGACATCTCACCCACCAAGTATGTAAACAGGCCTGTTGGAAAGTGATGTGGTTTGAGACTGTGGGATATCTATGGAAAGTATCCCAGGCCCGTTTTTGAGCCTTCCATGCCAAGTGGCAAGCAGGATTCCACCACGGACAAGGATATCGTGGAAAACATGTCAAGGTTTTAGAAATACACTGAGCAGCTGCTTGTATAATACAGTCAGTTACCACTACCACACAGTTGTCTATTGATGGCTGATTCACGATGGCAGGATCAAGTTCTGTGAGAGCAGTGAAAGTGGACCAGTCTGCCTGATCCAGCTTCCACTGTTCAACGAGAGCATCAAGGTCTGATTGATCATATGTCTTTCCAGGTGACAGGTAGAGTGAACAAACAGTGATGGTATGACCCAAAAAACCCAGATGGCTATAGCCTCCAAGGGTGTGTCGAGTGTCAAAGACAGGGTGGGCACATGCTGATCAACCAACAGTGCCATACCTCCATGTACCTGTCCATCACACAGCCTGTGATTTCTGTACAAAGAAAATTGCCAAAAGGTGACTGTATTGGCAGGTTTCAGAAATGTTTCTGGTAAGGAAAGACATACAGGATGGTAGAAAGCAATCTGTGTTGGAATGTCATCCAGATTAGATGGTAAACCTCGACAATTCCATTCTATCAAGGTGGCCACTTTTACTTATGTGTAGGAGAATTGGGTGGAGAACCCTTCTGTTTATAACCATGTCTTTTTTCTTTACTGTATTTATTCGAGGGAGGTCTATCAACCTCCATGGATCCTGCCCTTGGTCGACTGAATAAACCTTTGCTGTTGGAAGAGGATTCCAGTGACTGAGGATGTGAACGAATGATCGTTTTGCATCTTGGGGTGGGAAAAGAAGATGTATCCAAGGAAATGCCTGTACCCGGAACCAAACTTTGTGGATCAGGGGCTCGTTGAAATGTATATAAGTACAGAGATAGGTGTTGAAGTTGATTCATCAACTTTTTTAAACACGTAGATCAAAAGACTTTTCATTTGTTTAGAGAATTATTCTGTTAGAGTCACAGAGATCTGTCTGCACTCCCACTGTAGTTGTGAAACGAAGTGCAGCAAGTCTGAAATGAGGTGATGGACAGCAATTTTTGAGCCTCAGGATAAGTAATGTTATGAATCGTTTTCAAACGCTGCACCTCTTTTTCTTCCAACCATTTAGGACAAGAATTAAAGTAGGATGGGTGAGAACCATTGAAATTGACACAATGAGGGTCTGTTTCCCACTCATAGGTATCATGGTCCTTGCCACTGCAACAAGCACGTGTCAAGGAACCACAACATGACGTCTTAGAGTGACCGAACCACTGGCACTGGAAACATTGGAAAGGGTTTGGAATGTATGGCCCTACCCTGCAATTAAGATAACCTGCCTTGATGGTGGCAGGTGGACTTGGTGATGTAAATGTCAGAATGAGGATATTGGTTGGCATTGTAATTCTATCTTTGCGAGTGGAGATACGCCTCACTGCAGAAACTCTTTGAGTGGAAAAACCAGCGAGAATCTCCGACTCAGGGATGTTCTTCAAATCCCTCTCAACAATAACTCCTTATGATGAATTCAAAGCAGCATGAGGAGTTCACTATGTTGAGATGTGGATGTTTCCACCAATGTTACCAGATTGAAGCTCCTTTACTGACTTTGGAGAGCCAGCAAGTCCTTTCTGAATGAAAAAGGGAGGCCCTAAACGTTTGTCTGAAAGAGAATGCAAGATATGAAAATGAGGTACAACAGGTGTTAAAAACGTTGCTCAGAATCTTCAAGATGTGGTCGTTTACCTATGGACTGTTTTTCCACTATTTTATTTAAGTTTTTATTTGGAGGATCCATAATTGAAAAAGGAAATTTTGGTGCTCACTGACCCCACCCACCATGGAGCCCTTCGAGGGGACGCACTACAATGTCATGCAAGGACAGTGCAGCAACACCACGGTTTCATGAGTACTATTCCCAAACACCAGCATCAGACACAATGTCCTCAAAACACATTGAGAACTTCCAACACTGGTACTTGGTTGACATTAGCCCAAGTGGACCAGCTGATTGATCCAAGGAAGGCCACCCCAAGACATCCCAGTCTACAGGAATTCAAGGCCAAAGTGGTGCATTAGGGTTGGACCCCTCATGGCAAACACTTGGGGTCGATGTTTTGATTGCAGAGAAGGTAAACTAAAAGAACAGAACCTTCCCTGGGAGGTCCTCTCATCACATACAGGAATGTGGTGTAGTTAACGCTATGCTTAGTAACTAGATTATTTCACATCAAGGATTTCAAATCATCAGATTTAATGTTTTGTTTTATATTTTTAACCAATAGTTAACAAATTAATTAGAAAACCACACAAGTTAAATTTGAGGACTAAAAATTACTCTAAAGAAATCTCTTAATTACAATAAAAAACTACATATTAAATATAAATAACAGTGTGCCAAGAGCTAAACACAACCAACAAAAAAGTTGTTTTTATAGCTCATTTAACAGAAAAGTATATTTAATGGACTGCAGTTGTTACCAGACTAATTTTTAGTTTTGCTTCCAGTAGCAAGCTTGTTATAAATTGCACTAAACCCAAATATTATTAAAAGCCTTACTTGTTGATGTTATTAATTTGTGTGTTGGTTGAGTGATAAACAATAATAAAATATTATTACAAAATCTTAGAGCAATTCAAGAATACATAAATGATTTCACTTCAACAAAATATAGTGTGTTCTTTCCAAACGTATGAAGATCAGCAAGTCTGTGCATAGAAATGTTCTTTTGTAGTTTTACTGGTTTAAATATTAATAGCAAGCTACTCAACAAGGTTTTCATACTTAGTAGTTAGGCTAGGTTATTTCTGTGATAAACACTGTTGTTCGACATAAATCTGTTTTTAAAACCCATGAAGTTCTTTGTTTCCATTTCATTCAGGAAACTACAATATAGCAGCATCATTTGAACTACTATTTTAACGACTTTTATAAATTTTATTTTTACTAGTTTATGAGTAGTCCATCAAACCTGAAAGGACTAACAAAGTCTGCTGAAAAAAACGACATAATTCACCTTATGTTAGATGAAAGTAACAAAACACTTATAGAATTACCTGTTGATGTCATTTATCTTTATGTTTGGTTGAGTATTAAAAGCATGTTTCTTAAAATACACATCTTGAAAATATGAATTCATGTTGAGCCCTGAAGAGCCAAAATGATACGTCCTGGATACGTCGGGCACGACACATTCCCGTCCCTTCCTGATGTCCGGGAGCCGCATCCACATGTCCCAGTCCCACAGCTAGATTTAATATTTTAAAAACCAGAAACTTCAGATTTGTTTACATACAAGTTAAGTTGCAAGTTACATAACAGGGAGACCCTGCATTATATGTTGTTTTTATTTAACATATCTGATAAAGAAATACTAAAGATATTCAACAAATCACTTCTTCTCAGTTTACCTGGTAACAGTATAAAATGGTATCAATAATCAATTTATATTTTCAAGTAAAATAAAGATTTAAAAAAAAACTAGGATTCATCATAATTCAAAGTTTGTTTTTCGCACAAAGCTACTAGAGGGGTATCTGAGCTAGCCGTCCCTAATTTAGCACTGTAAGACTAGAGGGAAGGCAGCTAGTCATCACCACTCACCGCCAACTCTTGGGCTACTCTTTTACCAACAAATAGTGGGACTGACCGTCACATTATAATGCCCCCACAGCTGAAAGGGCTAGCATGTTTGGTGCTACGGGGATACGAACCCGCGACCCTCAGATTACGACTCGTACGCCTTAACACGCTTGGCCATGCTGGGCCCTGATTCAAAGTTAAAGAAACAGCAGTCAGTTAATATAATTCAATACGTAAGGTTCAAGTTTAAAACTACTGCAACGTACCAGTTACCCTTTTTGAAAAGTCTTTTTATTTTTGTCTCCTACTCCCATTATCTACACATCTATCTTGTCGCTCCAACTTGAGGTACAAAACAATAAATCATCTTAGTTACATAATCTGGCAGAAGCTTTTACAAACCTTTTCTGGTGTTGGCCAACGAGATTCAAGTTCCTCTTTGTACAGACTCCTTTTAAGGATCCACCCAAGACCAGGCATCGTTTCTACCCGATACAAAAGGCTTGGGTCTTCACTTGTGTGTTCATATCCCTAAAAATTAAAGAACTCACTTGAACCTTTTTACACAAAACTCAATCAATTTAAAAAATATTAGAATTCAAATAGCATAAGATTCATTGTAATAGAACTATATTATCTGTTCATTTCATACCATCTCTCTTTTAAAATTCATGCAAGTTTTAAAAAATTAATGTTAACAGCTAATATTAGTTTCTTATTTATTAAAGGTAAAAGAACATATAAAAATTCAGCCTGACCTGATCATTCCATGCAGACACACAATAAACTGTTTCATCTTCATCCAAGATTCTTAATGTTTGGCTGAAGTAACTGGAAAAAGAAAAGTTTCCTTACAGAGATATATATACCAAATAAAAACTCACTTGTGTTGTATGTTAATGCTTAAGAGACTAGAGAACCTACTTAACTAAAATGTGACCATCAGAGAAAGCACATGTGCAATGCTGGCAGCCATGAAACTCCAAGGAATAACATAAAAAAATTCAGTTGCACAGAGTTTAAAAAAATGCAAACACACATGCACTAAAACTCAGGTGTATAACAAAATCAACAGTATTGAAAACTTTCTCACCTAAAGAAATCTGGTGAAACATCCAAGTCCTCTTCAATAATTATTGCATACTTGGCATCCTTATAAAAAAATCAAACAACTAATATAACACTTCCTTGCTGCAATACTTGAAAAGATTATTCAACACCCATAAATTTTTTAAAATATTTCTGTAAATATAATTTTTGCTCCATTAAGTACAAAACTTTCCACTTACTGGAAACAAATTAAAAGAAGCAGTCAAGCTAGCCTTGTAGTGTTGTGATATCCGTGCATTTTTTAATCCTATAGGCGTGTGCTGAAAGAATAAATAAATGTGTTGATTTTCAAATACGTAATAATAAACGAAGAAAATGGCTCCTACTTTTAAAAAATAAAACCAACATGGTTCACTTTGTGAGAATCTTATTGTACAGTTAAGGTCAACTCTAAGTGTCTTCAAAATTTAATCTGAGTACAGATAATCTTAAATTAACTTATTAGAAGATTTAAAAAACAATAACAACAAAAAAAGACATTCACATTTATGATAATTTGCAGTTTCTATGAAATAAATTTCATACAATTTGATAACCATGTAATGCTCACATACACTGAAAATTGATAAAATAATATACTAAATCTTTAATGATCTATAGATTGTATGCCCCCACTATGCTACTAATAATCTCTCTTCTGCTGGGCCACATCTACTGTAATTTGCACCCACATTTTCTTTGTCTGTACGACATTAACTGTTTATAGGACTGGTTGTTTCGTTGAAATACTTATAAAATGTGTTTATAATTATTTTCTTGTTTTTATTAATATGATTTAATTTGTAAACCTAACACATGCCCACATAATAATACAGAAATATTTACATAGAAAGAGGAGATTACATCACAACAATTCTAACTTGTTACTCGTGCATACATAAAAAAAATACGTCTTGTATTCAAGAACAGAAATGGTAAAATTCTACTACCACAGGCATATAATTCAGATGAAACAGCAAATAATGAAAAGACGTTTAGACTAACAACACCTATTACTTACATTTACATGTATACAAGCATGCTCAAAATACAGTTCTTGTTTATTCTTGTTTAACGTAAACATTTTGGTTTAGAAGACAAGCCATTTTATAAAGTATTACCAATTTTCAAACAAATACTGTTTAAATATTAATAATAACCATACAGTTTGGTAAGTTTGATAGTACAACTGATTATATAAATATCAGATAAAATCAAGTGGTTCTACAGTTTAATTCTTACCTGAATACCACGCAGCCCAAAAAGTTTTGTTACTTCTAGGGGCTCCTGTAACATCAAATTAAAATTTGTTCTTACTTGTATAAACTTGAGAAACTATATACACTGTTAAAACTTGGTACACTGCTAAAACACAGCACAATGTTGTTTTCACTTTAAGTGTTTTTCTTTTGTCAAAATATTAATAACTTATATTTTCCTTTCTTATGTCTGACCAAAAAAAGCCAATGAGAAGTTCTGTTTGAAAGAGTTTCTAAGGAATTGTTTATTAAATACACATATTCCAAGCAAATTCTTAACAAAAGACAAATGTGTCCATCAAATGTATCAACACTAGTGTACCACCAGCACTTGGAACAAGTTTAATACTATTATTACTTCACTAAATTACACCATATTGTTATTTAATTGATCCACTTTTATAGGTTCCATAATGGTGATGTTTTAAAGTTTCACTGGTAGTTTTTGAAATATTTTATAACACTATATAAATCTTCAATATTTCTTTCATTTAACCACAGTTTTGGCTATTTTAAACAGTTACTCAAAAAAGCAGTACTACATTACTTTTTAAGTAAATTTCATTGGACTTTTCCCAAATTATTGCTCTTTTCTTTGATTATATTCTTGTTTTCTTTCTCTCACAAATTGAGTACATAATTTATAATAACATTCTTTTTAGTAATCTTGTGTGCTTGTGATAATTTACTTTTATTAAAATCGACCTATCACATTCATTTACTTTTATTGAAATCAACCTATCACATTCATTTACTTTTATTGAAATCAACCTATCACATTCATTTACTTTTATTGAAATCAACCTATCACATTCATTTACTTTTATTAAATCAACCTATCACATCCATTTACTTTTATTAAATCAACCTATCACATTCATTTACCTTTATTAAATCAACCTATCACATTCATTTACTTTTATTAAATCAAACTATTACATTCATCTTTTGTAATTTAAGTTTTTGTTTGCTACCAGACTCTGTTTACATGATCTTAGAATTTTTGAAAACTGTAAAATTATATAACTGGCTAAAATGTTCACTATGCTCAAACATTTTGTCCTAAACTCAAATTGCAGTATTCTGTTGCAAGAAAACTTCTGGACAGCCAACACTTACCTCAAAATATCCATCAATAAACACTGTAACCATTTCTGGATTAGCACCCTGAGCTGAGAGTAGAGAACGTAGCATCCTGTAAAGTTATAAAAAACATACAAGATGAATGAAAGCATTATAATAACTTATCAAAATGTTCATAATAAGAAAAATACTTTCTGTTCTCATGTTCCATGGAAGCCATAATAAGTTAAACCATATAATATTAGAGTGTTAACTATATTTTCTGTATAGTTTAGAAGTTATAAGTGACATTTCCAAGTACAGTATATGACCAAAGTTTAATATAAAATATGTTAAAAGATTCATCTCTGGAATTTTGTCTGTTATGAAGTTATTTTTTGTCCTTAAAAACAAACAAGAAATCACAGAAGTTCCAGATGTGATTATCTGTTACTTAGCAAGCAAAAATAGAAATGTAAGATATTAGTTTTATAAATATCACCAATAATACTTATATTTGTATCTATCATAAAGCTATTAAAGGCTATCTACCATCATCCTGACCAGATGGAAAACAGCCAGTCAACAGATCCGTACCATACCTTTCATGTTAAGGAAATTGGCTGTCACTCTTATAACACACCCACAACAAAAAATGTGAAAAATACTTGATGGTATTGTAAACATTTGAACCCAACTTGCTAGCAATAAAATCCAAAGCTCTACCACAAGATCATCCTATGTCCTAGTGTTAAAAAAAGACATAATTTAATATTATTATAGTTCTTACTAATAAATATATTCTCTTACCTGTAGAGGTAATGAGGTCTATTGCTTGCAATGATTGCAACTGGCACATTGTACACTTGGTTGTTTGGAAGCTATAAAGAATTAAACTTTTATGTACAAACAGTTATTGTAATTAAATTAGAATACAGAGCTGAACTGGAACAATTATTACAAAAAGTATTTGAAAGTAAACTTTGATTTACAAATTAAGTTCACTTTTATAACAATTAAAACACTTAACTTTTTAACAGCATTCAGGTTAAACCTGTTTTTTTTTAAGAAGTGAGAATCATAAATGTGTATATTTTTATAAATATGTATGAGAAACACACAAATGCAGGTAAAAATATTTAAAAACTCCTACAAAGACTTGAGTACTTTTAATAAGTACACCTGTTGAAAACATTAAAAACTTTCATTGTTGTTTTTTTCCTAATATGATTTACCACACTTTCCAATTCTATTTTATTCAATCATTTGTGTGTGTTTTCTTACAGCAAAGTCACATCAGGCTATCTGCTGAGTCCACCAAAGGGAATCAAACCCCTGATTTTAAGAGTTGTAAATCCATAGACTTACCACTGTACCAGCAGGGAACATTATTCTATCATACAAGAAATGTTGGCATTTACTAAGTAAAGTATTATGCAATAATAACTGTATATTATTACTTACGGGCTCTGGTGAGAATGTTAACGGAGCAGGGTCAGTACAGCTACATACACTGCCATACCCTTCTATATGGTTGCAAAATGCTTGTCGCCTTTGATTTTCTTCAGTGTCTGACCAATCACATTCACTGTCTGATAAGAACGTGAGAGAAGTTCACTGGTTTAGTAACATTAATAACAACAAAAAGGACATACTGTAAGTTTTTTGCATTCCAACAGTAAGCCTTATGGCACTAAAAAGAATTAGTTACAGATGGATGTACAAAGAATTTCTTTGGCCAGCATGTCACAATATATGACCATATTTCATGCATTTACACAAAAACTACTTAAGTCTAAATTATTTTTATTTTAAAGTCCGTATAATACATTTGGAGCAAAATATTTCTAAAAACCAGAAATATTTATTTTTATTGCTTATTTCAAAACACACCAGCAACAATAATGTGTAAAAAACACCTTTAACTATTTAACAGCGTGATATATACTTATCTATGATTTAGCTGATATTAGAAGCATACTTGAATTAAGTTTGTTTTGAATTTTGCACAAAGCTACACAAAGGCTGTCTGTGCTAATTATCCCTAAGTTAGCAGTGAAAGAACAGAGTGGAAGGCAACTTGCCATCCCATCTACTACTGGCAACTCTTGAGCTACTCTTTCACTAACAAACAGTGGGACTGCCATCACTTTGCAATACTCCTATGGCTAAAAAGTGGACAAGTTTGCCAGAAAGGAGATTCAAAACTGCAGATTGAGAGCCAATCAACTTGGCCATGCCAGACATACTTTAATTAGGAAATAAATAGAAAATTACTGAATAGGAGCAAATCACAAGTGCAGATATAATATAAATATCCCCTCTTGTGATAAATATGATTCAGAACTTTAAAATTGGAAGAAAAAGATAAACATTTATAATATTTCACTTATTGGATGCATAAAAAGAAATTTTTCAAGAGCAAGTTGTTTAACTGAAATAGGGAAAAAGACTTCGGTAAAAATCATAAAAGAAACTGTTTACACCATATTTTTTCTTAGTTCATAATCATAAATCTAACCAGGAAAATATTTTTTTTCCTTCTCAACCTCACATTATGAGATAAACCTGAGAAAATATCATGTTCTCCCATCTCCAGCTATGAGATAAATCCAAGAAGGAAACATTGTTCCTTCCCATACTTCAGACTATAAAAGTTCCTTTAACACACTAGAAATTTGACAGTTGCCTCTTTGTTTTTACATTAAGAATGTAGATATTATGCATCATGGAGACACTGAAAGCAGTTACCTTCCCACAACTGTCTGCAGGCAGTGAAGGGTGGTATAGATGTGGGATATTGTGGGCTTGAACACCTACATCTCTCTCTCCTAATTTTCTTATGCAAGACTAGCAAATTGGAGGTTAAAACTGATAGGCGGTGTGTCCTCACCGCAGTGTGGGTCCTACTTTTTCAGTCACCTCCAAACCTAGGATACATTTTATAATCCTAAGTTGTCACTTATACCCTAAATTCTTTTTAAAAATATGCAGAGTATTTTTTTACAGATTACAAATGTATGGTTATAGCATGTATGTAGATTTTATATATACCTTTTCTCCACTGCTAAGTCATTTTTATTTCAATTTTAATTCCAGGTCTGTTTATAATAGATTTTTACTGTTGTTTACTGTTTATTCTGCCATTCAAATCTAATTCTTTACTAAAGAGAAATGACTACATAGTCAAATTTAATGTTACCTTCAACTGGAACAAGTGGAACTTCCACTCTTAGAAGAACTGGAGCACCCCAGCTGTTAAACTCTGGACTTTTACTGTATGATTCTCCAAACATTTTACCTGAAGAATAATTACCATTTTTTCTGAACATTACTTTACAAAAACAAACAAAGTGATATTTTCAATTTTCCTATTGAGTATTTAGTAAATATATACTTTTAAACAAGTTTCTGAAGAGTTATAAGTGATTTCTGTTGATTCCAATATCTGAGCATTAAGCTGTACACAAGACAGTATTAATGTAATATTTGTGTACAAAACAAAAGTATATTTTAATAAAGTAATAGCTGATGATAAATAATTCTGTCATACTCTAAAGACCAAAACAATTTTACAGCATGTTTTAAATGACAATATGTAAACCATCTTTGTTCCGACAAGAGATTCTGAATAGCTTACCACCCTTCTGAGTGACCATGGCCCACATATCTCTCCAACCTATTCCATGCGACTTCTTGCTCCCTAATCTCTTCATGAGGTCTCTAGCTGGTTGCTTCATCTGAAATGTTCCTTCATCCTACAAAATACAGAAAATCAAGCATAATAAGTTAATATGCATAATAATATATGCTTAACTGATTTTCTAATGGTTATAAAGGACTAACTGTTATCAAAGATAAAATGGTATGCTTTTACAGGAATAACAAAAATTTTCTGTGTAATTTAGTTACATTATTTATAATACAGTGTGCATCAGATTGTATAACAATCTGACTAACTGTATAAGTAGAGAAACAGTAATACACGAAGACCACAAATTAAACTAGAACTGGTAATCTCTATACAACAAACATACCACAGAGCAATATTTCATTATCAAGACATGTGAAATTACATCAATTTCTATACAAACTTTATTTCTGTGCATAACTAGGAAGAGTTCATCATTTCCTCATGTCTATAAATTACAAGTAGGAAATTAATTAAAAAAGTGACAAGTTTTCTGTGATTTTATTAAAAGTTATTGTAGCAATCTAATCAATTATTTACATATAGGAGTTGATAAGTTACTTACCTTTATTGTAAAAATGATTATTCTCCCATCTGAAACCATATTAAGAAACAGAGACATAGCCTCATCTTCATGAGGAGAGTAGGTATCAAACATCCGTTGTGCCATAACGCTACCCTAAAAAGTGAACAGATTTTAATTCTTAGATACGTAATTAGACCTAAGCAAAATAAAAGCAAGACTACACACACACATACTTTGAAGATCATTCATTTTCATAATTTTAGGGAACATCTATTCAGTAGAAAATAGGTAAAAATAGGGATTTCTGGCTTCCAAGGTACTCGTTAATATTAGACAATGAAACAAAGAATACAGAATGAGGAATAGTAGACACACACACACACACATTCTTTACATTAAGTTCTAGTGGCTTTAAAGTCAAATCTGCTACATGCTTTTATCTTGTCAAGCTTATAGCAGCTTGAATAAAACAAGATGAAATACTATGTAGAATTTTGTGATGACGAGAAACCCACTTGAAGAAAAATGTATTCTAAAGATGAGGGGTTTGGGAATTAAAACTATTTTAATAAAAGTTTTAATACACATACTGGTCATCTTTAGAATACATTGTGTGGGTTTACGATACCATAATTTAAACCAGACATTGTGTAACACTTACAATATTTTAATTACAAAAGACAGGATACACCATTAATCATAAAGCTTCAATCTGGAGTATTGCCTACAACACATATCAAAACTAAATTTTTAGTATTATAAAGTCTCAAACTTACTGTTGGCCCAATAGACATAGATATATTATGTAAATCTTAATAGTTTGAAGTAAAACAAGATAGGAAAACTGTTGTAATTACAATAGTTTACCAGATAATAAAGGTTTGATAATTTCCACTTTCAGCACTGCTTTTCATTTGTTTATCATTATTTTTTTCTATACAAGTGCTACAAGTGAACTTATTTTATAAGTATTGTTATTGAGTTGGGTTATATGTATTAGAATTATTAAAAAATAAAATTATATACAAAACACTGTATAAATTATTTCAACTAAAATTTCAGTTTTCGTAGTGACCTGTAAAATAAACATTATCAAGAAATGTGTAAATATTTAATAATATTATTTATCAGTAGATTAGCTTCAAACCAGGTTTGCTATTAATAGTTGGCTATTTTTGCACATCATAACTGCTACAGAAGTTTTCCTATAATCACCATCTTTAGTTGTTTATAGAAACTTGCACAAAATTAGAAGGGAATCAGTACTTGTATCACTGATTTTATAGTAAATCTGAAAGTTGAGTCCCATAACTTAAATAGTTAACTTGTATTTTATCTGTTTGTTGATGTTAATATTTTGTAAACTGAATATTTGAAGAAAGCTAACAGGCAAAATTTACTTTATTATATATTAAAAAAAGTAAATAAACTTATGCAGGTGCAAGTCATAAATGCTTAATCAAATAGAAAATTCTACAGTCAGAAAGGCAATACACAAGTTAAAATAAAACAGGACGTAACAGTGTAATACTTACAGTAGCCTGGTTAGAGGATATTACTGTGTAACACTTACAGTAGCCTGGTTAGAGGATATTACTGTGTAACACTTACAGTAGCCAGGTTAGAGGATATTACAGTGTAACACTTACAGTCGCCTGGTTAGAGGGTATTACTGTGTAACACTTACAGTAGCCTGGTTAGAGGATATTACAGTGTAACACTTACAGTAGCGTGGTTAGAGGATATTACTGTGTAACACTTACAGTAGCCTGGTTAGAGGATATTACTGTGTAACACTTACAGTAGCCTGGTTAGAGGATATTACTGTGTAACACTTACAGTAGCCTGGTTAGAGGATATTACTGTGTAACACTTACAGTAGCCTGGTTAGAGGATATTACTGTGTAACACTTACAGTAGCCTGGTTAGAGGATATTACTGTATAACACTTACAGTAGCCTGGTTAGAGGATATTACTGTGTAACACTTACAGTAGCCTGGTTAGAGGATATTACAGTGTAACACTTACAGTCGCCTGGTTAGAGGATATTACTGTGTAACACTTACAGTAGCCTGGTTAGAGGATATTACTGTGTAACACTTACAGTAGCCTGGTTAGAGGATATTACAGTGTAACACTTACAGTAGCCTGGTTAGAGGATATTACAGTGTAACACTTACAGTAGCCTGGTTAAGCACCAGAACATGTATTCCTCTTCCTTTATTATCTTCAGCATCTTCCAAGATCTAGAAGAAACAATCCAGAAACAAAAATTACAAATTCACTCTGAATCAATCAGTACTGTTACAGTGAATAACCACATTCAATAGAAAGGTCAGTTCTGAGGGAGTCTATGAAATTTCAGATATTATTATCACTTGAGAAAAAGGAATATTTAAAGAGTACAGTAAACGGTGGTATTGTAGATAAACTCTTTTAAAAGTACCACTTCTATTATTAATGATTATTCACACAGTCTAAAGTTTATACTATATTTAAAAACAAAGACAAGTTATTTCAGTATTATTTTTCCTGGAGAAACTTTTATTTCTGTAAAAGATAGATGTAAACTTGAATGAACCTAAAGCACTTACTGTAGCACCATCTACAGAAACTGAAACTTTGGACTGGCTTGAAGCTACTTCTATTGTCAATGTTTTTGGTAAACTTTCCTGAAGCCGCAAACTGTTATACCGTTTTTCTGCACCAGATATTCTTCCTGGATCATCTGTTAGGTATGGAAATTAAAGAGATAAAATGAAAATGTACAATCTGTCTTTATATATGTATGTCTTTATTAAAGCACAGATAATACTGGAATAATCGACAAATTTGAAATCCTTTAATGGTTTTGATTACAAATTTCTATCTAGTCCTAACTCAGTAAAAGAATCCATAGAGCATACCATAAATAACTAAAAAAGTGGGATTTCCTGAATTCCATAATTTGTTCATAATATTTTCTTCCAGTAATCCAGTTTAACAGCAATCAGGAGACTGCTAATTTTCAGATCGGTGTCATTAAACAATTATCCACGAGACTATCAGATTCCAAAACTCGATCTTCAAGCTAAAGGTTACCATATTTTAGAACATACAACAAGTATTTTCATATTTAGACAGTAACTTCTAAGTAAAGCACATACAAACTGAATAAAGCTTGTGCAGTTTATGTTCCAGAAATATTAGGTACTGGTGACATTTCCTCCTTTTGCAAATTTGTTTTTATATTTGTGATTAAAAGCTATTTATGCTACTATTACTTTGAAAATTTTGAATAAGCATTTTTGTACACATACACAACTAATAAATAGCTCTGGTGTCGGTTTTGTAAAACTAGTTTAAATAAGATGGCACTGTTTTCTTGGAGGTTTTAGTTTCTTCTACTTTACTATTTCAATCTTCTGTTTTTGTAACATTAAAACAAAATGTGTGTTAAAATGTAATGTGTGTATTTTTATATTTGAGACTATACTATCAATTGTTACTTCCTGAATGCTTTTGTATAACATTACATTGATTTGTGGAAAGACAAGAAAAAAACTGAAAAATTACTGGCATAACACCTTCATCAAATTTAAGAGAGAGAAGTATTCATGAGACAAGATATAAGAGGAAGTATAGAAAATGAACAAAAAGAGCCCATCATAAAATTTTCTACTAGCCCTTTCTAAAACTTGATATATATAAAACTTTCATATTTCATCCCACTTTTCATTAAATCTTTGATTTTCTCCAACTATTATTTATTATGGTATAAAAATTCATTTCTATCAATTAGAAAAAAGTTAAAATCAACAATGTGTTATAAATAACCTGTTTAGTCACACCTAGAACCAAAACCAAGCAACAAAGGAAAACCTTAATACATGATACAGTACTAAGACATTAAAAACACTTAATACATGACACAGTACTAAGACATTAAAAACACACTTAATACATGACACAGTACTAAGACATTAAAAACACACTTAATACATGACACAGTACTAAGACATTAAAAACACACTTAATACATGACACAGTATTAAGACATTAAAAACACACTTAATACATGACACAGTATTAAGACATTAAAACACACTTAATACATGACACAGTATTAAGACATTAAAAACACACTTAATACTATGACATGTATTAAGACATTAAAAACACACTTAATACATGACACAGTATTAAGACATTAAAAACACATGCACAACATTTCCACATTTTTTCTTAATATATCCAGTTCTTCAAACAATAATGAGTCATGTGGTTACAACTGAGTCAATAACTGACTTTTAACCAAACTTACTAATTACATTATTCGTGCTGATTATTTACGACAGACTCCGACTTCCTGACCTGCAGTGTAACAAACAATCATGGAAACTTGGAATCATACAGTCATGACAAGCACTGAGGTGTTTGAAGTCAGAAGTTTTCTGTCACAGTATAACTTTAAATCTGCTTATTGTTTGTGTGACAGTAACTGTCACTAGAAGACAGCTTACTAATGTTGAAAGCTACAGCTTATATGATGGAACTATTCAGCACACAAATCAAGTGTTTTGATGTTTATATGCAGATAAAACAGTTATTTAAAAAAGTTACTGATATATGAAAGTATTTAGTTCCCATAAATTTTCTGTAGTAAAAAAAAGTTATTTTCAGGTATTATAGTTTTTTTTGGTTTGGTTTGTTTTGAATTTCACACAAAGCTACACGAGGGCTATTTGTGCTAGCCTTCCCTAATTTTGCAGTGTAAAACTAAAAGAAAGGTAGCTAGTCATGACCACCACCTACTACCAACTTTTGGGCTACTCTTTTACCAATGAATAGTGGGATTGTCCATCACATTATAACACCCCCATGGCTGAAAAGGTGAACACGTTTGGTGTGATGGAGATTTGAACCCACAGCCCTCAGATTATGAGTCGAGTGCCTTAACTACCTGGCCACGCTGGGCCATTATAGTTTTTACTCTAACCATTTCAAGTGCCAAAAAGTATATTATAACAAATAATAGAAAACTAAAAAATATTATTAGCACAAAAACAACAGCATTACCCCATCATATTCTTACACACGTATTCCATAATCATGAAAAACACACATTAAATAACACCTTCTTTTCATGACTAGTAAGTATTAACCATTAGGAAATTAGTTTTGCTATAGTTTGCTGGAATGTCCACATAAAACTAAGTGTTGCTTCAGATAGAAAATGTTATAATTATTTTGATGCATATTAAAATCCATTTGTTTTGATAGTTTGACACTTTTCCAATGCATATATGGGAACAACAAAAAATTGTAAAAAATTACCTTTCTACAATTATAGAAGTATCAGACTATTAAAACAATATTTTTCATACATTTCAATTACAGCCTCCTTGTTCAGTAAACAAAGGAGTTGTACTAGATCAGATAAGGAAACTTAATTACTATGTTTACACAAGCTTGGTTTTATTGAATTATTGTTTTCCAATTACTAATTTTAAAGAATTAATAATAATCATAAAGAAGGTAATAAATCAAATAAATTCAGCAGAAAGTACAATTTGTACATTAATTTAATTTACATTAACATTTAAAAATTGAAGTACAACTAGGGTCAAACCATGATTAACTAATTCTAAGTCATTCTCTTTCTGGAACATTTTAAATTTCTTTTGCAAATTGATATGACTTTTACTGTCAATAGCTGTTATTTGGAATGAATAGCTTACATCTATACAAGTCAAACGTGTAATGGATTTATTTATACTTTTATTTTGATACTTATGTTTGTTTGGGTTTGTTGCATTGGAGTGTATTGTTGGATGCATATTGTACAAGTCCTGCTTGTTATCTAAATTTGTAGCAGATTCCTGAGAGTAAGAATCAACAATATTTGTCTTACTAAAATGTTATCGTGTTTGAGCATTGTTGAACATTTTAGAATCTTGGTTTAAACTACATAAACCAACATGCCAAGAGATAATTATTAGCTACAGTAAGTGTTCTATACACTTCAGAAGCTATAACTGTGATTAACGCTTGTTAATCAGAAAACTACAGATATTTGACCAGGAACATTTATAGATTTCAAACATTACAAACCATGCAACTTCAGTGAATTAACTTTGGATGTTAGTATTTCTATGAGAACATTAGATCTCTTCCTTGGCATAAAGTCAGCAATGTAAAGCCAGCCAAGAAAAGATGTTGTTAGCTTAAGCAATGCATAAAAATATCAATCAGGATTAATTTGCTCGGTGTGGACTTGGATCGTCATAAAATATTCAGTTCTAAACTGGATATAAGACTCAGAATTGTTTGTATGTTTGTAAAAACTGTTGTATATCAATCATTATTTGTAATAACTGTTATCATAAATTGTATTGTTGTTTGTATATTAAAATATATTTATGTTAAGAAAGTATTGTGTGAATCAACCTTGTTGGCAAACATCATAAATTTGATACAATTAACTTTTAAACTTAAACTTTCTGGTTATTTGAAATAGTAATATGCAACATATGTTACATAATAAATCAGAGACTCATCTGGAATAAATTATAACATGTAACAGGAGCTAGCATGTTAGCAAGGGTTATTAATTCATACTGCATACTTAGGACAGACAGAAATTGTTTAATAATGGTTTTGAGATCACATTAAGGATAAACCTAAATAAATTCAAGAAATTTAAATTTACTGGAAATAATAAGGGCTTGGAGGACTATAGGAACTTAAGATAGCTGGTTAAAAAAAAAGTTAAAGGGCAAAACTGTATGTAAAAAAGGGTTAACTGAGAAAGTTAAATCAAACAAGAAGGAATTCTTTAGGTAAATGTTAAAGATGTTAAAATGTGGATTAGGCCTCTGTGAGGAGCTGATCACCAAATATTGTATGTTATTTTCAGTTTTTTACAAAGTAAAATACAAGTATTATGCATTAAACACAGCACGTACAATACAGGGGAAATATTGATGTAAAAGATACCCTTTTAAGTTGGAAAAATTAAAAATTGATAAATCCTCTGGCCCAGTGAACTTTTATCCTAGAGGTTTAAAGGAAGTTAATGATTTTATTTGAGAACAACTAGTTTTTTTGTTGTTGTTTTTAAATATATAGATCATAGGGTAGTGGAATAGTATGAGAAGACAGGAAGTTGGTTAATGTTAGTCCAACATTTAAAATCAACATTGTCCACACAATTATAGGCTAGTTAGTCTTACATCAGTAGTTGGAAAGGTTTTGGAGTGTGTGATTAAAGATACATTGCAGTTACTTAAAGCAGTTTACTGAAGTGTCACAGCATGGTTTCACTAAGGAAAGCTTTGTTTAAACATCTTCTGACATCCTTCGAGGATGTTACTTCAAGAGTTGATGAAGGAAACACTGTAGTTTTGGTTTACCTTGATTTTCAGAAAGCATTTTCTAAGATGTCTCACAAAAGACTTGTTACAAAAATTAAATATGTGGGTGTGGATGAAATGTTATTAATTTAGAAAGAAAACTAGTTGAAGACTAGAAGTAGTAACTAGTTATATCTGATTGGATCACAGTTACAAGCAGTGTGGTTCAGGGTTCTGTGCTGGGTCCTCTGCTGTTTGTGATTTATATTAATGATATTCACTCTGGAATGACTTACAAAATATTAAAGTTTGTAGGTAATGTTAGTATTGTTGGGGTGACTAACTGTATCAAAGATGCTACAGACTTACAGATAGATTTAGATCATTTAATACATTATGTAGCAGATGTTTAACTATCCAGATTGTAAGGTGATGTATATAGATTTTCACAATTCAAATTACTGCTATAATTTAAATAGGAATACATTAAGAACTTTGGTTGAATAAAATTATCTTGATGGTGTCACCTAAAATTCACTTAAGTCACATGAACAGTGTATTGTAGCTAGCAATAGGACTAACAGGATTTTGAATAGCATCTATGGAAATATTGATTATGTGACAAAGGATATTATTGTTTCACTGTACAGTTTTGGATCCCTTTTTCAAAAAGAGCATTGCATTATTGAATAAGGTTCAGAGAAGAGCAGCTAGGATGATATCTGGGATGGTGGGATTGTCCTATGAAGAGAGACTTAAGTCTCTAAATTCGTTTTCTCTGGAGAACGGAAGGGTCAGAGGGGATTTGATTGAGGTGTTTAAGATTATTAAAAGTATGGTAATATAGATCTATTAAACTGTTTTATTTTTTTTTTGATGTGAAAACAGGACAAAATTAAAATTTTGGAGTGTTAAAGTCACCCACAGTTTAAACACTATTATTAATTTTCAAACAAGGTAGTTGGCTTTTGGAATGAGCTATCTTCAAAGGTGGCAGAGATGGAAAATTCAACTGAGTTCAAGAAAAGATCTCATGGATACATGAGTAAGGGGTGGTTACAGCTGGAAAGGACTACTTGACAGGTTAATAAGCTTTTCTTTGTCCCATTAAAATGTTATTAAATTTATAAATTTAAATCTTAAGTTAGCCTGTAAATTTACTTAAAATAATATAGTAATAAAATAGTCACTATTAACATTCTGAAAGAAACTGCTCAGAAATAATGATTAATTCATTTTCATCTATCTATACAAGTGGTTTTCAACCACTAGCCTATAAGAATGGTGTTTTTCTGTCAGGAAGCAGCAAGCAAGGCCCCCAATATCAGAAAGGCTAAGAAACACAGGTCAAATGCTAGGGAAACACAAATTCAAAATTTCAATTAGAGACAAAATTATGAAACCTTAAAAGTTTAACCCGAGTGCTTTTCAAACAACTACCTTTTAAAAATATTCAGGGTACCAAGTTTTGTATTTTTGTTTTCATTTATTTAGGGTGACCAAGAAGGAAAAAGCTGGTTAATAATAATCCAAACCCTTATAAAGTTACAAATCTGAAAACAGAAATGAACAAAAGGTAAACAAACCTGACTCGGCAGATTCTTGTTGAAGCTTTCGACTAGTGTCCAGGATGAATAAGATGTTAATAACCACTGTAACCATCAATATTATTAGGAGGACAATCTGTAAACAAAAGTAACACTGTTCTTTACTATAAACCAAAATCTTCAGTGCTTGTATAATTTTAATTATAAATAACAACTATTGTGGACTGTAATTGAAGGATAAAGATATCAAATATAATCAGGCATCTACAGAAAGTAAAAACACATTATAACAAGCACCGAAGTAACAACCAGAAAACATGCACACTGATCTGTAACAAGTGCCAAAGTAACAACCAGAAAACATGCACATTAATCTGTAACAAGCACCGAAGTAACAACCAGAAAACATGCACACTGATCTGTAACAAGCACCAAAGTAACAACCAGAAAACATGCACACTGATCTGTAACAAGCACCAAAGTAACAACCAGAAAACATGCACACTGATCTGTAACAAGCACCAAAGTAACAACCAGAAAACATGCACACTGATCTGTAACAAGCACCAAAATAACAACCAGAAAACATGCACACTGATCTGTAACAAGCACCAAAATAACAACCAGAAAACATGCACACTGATCTGTAACAAGCACCAAAGTAACAACCAGAAAACATGCACACTGATCTGTAACAAGCCCCAAAGTAACAACCAGAAAACATGCACACTGATCTATAATAAGCACTGAAATAAGAACCAGAAACATGCACCCTGGTTTTCCAAATACATTCAACATAGTAAAGTTAAATTACTAGCTGATTCCTATAGCTACTACAATGCTTTATTAATTAAAACCAATTTTCTTCAAACTTTCAGGTAAGTAAACAAACAGTAAAAAGACTGATATATCAGAATTGTTCATTAGAGCTCCGTTTTTCATGAAGTCAAATGAGTACTCAGGTACTTCAAGTTCTGCAACAATGCTTCTTCATATGATATTCATACGACTGCTTCCAGATTTTTAAAACTGAATAGATGGTTCTCTTATAAAGCTTTATGTTTCTCAGCAATGCTTAGTGAACATTTCAACTTTTCAGTTGTGAAATATATCCTAAATTTCCCAAGATAGCAGAAGTTTAATCATAAAAATGAAATGCTGTTTTTAATGGCAAATGTTTATTTGTCAATTTGTTCATCACTTACTCTGTTACCAGTTTGAAACAGAGGCACGTGAGAATATTACAAAAGAACAAAAGACACAAGATGTCAGCATTTACATATCCAGTCAAGATGATGTGTTATCTTACTGAACATGTACTGGATAGTTAGAAAAGAAAAAGATTCTTTAGATCTGAATTAAAATTCATAGAAGTAACAGAAAGGAACATGATAAAAAATACAATTAAAATGTGTTGTCTTACCAAAACATGCAAGTATTATTATTAATATATTTTATCTAGAAAATAAGATTGTAATAAAGTCTTGTTGTAGATATGAATATATATATTGTACCTCCAATATTAGCACTGTTTTTTTATTAAATGGCAGTTCAAGTACAAAATAAATACAAGTCACATAATCTTAGTGTTAATGTAAAAACATAATTCTAACAATAGTTATTTATTGTGGGCTGTCCGACTTAGCAATTTACTGCAGACAAACAAAAGTACCCGTCCCCAGTGATGGGAAAGGTTTACTTTAATCTATCACTTCAATTATTTCATGGGCTGTAAAAGCATTAGTTGTGTTGTATATTTTAGTTTCACTCTGACCCAACAACATTCTGAGCTATTTACACTGTGAAAAGTAGTTATCAAACATTTCAGTCACATTAAGAGCACTGAACATATGGTAAATATACATTTTTATTATTAAAGTTATGTCACATTTTGTAATGTTAACGGTAATGTAATTAATTCCTAATAGTTTAATGTACAGGGTGGCCTGTAAGTCGCTACCCATTCATATGTTATTATGTTATATTCAATTACGCATGTATTATAAATTTTTCTTTTTTTTTCTTCTGAGAAATATGGCTGATGTAAGCCCATTTACACTTGAAGAGCATATTGTGACAAGTACATGGGTACATAAGCACAAGAATACTGGTGACACCCTGGATACATAAGATATGTGGATGGGTAGGGACTTATGGACCACCCTGTAGAATATACTGCTCATGAAATAAGATTTGTCTTCAACACTATTCATGTTTGTTCTCCCTTCTTTTCAAGAGTTAATGCTCAGCTTTATTTCTGTGAGCAGTTTTTCAAGAAGGGGAGAAACAAATTCTTGGACACACACCATGGTTTGGAATATATGTAGATTTTATAAAAACAAGTTAAAAATTTTGTGGTTTTTTCACAATTTAGGAAGTGACCAAACTTTAAATTCACATTTAATTTTATAAAGGTTCCTGAAAAACGAAAGGCAAAATTAACCTAAGCTTAAGTTAACTACATTAAGCTTAGTTTTAAATTATAACCTACACTCTTAACTTCGGTTTGGTTTGTTTTGAATTTCGTGCAAAGCTACACAAGGGCTATCTGTGCTAGACGTCTCTAATTTTGAAGTGTAAGACTAGAGGGATGGCAGCTAGTCATCACCACCCGCTGTCAACTCTTGGGCTACTTTTTTTACCAACGAATAGTTGGATTGACTGTCACATTAAAATGACCCCACAGCTGAAAGGGTGAGCATGTTTGGTGTGACGGGGAATCGAACTCGGATTACGAATCGAGTGCCTTAACCACCTGGCCATGCCATGCCTCACTCTTAACACTTTAAATGTTCACTCCTGGTGATGTGTGAAAGTTTTTAAATACTGTTATAAACTATATTTACAATGTTTAATTTGTTTTCTACAGAGCTACTAGTTGTAATGACGACGTTAGGAACGGAAAGTTTAAAAAGATAGGTCTAGAACAGGGGTGTGCAACAGGCGGCCCGCGGGCCACAACCCAGCCCGCCAAGCCATTTAGTGTGGCCCTAGTTGTTGTAATCTAACCATGTGGCCTGATCTGTAATCCAACGCAAATGGAATATTTTTAAAAGCATCGATCCTACGGGATTCCCAGGCTTCGACTCGACAAACTTCTAAAATTATCTTTGCTAGAGAGGAGCAGGCCGAATTTGATTGGTCGGCCTCCTTAGGGCATGAATAGGTGACGTGCACTAGCACTATTGTCTACGACTCAACGTCATGTCCTGAACCTCGCCTTCGCCCGCTGGCGACAATTTTCCCTAACCTCTGCTGTCCGTCATTCATTATTGGTGAAAATTTTATTACCTTTTACAGTTACTACAAGAGATTGAAGGTAAATTGATTATTATTTAGCATATTGTTGTGACTTTACTGAATTTATTAAAATTTTTGCTTTCAGATGCATCTGATTCTATGTACAGTGTGACCTCGTTATTCGCGGGGTTACGTTCTTTACCCTCCCGCGAATAGCGAAAACCGCGAATATTGGACGCAGTTTTAAAACGTATATGTATGCGATTATATACTATATGAAATGCTTCCCAAACACTAATGATACTTATACTCATTGATGCAGTAATAATGTAGCAATATTGCATACTGTTATGTATTTCACTAAATTGTACCGTGCGTTACCGGGCTGTGCTTTGCCGTTTGCGTTGTTGGGGAAGCTGAGGCAGTCAGCCAATAGCAGTCCAATCTTGTTTGGTGAAGACGACAATTGATAAAAACGGCTTGATTGAGTAAATACAACAGAAATCTCCTCGAAAAGCCCTTTCAGTCTCTGTGACCTACAAAACGCAGTTCGCGCATAACCCGCGAATATGCGGGGCCGCGAATGGCGAACCGCGAATAGGCGAGGTCACACTGTATTTTGCTATTCTCAATTAATTTAAGTACCGGAAGGCTATGATCGGATGCCAATTTAGAAACATGTGTTTCTGTCCATAAGAGGTTCCATGTGTAAATAAATTCTATGTTTTTTCTACTTTGCTATTTTCGTGAGAATAATTTTTGTTTTGATTTCAGGGCTAGTAAAATGTCAGCAGTTAAGAAACCAAAAAGTTGATGATGAGGGAAGGTTATTCAACAGTGAATGGTGCACAAAATATCTTGTTGTCCCACATAATCAAGGTGTTGTCTGCCTCGTCTGTCAAACTACAATTGCAGTCATGAAAGAGTACAATATTAAGCGACATTACGCAACTAAGCACTCCTCCCAGTTTGATGAAATTGTTGGTCAGGCACGAAAGGACAAAATTGAACATTTAAAACATCCATTGAAAAGCAACAAGGTGTTTTACCACTTTCAAGAAAAATTCAGAACTGGTGACAAAACTGAGTTTTAAGCTTTGTGAATGTATGGCAGAAAAGGGAAAGCCTTTCAGTGATGGAGAATTTATTAAAATTGTTTAACAATATTCACAGAATATGCATGTCCAGAGAAAAATATTTGGTGGAGCAAACTAGCCTTTCCCGCTTTACTGTCTCACGCAGGACAAAAGATCTTTCAGAGGACATCAAAGAAACTTTGAAAGAGAGATTGAATTCGTGTGAAGCTTTCAGTCTGGCTTTGGATAAAGCACTGATATCAATGACACATCCCAACTTGTCATTTTCATCAGAGCTGTTACTGCAGGCTTTGATGTTTTCGAAGAGTTTTAGATATGGCAAGCCTTTCCTCCACAACCACAGGACAGGATATTTGTGAACAAGTGCTTAAGGTTGTAGAAAAGTTTGAACTGAATCCTTATAAATTATGTGGTGTTACAACAGATGGTGCTCCTTCCATGACAGGTAGGACAAATGGATTCACCAAGAAATTGCTAACTGCAATTGGAGCACAAGACGTAGTTGTAAGCCATTGCATTATTCACCAAGAGAGCTTGTGCACCAAAGTTCTGGATTTTGCAGAAGTCATGAAAAATGTCGTCCAATGCGTAAATTATATTCGAACACGAGGATTAAATCATCGACAATTTAAAACTTTTTTAGATGAGCTGGACAGTGAGTATTCAGATGTTTTGTACTTCTCTGCTGTACGTTGGCTTAGTAGAGCTGCTACTTTGAAGAGATTCTGGAATCTGCGAGAGGAGATTAAGTTCTTCATGGAGAGCAAACGTCAGAATGTGGACTTCTTGAGCAATGAGAACTGGCTGAATGACTTAGCATTCCTCACAGACATTACACAGCATCTGTCTGATTTAAACTTAAAACTACAAGGGAAAAGTCAACTTGTGAATAAGTTGTTTGAGCATATTTGTGATTTTGAGAAGAAATTGGAACTTTTCCAGGTTCAGTTGAGAAGAGCCATATTGACCCATTTTACATGTCTTGCAACCAGGAAACTGGAATTTCCTAATCTGGATTGCACCAAATATGGAACCAGTGTACAAAAGCTGCGTGATGAGTTTGCAAACAGATTTCCAGATTTCAGACAAACTGAAATTAGATTGAAATTGTTCGCTCAACCTTTTGATTTGGCAGTGGAAGACAGTCCTGATGATTGCCAAATGGAACTCATTGAACTGCAGGCTGACATGGACACTAAAAGGAAATTCTCTGAAAACAGTTTGCTAGACTTTTACAAACTCTGTGTACGTGAAAAGTTTCCCAATTTGTCCCGTCATGCACAAAGAATTGCCTCCCTTTTTGGTAGCACCTACTGCTGTGAGCAATTTTTCTCCAAAATGAAGCTCATCAAAACCAAATGTAGAAGTCAGCTGACTGATGAACATTTGACCAGTCAGTTAAGAGTGGCAACCACTTCTGTCAAAGCTGATATTGACAAGCTCTGCAAGGACTCTAAATTTCAAGTGTCGCACTAAAATGATCACTCATGCAAAAATATAAAATATTATTGCTTGCATTTTGAGAATTTTTTTTAATTTATTGTGCATGTACACGAATAAGCTTGTTTTTTAAGTGGCCCCGCTTGATTGATGAAGTTGGTTATATGGCCCACCGACGAAAAATGTTGCACACCCCTGGTCTAGAACATCCAGAAAATTTTAAAAGATCTGATGTCAAATTTTCTAGCAAATTCAAGTGTATATTATAAATATACGAAGCAGTTGTAAAGACTGTAGAACTGTTTCAAGACAGTGAAAGTTTCTTGCCGACGGGGCGAATCCTTTTTCGTTTGTTTGTTTAAGCCTAGTGAAATGGTAGGGGTAAGTACATTTTTTTATTTTTTTTACATTAATATAATTACAGTTAGCGTCGTTTGTAAAACGTGGCCTTCAACAACTTATCGCGGAGTCAGTCTGTAACAGCGTTAAGGACGAAATCAGTTAAATTTGTTATTGTTTACAAGGGTTGGACTTTCGAATTATTTTTACCAGATAATCTAACAGAACCCACCATCGAAGGAATAACCTTACTTTAAATATTTACATAAAAATGTTGTGGTAAAGGGAAAATTTAAATTAAAAACGCATTTTTATGGCACAAACGATATAAATTGTGTCCTTTAATATTTATACATTACACTTCGGTTGCACTGATTATATCTTGTAGTATAAAGAAAATGGCCACAACTTCATTTTTTTAAATTAACGAATGACCTATTTGACCTGTATGGCGAAAGAGAAAAAAAAATTCTGATGATAAGAGCATTTTCTTCATAATATAATATGTATAAGGCATACATAACCACGTATTTTAATTTTTCGGAGCACCATTCAAAAGTGCATATTTCTAATTACTTTATGACAACTCCAGCAAAAGAAAATATTCATCTTTTACTGAAGTTGTTGTAAAATAACCAAGAAAATATTTATATAATACAAAGCCTAATTCTTTATTAAATTGGATGAAAAGTATGTAAGAATTGATGAAACACCTTCAATAACTACGTAGGTAACACGACTTTATATTTATACGATGTACATTCATGAACAGAAAGTGCAAACATTGAAAATTTCACTAAGCCTATATTGGGGCAACACGAACATTGCTTTTTTACATGGGCCTGGCATGGCCAAGCGCGTAAGGCGTGCGACTCGTAATCCGAGGGTCGCGGGTTCGCGCCCGCATCGCACTAAACATGCTCGCCCTCCCATCCGTGGGGGTGTATAATGTGACGGTCAATCCCACTATTCGTTGGTAAAAGAGTAGCCCAAGAGTTGGCGGTGGGTGGTGATGACTAGCTGCCTTCCCTCTAGTCTTACACTGCTAAATTAGGGACGGCTAGCACAGATAGCCCTCGAGTAGCTTTGTGCGAAATTCCAAAACAAACAAAGCTTTTTACAACGTTCCTTGTCTCAGATTAAGAAAGAAAATGATACTCTATTTATTTACGCCTAATGACCTTAACCGATTAACTGATCGTACAAACAGCTAACCGATTCTCACAAACTTGCCGAAACTACTTACTACTCCGGGCACAAGTATTCCCAAGCTTTGGCAATCAGCGTACCTCATCTTACGCCACCTTTACTATACTGGGGAACCACCTCCCGTGAACAATAACTGGTAACTGGGGTATCATATGTGTATTTCACTACCCTAACAGCTTGATTATAGTTTCAAAACACAACAATAAAAAAGATTTAAATATGGAAAATTAAAAACATATCTTATGACTTACTTTAATGTGAAGGATAACACAGCTTTACTGAAGAAATCTTGTGAATTTGTGGTTCAATGTCTGACAGTTTCAAGTAAAGATTCGTAACAACTATTAATTGTGAGACTAACGTACGCACAGCGGTGTTGCGTCAATCCAACTGGAAATCTTGTTTTGTCTTGTAATCAGCATGCAACGGTGCCAAGTGCACAACGAATTTACATAGTGTATGTTAATTACAGTTTTAAATATGGAATTTGTGTGTGCGTGCGTGTGTACTACTATATTAGTTTTACGTCGTCTTAGGATTTTATTTTATTCGTTAATCTTTCAGTAAAAACAATTTTATAAATTTGATGTATTACTGCGGATCTCCTGAAGTATTATCGCAGACCTCCAGGGGGTCTCTGCTCTAGTATATTCCGCTAATTCCATACCAACATAACACAAGTTTTTTTTCTGATCAACAGATTGCTACGTAGCTGTCAAAAGCGAGTACATACTACGTTTTTTATAACGTAGTGTTAAAACTAACGTTTGCAAGCAACATTCCTGTTTACTGTTGCGTTCATAAATTAAACAGAATCAATACTAAAGAACATCTCCTGCAATTGTATTTCGCTAATAAAATGTTAGAAATAAATTAAAATCGAAGGAAAACTGACAAGCTGTTAATACCTAGGTCAGTATTAATTATATGATAGGGTAGACTTTGACAGTTCGAAGTTTCTCCCATTGTGATATATACACTGACATTAAAACATCTACCTAAGCCGTTCAATTATTCTAGTCACATGAAACCATCTAACATTTTCCAGGTAATATCAATTTTAATAAAGGTCCAGCCCCTTTAACAAACATAGCTTTCACATGAAGAGTTCATCAAAGTTTACCGCTGCATTATTCGTTATCTTTACAACGACCAAATCCGCGTGCTGTCAGTTGAACTTACCACCATAGTGGTAACCTGAAACATCAGCAGATGTCTTCCAATAATCAATACGGTTTCAGCCCTCGACGGCAAACCCAATTAATAATTAAAAGCATCAAATGTGATAAGAGTTGTAATTCTCTGTCGATCCATTTGTATACCTGTAAACACCAAGCCCAATCATGAAAATGTTTCTATACTAATATTAAGTCTGGCTATAGGTGATGAACAACCTGCTAATCCTCAGTGTCCAAGTAAACAAGTTTATTACAAAATACTATTAAGCATAAATGATTTGCTGATAGAAGGATGAGCAGCTAATTCTCAAGGGCACAAAATATTTCTTCCCAAATTTCATCATAGCTACGATACCTTATATTCTGAGTTCAATATTCTAACATATCATTTACACACGAACAGAGCAACCTTATTGACCTTTCTCTGTTTTCTAAGGCAATCAGGCTTAGCTTAGTCACTGTTTCAATATAATTATAGTGATAAGTTTGGGGGAAGTTTATCATTCATTTCTATCTGTGATTAAACATTAAAGAACTGAATTTTATTTATTATTTTGTTCACACACTAACATTTCGTACAAGACTAGCTTGTCGTTACCAGAATAACTAAACCTCCATGTTTATAGAAGATACTTTCACTAATATTTTGCTTGTCAAAATGGATATCTAATATATTTACATTTAATATTTCATAGTGTAAGTTTAACATTTCTTTACCCTAAAAAACTATACCATTATTAAAATAAAGATTAATATACTATTGCAATTTTGTTGATAATAAATATCAGTCGACATGCATAATTTATACTCCTAGATTAACATCTTTGTAATGAGACGGTTAACATCACAAACAACGATATAGGTTCATAGTTAGCACGGGAAGTTCACAAACATTCCAACAAAACATTGTATGTTTGTTTGCGCGAATATTCAAAACAAAGCTACACAAGAGCTATCTGTGCTAGCTGTCCCTAATTTAGCAATGTAAGACTAGAGGGAATGCAGCTAGTCATCGCTACCCACCGCCAACTCTTGGGCTACTCTTTTACCAACGAAAAGAGGGATTGCCCGTAACTCTATAACGCCTCTACAGCTGAATGAGAGAGCATGTTCAGTGTGTTGGAGATTCGAACCCGTGACCCTCAAATTACGAGTCGAATGCCCTAACCACCTAGCCATGCTAGGCCTCTAACAAAACCATCTTAAAAAGTAGGGTTAAGAACTTCTATCTCAGTGGTTGCTAAAATATTGATAATAGTGAAAAATGTGATTTTCCGACTATTAGACAAAAGTTATCCATTTGTTCTTCACATTATTATTCAAACCTGGGAAAACCTATTAAAATAATCCCCTGCGCAGATCATAAGGCTATTTTAATGTTGAATCTTCAAACACAAGTATATATTTTTTTTAGTTTTTCAAAGCAATTCAATCACCGAAGCCTACAGTAAAAACCACTAGGTATGTTACGTCAACTGTTATACACAGCTACTAGAACAAACTCCTGCGAAGGCTGTACAGCTGTTTTTAAGTTTTCATCCTCTAAAATTTCCAAGTTGTTTTCCGCTACCAACAAAGGCTCTTCGAAGAGATTCAAGCATCGCAGAAATGCTGAACCCATTTAATTAACGCTATACTAGTCGGAAAAACTCATTTTATTTGAGTAAACAATATATATAATATTGTATCCAGGCTTATTATTATAATTAATTATAGTTTTACAAGTCATTAGAGAAAAGAAAAGGCTACTAATATTTTACTGAAGCCTAGACAATAGCAATGAATGCAGTATGGAATACGTCATAGGGAAATTTTAAAATTAATTCAAAAACCTACGTTTTTCACCACGAAGAATTTCTCAAAGTCCTTTATTTTCCACCATTCAAAAAAAATCTGGTGTTTTATTAATGAACACTAATTTGAAAAGCGCAGATAGCCTTCATGTAGCTTTGCGCGAAAATAAAAAAACAACAAATTAATTGTAAAATAACGTGTACAACGTAGTGCACATTAATTTGAAACTGCCACGTTGAGGATTTATCACTTCTCGAGTCGAGTTTGCAATTGTTCTTTTGTTGCTACGTGGTTCTCTGCGACAAATTCATTGACTTTTTGTAACAGCAGACGATTACCATTGTAGATTTTTCTACTTTTGTTAATGGTATAATCATTCTACTAATTTTCGAAATTCCCTTCTTAAACGCGTGTTTACGCGAAACCTCGGGCACAAAACCACCTCTTTTGGAAAACAATGGTTAGATATGTAGCTTAAAGATTTATCCTTCATAAATGATAATATTTTTTTTAATTATTTTGCTTCTTAATTTTGTTATTAATTTAAAAATTGGAACAAGATCGTCAAAAAATATAGAAACATGTTTATTCAAAGGTTATATTCTCAACCAGAGACTCTTGAGAAAAAAACAAACAAACAAGCTCGGCCATAAATAGTTTATATTATTTTTTCAAGCTACGAATCCCTATTTTAACTCCACTAAAACTGACAAGTACTGCAGACACGGAATGTGAACAGTGATTTATAGTTCAATAAAATATATACACTATATTCAGCCTAATCTGTTTACTTTTGTTAGAGCCCCCTAGTTAAAGGCTCGAAAATATAATCTTTGAGTTTTGATTCAACTCGTTTCTGTACTTTTTTGGCGATACCTATTCCTCTTTCTAAATTAACAAGTGTTTATTATTTCGTTCTTTGTATTTTTACCATAATGGTTTGATTTGTTTTAAATTTGGCGCAAAGCTACACGACGGCAGCTAGTTATCACCATCCACCGCCAACTCTTGGGGCTACTCTTTTACCAACGAATAGTGGGATTGGCCGTAACATTCTAACGACCCCACAGCTGAAAGGGCGAGCATATTTGGCGTGAAGGGAATTCGAACCCGCGACTCTCGGATTACGAGTCGAGTGCCTTAACCACCTGGCCACGCCGGGCCTAACCATAATGAATGATGACTTTTACACTAGAGACTATATTAAATTAGACTATTCTACCAACAGTATTAGGACTAATGTACTAGTAATCTAGTTACTGTTACTAACACCAAAGCTAACATAGATTCAGTCAACTTCTTTAACTATCGAAATTATTCACTTTCTAACGAACTTCAGTTCTAACGTTTCATAGAACGTCCTTATGTATTCTACGTTAGACTATACTAGAACTCTACGTTATATCGTTAGAACGCGACTTTAGATCAAGTTTTATAAAAGTTCTGGGTCAGTCTTAACATCTTCAAATGTTATCATTAAAGACCCGCAGTTCCCTTTAACTATCAAATTATAGAAAGATATATACATGGATTGCAAGAATAATATGATAATACAGACAGCCCTATGCTCGAGTTATTCCTTCGAATTGGTCACAAGTGTAAGCGTAGGTCTATTCGAATTGTTGAACCAATGTCACCCTTTGTTGCCACGTGATATTAATCACAAAGACTTAATTATTTGAGTTATAAGTTTTAAAATTGAATAGTGACATCTTAAGTATTGTAAGTTTCCAGATTATACATCGACCTTTAGGTATTGAAATAAGCTAGGCCGAATCACAATGAATACGTACACAAAAGTCCAAGTTCATGGGTGGATTGACATACACCTCTGAACCGTATACAAAAATCGTTCCGTTTCTGACGTAAAACACAAAACTTTTGATATTTTACTTCGTTATACAATAAGAACACACAAGCACAAGGTACTTGTAACTTAATATTTCACCAAAATGCAAGAGTAATTTTTAACCAGCTAAAAAACATGCGCATTAATCGACAAAACCCGCGTGGTGATACTATCCGCTAGATCATCTCATATCCACCAGTCCTTGCTTAGTGCATAAAATCACGTGAAACCTGAAACCGCTTGGTGCTAAGATAGGAGGTAACTGTAAACAAACAGAGAACGTTGAAGACGATTTCCTGCTGGCTAAACCAGCTGGCATTCTTCTATTTCATATGATACCAGTTCTTGTGTACGATACAAAATCAGTATTTTTTTTCTCAGTTGTATAATACAATGTATTAATTAATAAATATTATTTACTGTAGATCCGTGAACACATTGCAAAGTAAATGCAGTGGTAAAAACTAAAATATTTTTATTTCTAATCATTGATTTCGCCACGTTTAAACATTAAAAGTTTGAACGAAGTTCTTTCTATCTTGTATTAATAAAACGACAGAAAAATAAACATTGGATCGGTGATGAAACTGACAATTGGTGGATGCGGAAATTACTGAAATAAGATTGAATGAGAGAATAAACAAATTAGAAATTTGTTTGTTTGTTTTTGAATTTCGCACAAAGCTACTCGAGGACTATCTGTGCTAGCCGTCCCTAATTTAGTAGTGTAAGACTCGAGGGAAGGCAGCTGGTCATCACCACTCACCGCAAACTCTTGGGCTACTCTTTTACCAACAAATAGTGGGACTGACCGTCACAATATAATGCCCCCACAGCTGAAAGGGCGAGCATGTTTGGTGCGAAGGGGATACGAACCCGCGACCCTCAGATTACGACTCACGTGCCTTAACACGCTTGGCCATGCTGGGCCCTGATTCAAAGTTAAAGAATTACGAGTTGCACGCCTTACGCGCTTGGCCATGCCAGGCAATTAGAAATCTAGATACGTCTTCACTGCGATTTGTAATACATTATACAAATGAAGGTAGTTATTATACGATTTTCATATTCAATTTATCCGTACTTTTTAGTAACTTTCGGCAAGTACTTCTAGCCATATATTCATAATTTTTTTTCAACCCACTGACTACCGTTTCGCTGTAAACAGTAACGTCCGTTTCCGGCAGTTGAATGGAAGTGTGTTGTATACAGTATATGGCTCGAAAAAAATTCTGGGTGCACTTAAAGCAGCCGGGGCGAAATGGTTAAATTACAAAGATGGTCAACACGTGTGATGGAACCTTCTATCATGACAGATAATGTTTTTCAACAAAAATAACTCCACACAAGCTTCATGTGTTATAGTAATCTCGCATATTCCGTTTTCGTTTCTTAATGCATTGAAAAAAAAACCAACAACAAAGAAACCCATGCATTTTGGGCTACTCTAAAACCGACCACATTCTGTTCTTTCTGATTAGATAACATGTCTTGTTGATTATTAATTTAATCTTTATGGTAAACCTGTAACATTAACTGATTACAAATCTAATCGGCCGTTACGCGTGTCTTGCACGTGCTACTTTTTAAGGATTGAGGTATTATAATTACATAAAAAAGTATTATGGTTAAAGAAAACATACAAACGATAATTTGTTGCTTTTGATCCACTACAGATTCCAGTTTTTAGTCTATCGGTTTATCAGTTTGATATGTAAAATAGGCTTAATTCATTTTTGTTAATGTACTTTCAAATTTAATTAGTTTCACCTGTTTATAATTTTTCTGGACATTTTGGGTACAAACCTATACAAGAGCTATCTGCGTCAAGCCGACCGAAATTTTTAAATAACAGAATTGCTGGAAGTCGACAAGTCAACGTCGTCCGTTAGCAACTTATCTGACGGAATAGTGTGTTCTGACTGCCACTTTTATAATTTACCCACCGTCCCAAGGAACGGAGTGCATTTCTACGGCAAAGGACGCGCTGGTCCAGAAGTTTCCTTATGAGAGTAATAAATGCAACAACCGTCTCGTGGAAATTATACATGTACTCTAAAATAATTATTTTTTAAACTTAAAGCAAATATGCTTTCCAATGGTTTTTCTTGTTTAATTATATTACCGAAATAAAAAGAAAGAAATAGTTTAACTTACAATAAAACGCAAAAAGCAAACGACGTCAATATTTATGTTATATATAAGCAGTTAGTCTTACTCTCGGGTCACTCTTGCCTAATAGACTAGCTGGATTTTACTGTCACTCTTATAGCACACTTAAAAACGCGAAGCGAGCTTTTCCGGTAAAGTGACTCAAACCATATATCCTCAGATTCACAACCTGGGACTCAAATCATATATCCTCAGATTCACAACCTGGAACTCAAACCATATATCCTCAGATACACAACCTGGGACTCAAACCATATACTCTCAGAATCACAACCTGGAATTAAAACTTGACTAGAGATAAACTATATAATCCAACATTAAAAAGGTAAATAGAGTTTTTCCACGTACAACTAAGCCACTAGTTTGTTATGTTACCTACATTGTATTATTAGTGTTCGCATTTCTCCCCTAGGTTCACTTCCTCATGTTTCCAGAAATCGAAATAAAACGTATACAACAACATATTTAATTGGAACTAAAAAACCTAACAAAAATATGTGAAAAGTCGGGGCGTTTAGATTACTTGCACCAGTGTACTTAATATGTATATGTGCATCTCTCGTGATGCACATAATACTTAGAGGGCGGGTAAGTAATCTGATATAGCCAGATGTTGGGACAGTCGGGTCACACCACCAGTAATCTAAAGATGGCGCTTCTGATCGTCCCGGAAGTGTTCTCGATGACTGTATTGAACTATGCACTTTTAGAAAACAAGTAGAAAAACGTGCGAGAGTACGATCAATCTGTAAATACTGCAGCTGTTTTATTTCTACGCATATTTTTGTTCAAAGTTTAAGTTCGTTACTATATACGTTCAGTTAACAAAAGTAGTGTTTCATTTGAACGGACCCGAGTAAATCTTTGGCCCATATTACATGAGAGATTAGACTTTTTGTTAACCTGAAGATAACCTCAGATGGTAGAAACATTGTTCTGTATTTTAGTTTAATTAAAGTTTTAATACCCATACCAGCTGTCCTGAGAATACAGATATTAAACCAATAATCTCCCCAGTAACCGATAGATACGTCAATACTCTATTTTTTTTATTGCCTTTAGATGGCGATAAAGTCAGAAGTGATATCAACAATAGAGTAAAGACTAGCCTAACCAGATCATTTCTAAAACACGCATGAAGCGAACTTTCGCAAAAAGTTAATGCCTTCGTGGACAGTGACGATTGTTTGCGATACAGTAGTGGACTGTGACAAGTGTTTATAATACAGTCGTGGACTGTGTTGATGCGGTCAAATAAAACACATGTAGTATGTAGAAAGCGAACATACTGATTAATTAAACACACTTATGAACAATGTGTGTTTAGTTTTCGTGTTTCAAAGAAAACGTTCGTTTTGCATCTTTGCCTAACTCTACGTAAGTGCCATCTCCAGCAGCAGTCCCTGACAGATTAGGCGGAAGGAAAAGCTAGTAAGTAACAGAGACCACTAGCTCTTAGGTTACTCCGATCGAATAGTGGGATCTGATCGTTACTCTTATAACACTATTCAGAGAACAGTATCGAGGCGAGCGTGTGTGTCTTTTCTTATAACAAAGCCACATTGGGCTATCTGCTGATAACCGAGGGGAATCGAACCCCTGATTTTAGCGCTGTAAATCCGTAGACTTACCGCTGTACTAGCGGGAAACGTATCGAGAACACTACATAAAGACAACAAGACCAGTTGAGAACCAATACAAATCTTATCGGGATGTCCTTTTGACCCTATATGCAAAGAATACTATATGATGTAGACCAGCGCTTCTCAACTGGGTGAGTGAACATCCATGGATGGGTTCATGAGATCAGAATCAGGGTGCATGACTACTATCACTTAAATTTATATAAGAAATTCAAGACTAAAACAAAAGTCCCTAGTTATTGCTAGTTTTACTTTCACAAACACATTTATTTTATGTTGTATTCATTATAGTTGTAGTTTGATGTATTAAGCCATAATAAATAATTTTACGCTCCAATTTAGTCTTGTCTTGTCTTTGTTTTCGAACTGGGACTTATTATTTTGAAAAACATTACATGGGTGATACTGATATTGAAACAGGTGGTGAAGTACTGATTTAGACTAAGGCAGATTGTTTTATAGCGATAATAAATACATGGGTAATCAATTCATATGCAAACTATACTGCTAAAAAGCATTGTTCGATACCAACTGTTCGTGGTGAACAGGGTACGTCAGACAGATGTTAAAAACCAACACTAAGTGGCGAACAATATACGTCAGAGGGATGCTAAAAACTAAAACTAAGTGGCGAACAATATACGTTAGAGGGATGCTAAAATTAAGTGGTGAACAATACACGTTAGACGGATGTTAAAAACCAACACTAAGTGGCGAACAATATACGTCAGAGGGATGCTAAAACTAAGTGGTGAACAACACACGTTTGACGGATGTTAAAAAGCAACACTAAGTGGCGAACAATATACGTCAGAGGGATACTAAAACTAAGTGGTGAACAATACACGTTAGACGGATGTTAAAAACCAACACTAAGTGGCGAACAATATACGTCAGAGGGATACTAAAACTAAGTGGCGAACAATATACGTCAGAGGGATGCTAAAACTAAGTGGCGAACAATATACGTCAGAGGGATGCTAAAAACTAAAACTAAGTGGCGAACAATATACGTCAGACACAAAGGATTTTAGAATGAAATGGAATCAACCAATCATAAAGTCTTAAGAAACGCTAATTTTTTTATTCGAAAGTAATTCAATACAGTAGCATTATTTTCGTAGAATCTTGTATGTGTTACACTTTGGTAATACTGTTGCCAAACAATATACTTACGTACCACGCAATACTTATTCTGGTGTAAAACAAATTTCGCAACTGTTGTACATGACATCGTTACTGAGTTCTGGAAACAAAGAATTGCAAGTCTGTTACACAGTCCTAACAATAAAGAAGGAAGTCTGTTTTATAAAGAATATTGGGCAATTTCAAAGTTCTAAAACACGCAAAAATCTCATTAGTGTAAAGTTTCTTTATGGCATATAACATCTTATTAATTGTCGTACTCAAAATCAAATCGCTTTTCCTTCTGACCATTTTCATACAGATGTTCTGTCCAAAGCGTTTACGGTTACGGTGTTGTTTAATTCTGAATAATTTAAACTGTTATCGATAAAAGCATGGCAACAATTTATAATTCTTTCTGACACAACACGTGACAATGAAGTCGTCAGTTGTCACTGCACGTGGCAGACGGATGATCAGTTTTCTGTGTGTGGTCTGTTTCAAAACGATTCAGTACTACACATAAAACATTGTTTGTTATTAAGCACAAAGGGTTATCTGTGCTCTGCCCACCACGTGCATCAAAACCCGGTCTCTAGAAGTACAAGTCCGCAGACATACCACTGTGCCATTACATATGAAAATCACCTACAAGCTTACATGTCAGTACTGACGTAGTGTCTGTGAAATAAGGACAATGTTACATTTAATGCATATTACTTTGTAAATATGCGAGTTTAAGACAGTGTGATTACTGATTCTACACTTAGATTTGAACACTTCAACAATGAAACTCAAGTCTGGTTTTATTGACCGTAAGATTTCTGGCCGATATATATATTTTTCTTCCTGGTCCGAAAATACGTAGCTTTGGGCTTACCAAATATAGCCGTGTTAGTTTACTAAGATATGAAACGAATTTTATTTGCTGTAACGTATGTCACGTGTTTCAATAACATTCATTCGGAACACGATTTATATTTTCTGTATTTATTTATCCGCCAATATCAAGACCCAGTGGTTTGAAAACGGTCTCTTATTCCTACAACATTTGGATTACAAAATATATTTTACCGGCCACTAACCTGACATATTCTGGACAAAACTCTCTTCCCAGGAACTTGACGCCAATAATGCTTTGGCATCAAAAACACGGACGTTTGACGGCTAGGGATGAAAGGCCGTGCTTTCGGATTCCACGTGTCCATGGCACGTGCGAAGTTATCACGAAGTGTGGTACGTTCTGCCACAGCCAAGCTTCTCCCAACAGATACCGTTAGTTACTCACACAGAGTCGGCCTGCAGCGCCCTCTATACATAGCGTCCAGTCACATGATTTTTCACTTACTTTCAGCAACTGTATGGAAAGAAAAAAGTAAGAAGGTTTGATATTACACATGTATTTAACCACTGTTTCAGAAAACTCGTAAATAATGTCACAGAACAGTTAATTTCTAGATTTCTCAGTTTTTAAGATAATTAAGTCACGTTAATGGCTAGTAGTACAAATCATTTAGTTTAACTAGCTTTCAATTACCTACACGATTACACGAATACCTATTCGATACATTTCACCGAGAAAAATGAATTTACTTGTAATTTTTCGTGTTGAAGTTGATTTAAATTCATGAATTGTTTTCGAACACACACGAAACAAACTTATGCCTTGCCCTTCTAAGTTAGGCTTAGCTCGACTCGTAGGGTCGAGGGTTCGAATCTCCGTCGCACCAAACATGCTCGCCATCTCATCCGTGGGGGCGTTATAATGTGACGGTTACTCTCATCATTCGTTGGTAAAAGAGTGGCCCAAAAGTTGGCGGTAGGTGGTGATGACTAGCTGCCTTTCCTCTAGTCTTACACTACTAAATTAGGGACGGCTAACGCAGGTAACCCTTCTACAGATTTGCGCGAAATAAACAACAAAACCTTCGTCTAAGTTAAAGTTAGTTGTCACCACGTACAAAACCCGACATTCCTGTGTCGCACACTTAATTACGAACCACCAAACAAAACCCACTACTGTTTAAACCAAAACATCAGACATATTTATCTTAATATTTATCCATAATTTCTAAACAGTTGTCTGCGGGTGATTCAGAGAAGTACGTTAGGGTAATCAATCGTACACACTCTGCTATATAAAAACGGGTCGACTGTGATGCGTTACATTCCAAAACACCATACCTATAATACACACCGCATCACTACACCAAGCTTATCGTATGTTAACAGGCATAACTCAATTACATATTTTCAATCGAATCACAGGTTTAGCTTGTTTTATTTTAATATACTGGTTTTGATGCGATCATATATAAATAAACCCGCAGAGAAATCTAACAATGGTATCGTACAGAAAATGAAATGGTTTATTCGTAAAACACGTTTGAAATATATACAACAGAAAATACTATACATATTAAACTAAGAAAACAATTAAAACATGAGAAATACACTTTCTGCACCCAAAAACAGTTTATACTTTAGGTACATGTTGAGAAGGCTCGCGCGCACCGAGTGCTATGATAATATTACGTAATCACTTACTACTGAAATATATTCTAAAATTATTAACTAAAATGTAATTATTTAATACTAATATTTCTCAAAACGTAGAACAGTACTTTTTTATGTTAAGTCAACACTGAACCGTAATCTGGAGGTTTGTAATTAATTTCTAGTTTAACTGTATCTATCTATATATATATACACACGCACAGAGAAGTGACGTAACTTATCCGTTGCAAGGCAAACTTCTTTTACTACACGGCAGTGAAAGATATAATTTCCTATACATAAATAGAACGTTTGAACAGTTAGGATTCGTTTAAGGTTCATCAAAGGACAGATATTTCTTTCAAAGAAGCTACATTATAAGCAACATGCATGATATTAACCAAAGCTTAGTTACTTTGTAACCGGACTCGAGCACTGCAGTCCACAACAAAAATATTCAATAATTACACTGTGTTTGCACTTGGTATACCGTGATAAAGATATATATCTCTCTAAACTTACAACTATTAGTTGGTCACACTCATGGTTGGGGCTCAGTTCCCTTTTAATAAATCTGTAAGACGTAACACAGCAGTGTATTCAGTAAGTACACGACGTATCCTTAGTAAATAACAGAACTCTGGCACGACGTAACAGGCACGTGTCATCTATACTACTGTACACAAAACATTACTATAAAACAGCACCCCTCAACCTTTCAGGACTAGTGTCACATAGCCTATAATATTACTATCCTATATCAGCGTATTACGTACACGTGCTAACGCATTACAGGGTATAGAAAGTCAAGTGTGTGTTTCTCGTGCACGTGTGGCACCATCACTTTCCTTATATCAGACTTCTTTCTTGCACACGTAAAATGCAGGATATTACTTGGACACTCTGACGTAGAAATAATCCGGACAAAAAGCTACACGGATAACTTCAGCTTCAATTATATTTTTTAACGATACTGACCCAGTGTTTATTGTTGAATACAGAATTTCTGGCGTCAAGAAAACCTCGGATGCACTACTTCTAATCTCTCCAAAATAGCATCATAAAGAGATAAAAATGTAACAGCAATTCCGGAGGGTGTCCATATATCCCATCTCGTTATTGTTAGACAACTGCTAGTTAAGATGCACAGAAATCTAATGCATACATAAAAATGAAGGAAAGACAAACGTCGATGAAACGATAGCTACTTTTAACAAGAACCTTTCTCATAAAGAACTCCACTGACAATACTGTGATACTTATATAGACACATGAAGTACCACCTACACACGGTGAATATAGATCACTCAGAGTGCTTGCGTCACGTTGTTCTTAACGTCATTACTTGAAAGCGTATAAATACAGTGCTAAACTCTTCTGGCCCAGATCTATATACGATATTTTGGGCAGTTCGATACATCTGACATTTCTGCTTGAAAAACGTTTGAAAGCTATACCGCTAGCAGTAGATTAAAGAGAGATCGATTTTTTTTTTCCATCGTCTTTTCAAAAGAACTAATGATTCCAATTTGCTGAATGTACAAAAAGTGTACGTTTAACCTTTGGTATACATTAATTCTGATGATCTTTGTCCTCACAAAGTTCAGGGTTCAACGATGTCACGTTAAATATATCCCTTCGTATTCACCAGTATACTCACACACATTCATGTAATATGGAAATAATAACATGCGCAGACCCTCAAGGAATGTTGTTAGATTTTTGTCCGAAAGTCAGCGAAAGGGTCGCGTTCACGCAAAGAGCACATATATATATATATATATAAGTTGGAAAGAAAGGAAAGCGAGATTATGGGACGGACAAGTTTTAAATGCTTGTGCTTCGTGAGTAGGTCGATGTGCGAGCCTTTCACACACCTCCCTCTGGTTTCAGATTACAGCAAAGAGATAAAACAAAAATAGTATTTTATTTTCCTGGTACGATCACCGCCGTCATTTCGGCAAATGAAACGAGTGACAAAAAAAAATCTGGAAAGTTGTTTGTTCAAAATTAAGCACAAAGCTACACAAAGAGCTATCTGTGCTCTGCCCACTAAGCACAAGGCTACACAAAGGGCTATCTGTGCTCTGCCCACTAAGCACAAGGCTACACAAAGGGCTATCTGTGCTCTGCCCACTAAGCACAAGGCTACACAAAGGGCTATCTGTGCTCTGCCCACTAAGCACAAGGCTACACAAAGGGCTATCTGTGCTCTGCCCACTAAGCACAAAGCTACACAAAGGGCTATCTGTGCTCTGCCCACTCAAGGTGTCGAAACCCGGTTTCTAGTGGTATGAATTCACAGATATGCCGCTGTGCTCCTGGGGGGCTCTTGAAAGTCAAAATATACTTCTACGAAATTAATCATTATCTCAGTTTGCGAGAGTTCGTTCTTTGATACCCGTGATGGAGAGAGCAGATAGCAAATTGTGTAGCTTTGAACTTAAAAATAACCTAACCTAATCAGTTTCCGATTACTGTATTTCTTTTATCTGAAATACTCCCAATTACTGCCTAACAAGCCAAGATAACGTGCAGAACTACCGTGATCCACGCTGGAAAATATACGGAAAGAACACTCAGTTTTTTACATGGTATACAAGTAACACAAGAGATGCCCAAGGTTGCGACTAGAGGAATATGAGGAAGTTACTGGTTCTGCGCATGAGCATAGCAAGTTTTATCACCAAATATGTCGTGTTTTGTCAGCATTTTACTATTTGTTTCGGCCTCAAGATCGATGTGGTTTATATTTCTTATATGTTCATTCTATCTTCTCGACTTCCTACACATCCTTTCGAACTGTTCCTTAGGACGTGATGAATATTTAAAAAGATTTAATACGAGATACAGCGCCATCTTACGACTTTGAAACACAGCTAGATTTTACCAGATTCGTGTGCATACTTTTTAAGTTTTCGATTTCTAGCCTTATAATTATAGATTGAGTCCACAGGTTTTCTAAACAAATTTTTATAAACTATTTATGTATCAAATTGTTTGTGTATCCACAATTTGTAAATGGCGCCTAATAACACGAGTTAAGTAAAAGTGAAACACAAAAAGGAAAAAACATTAAACTCTGTCATGTTTACTGTAGAAAACGGTGATCTAATTGTATTATGCATATTCTAGAAAACAATTATGAACACTCCATCTGCTATCAGGTTTTGAAATTTCTGTTTTATATCCGTCTGCCCACCCACCCAGTTTATCTGTAGTTTTCATACCTGCCTCTGACGTCAGTTATTTCACTCTGATATTTTAAGCATGACGTCACTACCCTACTATCGAACTGACAGGTTCCGAGAGGAGGTTATAGATAACTTGGTTAAGGTAACACCTATCAACAGAATATTTTCAAACAAATATATAAAATAAGGAACATTTTGAAATGGTGATGGTACACACTAGAGTATCACAGGTGTATCTGCACTGAAAAAAAAATTAACTTAAAAATATGTTTTTTTCTACTTCCCAAAAGCGTTTTAACGCTTTCGTCAGCGTTGCAAGGCTGCAAAACGTTGAATGTTAAAGCATTTCTGGTTCAACAAAGAACAGGAAAGTGTCATATTTTTGACTTGACACGTTTATTTACTTTCCTAGATCAATAATACACAACCAGATATAAGAATATGGGTGTGGATATTTTTTACTCTTAAGCTGGTTTAATAAAATGGTGAAACTTCTTTACGGTGGTAAAGAAATTTACCTCGTTGAAATTTTAAAACATTGACCGTGAATCTATTACCCAGCATTCAGTGGGTTTGTCGTCACAACTTCACCATCGCAGTATTGTCTCACTCATGAAACGAGGAATCTGACAATAAGCAGGCCATCAGATTATGGTGTCTTTATTACGTGACGACCATACAAGTTGCAATGTTCCATATAGTGAGTTTTGAACAAGTAAAATTGTAAGTATGAAGACTAGACCTTGAACTGATTCCTTTATGTGGCCGCAGAGAGACTTGAAATAACAGTAATAAGATAAGCACATCTGAATTTAGAGTGTACAGAGTAATGGTAATATAATATTTGTGGGTACTTTTTTTTTATAATAATCGGTTTGGAGTGTTCGCAAAATGTTACACGCAGCCTTTCTTAAATTTGATCTGGAACATGGGCGAAACAGATCAACAGAACCCGCCAAAAATTATTTTCTGACCAAATATTGGATTTGACTGTCCCTCTTATAACACACCCATGACTACAAAGTGCGGAGGAATTTTTTTCTTTCTGGCAGCGAAACTCGAACCACGAAAATAACAATATATTTGCTTTTCAAACTCGAGTTAAAATAACAAACAAACGTTTTAACCCAAACTTATTGGTTTGTGTTCACGAAAATATGGAGACAACTTTTTATCTGTTGTGTTGCTATAACGACGCTCCCTGGCGTAAAATTAGTCACACAACGATTCTGTTATTATTATTTATATAATCAAGAAACGTTGTGCTCTCAAGCAAGGTTATTATGTAAAGATGTTCTCCTACTTTAGAAGTTCATGTTCCACTGTTTTCATAGTCATTAGAACATTTTTTGACCCGCTTCTGTGAACATGAAACATTATGGTCACGATGTTCTTATTACTAATTTACTAATCTTGAAATGCAGGAACCATGTACACGTATTGACTTAAACAGATGCAACAAACTTTCGCCGTTTTTCTGTAGGGTTAATAACTCGTCGTCGTGTGGAATTCAAGGTATGTGCAAATTGGCAGAGGTCGCTGTCAGAAGAGATGGCACCGCCGAAAGAAACGCAAGCCCTTACACACATACCCGCTCCCATGACTTTTCCAATTCTCCTGTATACGACGCACTAATCCCAAAATTCAAGGTTGAGCACTGCCACACAAAACTGGTTTTGTCTCACATGCATAGCGAGACTGAGCACCACGTCACTCATCCGAACTTCACTGGTGAACTGTAACAAACGGCTAAGTCGGGCACGGCTCTGAGAAGCCAGTTACGTCTTTATCTTTACTGCCATGCGGTTTCTGATTGATGACAGATTTTATTATTTTCATTGTCAATTTTTGACGTAAACAAAGGCGTTTATCGAAAAAAACAACACAAGTGTAAAATTTATCGAAACTGAATAAAATTTGTTTGGGCACAAAGCTGGACAAATAGGTTAACGGAACTTTGGGCATGGAAAGGATCGAATAACAACTTCAGGGTCATAAAACTTCAAGCTTTCCCTTCAACAACTGGACAACTTTTGCGTTGATATATCGAACTGTGACACTTGACGTTGTAGTAGTCATATGGAATTCAATAACATACATACGGACGTTATTGCGAGCTATGGTCACAAAAATCTAACGAGGGTATATTTGACAGCGATCTCAGAAACTTGCACTAAGCCTATTTGCGTAAAGTCGTCTATTGATTTTGAACGGAAGACAAGAGACACGGGAAGGTAGTTTTGACCAACTCTCGTGTTATAAAACAATAGAATTTGACAGTCACTCTTAAAGCATATCCACGGCACCAAAATCTGTAATAGGGTTTTTACGACAAGGGGACACAAAACTTGAATCCTCGGATTCACATCCCCAGGAATGCGAACTGTTAGAGCATGCCCAGTACTCTAATGACTCGTCAAACGTTAAGGCTACTTAGAACACCAACACAATCGCGTACATCAAGCTTTGAATAAGTTACGTTACTGACATCTATGCAAAATAATTTAAATATATATATATAAATTTAGGTAAAATTTAATATAGAATTATAACGTAGAGGTCTAACGCATTCATTGATTGACAGTACCCACAGCTCCACTGAGGGCTTCTCGGCACAGTCTGGGTTAGCAAATCAAAGAAATAAAGTTTGGTCTATAATAACGTATATACAATATTTATAGGGTTTGCGAGTTATTTAATTCACTATATATTAACCTAAAAACATAAATTAATTTAGGTGTATGAATAAGGTTATGACAGTGTGCCTATTTCATTATTTGAAATTATACAGAAGACCAACTGTTTAGTAATTACAGGATCCTTTCTCACCTATGTCATAACATTATTCGCACACCTAAATTAATTTAAGTAACTATATGATGAATTAAAAATGGGGCTCAAAACCCCATAAATAAAAACTTAAAATTTATATATCTACAGAAAAAACGATGATGTTGCAAGAACACAAAACACATTTTTCGACAACTTGGATGTACAAGAGTTCCACATCTAGTTTGTCTGGACGGTTTGAAAAGCTGTGCACGCAGGACAAAACTCAACATTCACTTGTGAAATGACGGTAGAACACACATGAACAATACTGATACCAAGTTGTATTCCACAAGAAGGTATTCTACATTAAATTATTAGTAATTACTTACACTATTATTAACATTTTAAAATGTAACGTAACTTGAAATAATAAAAATGTAGCTTTATCGTATGTTATTGTTGAGCTGTTGAGCTCAGTCCAGACATAAATGTGCCCCTTGCTATGCATTATATATGTACAAAATTTAGTTACGTAGCAACTAAGTGCTCACTATATTCTCAAACAAATTTCCATGACAATCGCCAGCTACAGCTTAACATTCTACATTTCGAACTAATGGGATCAAATAGTTAATAACTACAATAAATCATCACGAACCGTATCAGCTTGCTACGAACTACGTTTATTATCATTACAATGTATAAAGTTAATAATCGTATCAAGTGATCCTTTGCCCTAAGTTTAGTAAAAAAAAGACAATACGATAAGATAAATAAAGCAAACAAGGCTGGAAATATTGTGGATATTGTTCACTCAACTATAGGCCTGGCATGGCCGAGCGCGTAAGGCGTGCGACTCGTAATCTGCGGGTCGCGGGTTCGCGCCTGCGTCGCGCTAAACATGCTCGCCCTCCCAGCCGTGGGGTGTATAATGTGACGGTCAATCCCACTATTCGTTGGTAAAAGAGTAGCCCAAGAGTTGGCGGTGGGTGGTGATGACTAGCTGCCTTCCCTCTAGTCTTACACTGCTAAATTAGGGACGGCTAGCACAGATAGCCCTCGAGTAGCTTTGTGCGAAATTCCAAAAAACAAACAAACAAACACTCAACTATAAATCTCTTTTTTGACTCCATTAAATGTAATTCAATATAACAGCATAGAGACAAAATAGGGTTTATAATTTGAGTAAATAATGACTACAGTATTTCCAGTCTTGTATGTTTACTTTTTATTATCTCTATTTGTCGGTTTTAATTCCCTTTTTTTTGCATTTACCTTGTGTCTCCAGTCAGGGATGTAGGTTTTTTTTACACCCGATGGGGGGATGATTTTTTCAACCACTTATGTGGACTGTTCAATTTGCAAATTGGTAATCTCTGATTACGTGAACCTGAAAGCTGTAAACATGCAGTCACAGAGTAATCTTGTTGCTACGATACTTGCATGTATACTTAGGCCTGCTGACTGATACTTACGAACTATCGCTTAGATCGAAAAGCTTAGAAGCACGCCTATATTAAAGATGTACATTTCGGCTACTGAAAAAGCCTGCATCTAGGCCTGATTATGTAATTCGATTGGTAAGAACACGAGAATCACAAGAGCAAACAAACAATTTGTAGACCTGTGATGCAATAAAACAATTCAACAGACCAAACTGTAGGGGGGTATGATTGTATGTACCATACCTCCCTCCTAAGATAAAGGGGGATGTAATCCCCATCCCCTCAGGATCTACGCCCCTGTCTCCAGTGGCACAGCAGCACGTCTATGATTTGTTTGCTTTCTGAATGTCACGCAAAGTTACACGAGGGCTTTCTGCGGTAGCCGCCTCTAAATTAGCAGTGTAAGACTAGAGGGAAGGCAGCTAGTCATCACCACCCACCGCCAACTCTTAGGCTACTTTTTTACCAACGAATAGTGGGACAGATGGTCACACTATAGCGCCCCCACGGCCGAAAGGGCAAGCATGTTTGATGTGAAGGGGATTCGAATCCGCGACCCTCAAATTACGAGTTGAACGCCTTAACCCACCTGGCAATGCGGGGCCGCATACGTCTATAAACTCATATCGCTGGAAAGCGAGTTTCGATACCCGTGGTGGGAAGAGCACAGATAGCTTTTTGTTCTTAAATAAAAAAGAAACAAACAAAATTTACTTGTATATTGATTGAAATGTTTAACATTTTATTTTTTATTAGATATTGTATCTTTTATGATTTCTGATCATAATTATCATTGTGACCTCAAATCATGAATACAGTAAACTAAATATTTTGTATCTCAGGACGGCTGACATGAGAATTAATTAACACTCTCTCTAATAAAGTAGAGAACAACGTTTTGACCTTAGGTCATCTTCAGGTTAACAAACGACCTTCATACCTATACTAATTAATAACCTAACATCAAACTGCAACGCCCTTTACAATCCTGTACCCGTTTACACACTCGGTCCTAAGATACGTGACCGGTAACGGCCAGTTGGAAACTTTCTCATTGTTCTCTGCTTCATTGGTAAATGTTTTAATACCCATACCAGTCGTCCCGAGATACCTTTTCACTTCAAGTGGGATTCTCGTCGTCGCGAAACTACATTTTCTGACGTAGCTGAACTACGCGAGATATGACAGATTATGGTCGTGAACCCAAGCGATGAATCAATATATTTAAATAATTTAAAGTAAGAATAATATTTTATATTAACTACATTTATCTGGTTACCTTTTAATTCTTATATACGTTGGTAGCTTGTTTTGATGATTATTAGTAACACATTAAATTAATGGATTACTAGACATAGCACTTAATATGCGTTCAACTAAAACAAATACGTTAATGGTAGAAAATAATATAATACTTTAATATCAATGTAACATTTGTTCAGTTAAATAGGACGAAGTTAGAAACTATACGTTACGCGCTATCAGCTGAGCTGGGACACACGAGAAACAAGCATTTATCAATTGTCCAGTATAGTCACGTGCTACTGATGAGATCACGAGGCTTTACACAAGTACTGTAGTAGTCACGAAATATTGTGGAAGGTGGACAGGGGAGGAGAGCAGATGGTGATAAGACAGGTGGAAATGTATACTCAAACCAAAATCTGACATTTTGATATTTATATCCGTTTCGTTTATGTTTCCATACATGTATCATCAACATACATATTATGAACGAAAGAACAACGTCTGTTTCAATAACACGAATTATTTAGATAACTGGGGCTTGAATATCATATTTGAATTTACTTGGGGTCGTCGTTGGACTTTTGCCATTTCCGTTTATAGCTAGTTCGATTGTTAGAACGAGACATATTACACGAACACCTTGAATTTATACACAATATATAATATTACTCAGACGTATAGCCCACGTTTTTAAAAAAACATTTTAATCTTTTTTTTACTGTATCTAAGTTTCGTTACTAAAATGTGACACGTACATTAATACTTATCATTGAGGTACGTAACGCACTGTAGGTGAAAAATAAACCTTTTTTTAAATAAAACGGTTATATCACATTCAGCTACTGGTCAGAGACTGAAAAAGAGCAGATACCTTTATTCTACCCCACTGGTTTGTCGTTTTTTGATTATCATAAGTCACGACTTCCTCGCATTAATTTTAACGAATTGCATCTTTTTTTTTTTAACTTTTAGAGAAAATCGTAGAGCCATAACAAACGGTTTTCTGGTCTCTTCACTTACTTTTGTAGCTTTTATACGTTTTATATATACTCTTCGAAAGAAGAAACGCAAAAGGCAAAATATGAGACAAATTGTTAACAAGTTTATTCCGGGTAGTTCTGTATAACATGTGTGAAACTTTGCACATTCACTGCTGAACATTCAAACTCTGCACAGGCAAAGTTCACTAGGTGAAGTTTAACGTCACTCAACGTCAATAACGAGTATGCCCCCCGTGAGCATCAATAACTGCTTGGCATCTCCTGCCCATGGAAGCGATGAGATGACGAATCACATCCTGTGGAATGGCTGTCCACTCAGCCTGCAAAGCTGCTGCAAGCTGAGGTAGAGTCTGCGGTTGAGGTTGTCGCCGTCGCAGACGTCAGTCCAACTCGTACCAAAGATGTTCGATGGGGTTTAAATCTGGTGATCTGGAGGGCCAGGGAAAAACGTCGATGTTGTGGTGTCTCAAGAAGACAGTGGTGAGTCGGGCTGTGTGAGGACGGGCGTTGTCAAGTTGAAAAACGTCGTTGACGTTCACCATGATGGGTTGCACATGGGGCCTAAGAATTTCGTTGACGGTTGCGTACGGTATGATCGAAAATCCTACGCAGCCCTGGTATGGTTGAGGCAGTAGACGTCCCAGTGATGGTCCTATCCCAAAGGTGACGTAACCGGATGTTGCGATCTTGTGCGGGCGTGGTCACACGAGGTCTGCCAGATCGTGGACGGTCACAAGTTGATTACATGTTGTTGGTGACGATTCCATAGCCTTGTGATGGTGCTTGGGTGAACATTCACAGCTCTGGCAACATCTGATCGAGATTCGCCTACTTCCAACGACCAACGGCGTTGTTGCGTTGTGCTTCAGTCAGTCTTGGCGTAACTTTATTGCGTGTCGGTGGCTTAACACTGAGCTATGGAAACCGAGAACCCGTCACAAATTTATTGGACACGCATGCGTTTTGGCGAAAAATCCGATGTTTTCCTCCCTTTTCAAAGTGCACAACTTTTATTGTCATTTTGGTCTGACAATCAGTGCCTTAACATGTGTAACATCACATACTCTGAGCTTGTAACGTTATTACATATATTTCTCTTTAAAATAAAAAAAATATCTCTTTTGCGTTTCTTGTTTTGAAGTGTATATATATATATATATATATAAACGTACTCTCAATTTCTTCCTTACTAAAACTAAGCTAGAATTATTTTGGTAAAAAATGAATAGGTTTAAGACTGCCTACGGTCATAATGAACAGGTTCGATCCTCTATCGGCCGCTTCAAGAATCAAATTATCAATATACAAAAACACAAACACAGGATTCTATTTACCTAAACTCGCTTTTTCATAATGAGTGTTTTAAACCCAAATGAGGCCCGGCATGGCCAGGAGGTTAAGGCACTCGACTCGTAATCCGAAGTTTGCGGGTTCGAATCCCTGTCACACCAAACACGCTCACCCTTTCATCCGTGGGGGCGTTATAATGTTATGGTCAATCTCACTATTCGTTGGTAAAAGAGTAGCCCAAGAGTTGGCGGTGGGTGGTCATGACTAACTGCCTTCCCTCTAGTCTTACACTGTTAAATTAGGGACGGCTAGCGCAGATAGATCTCGTGTAGCATTACACGAAATTCAAACCAAACCCAAATGTTTCTCGCTTGTTACTAGAGGGCGCTTTAAACCAAATAGTTTCTCCTCGATTGATTAAACGTAAAATTATTAAACGTTTACACTCTTTTTCTCAGTTGAACGTAAATTTCTAATGAAATACCTTACATAAAAATCAATACTTTATTTTTTATAAAAGAACAAAAGAAGTGGGATTATTTACAGAATTATAAAATAATCACGAAAGAAGTCGGTTGAGGAAGCACAAAAATCTTAAAGGTTTTGGAAATTCGATTTATGTTTGTTCATGCGTTGTCCAAAGTGTTCTGCACAACTTAGGTACAGCACAATTTGAACGGGAAATTAAACATAAGACATCAATTTAAATCTGCATTGGAAATGTTACAATTTTATATTTTATCAAAATTAAAACATCTGGACCTTTCTGGACCTTAAAATACCAAATAAAATGAATAATTTAGTCCATTTTTCTTTATATTTCAAAAACTTATAACGTGATTGCTGAGTTTTCATAGATAAATACTTACTTAAGAAAAAACTTCTAGATTAGATGTTTGTCTGTTTTTGAATTTTGAGTATAGCTACACGAGAGCTATCTGCGCTAGCCGTCCCTGATCTAGCAGTGTAACACTAGAGGGAAGGCAGCTAGTCAACACCACCCACCGCCAACTCTTGGACTACTCTTTTACCAACGAACATTGGCATTGACCGTATATTATAACGCCACCACGGCTGAAAAGGCTAGCATATTTGGTGTGACGGGGATTCGAACCCAAGACTCTCAGATTGCTAGCCGAATGCTTTAACCACCTGACCGTGCCTCTTAGTTTAGAAAATTATGTATATTTGCACACATCCACGTGAGTTTATAGACATATACATAAATGTTAATAATATTCATTAATCTTGTAAATAATTAGGAACTGGATAAATGGGTAGCATTTTAATTTAAATAAACCCAGTGGTTGTCTTAAAACACATCACTACACTAAAGGTAATTACTGTCAGGTATACACCGTACCTTTAATAAACCTAGTGGTTGTCTTAAAACACGTCACTACACTAAAGGTAATTACTGTCAGGTATACACCCTACCTTTAATAAACCTAGTGGTTGTCTTAAAACACATCACTACACTAAAGGTAATTACTGTCAGGTATACACCATACCTTTAATAAACCTAGTGGTTGTCTTAAAACACATTACTACACTAAAGGTAATTACTGTCAGGTATACACCGTACCTTTAATAAACCTAGTGGTTGTCTTAGAACACGTTACTATACTAAAGGTAATTACTGTCAAGTATACACCGTACCTTTAATAAACCTAGTGGTTGTCTTAAAACACGTTACTATACTAAAGGTAATTACTGTCAGGTATACACCGTACCTTTAATAAACCTAGTGGTTACTTGAAAAAGTAAGAAAACTGATACAATTGTGACCAGACCTTACATTCAACAACCTGAACGTTTCTAAAGTAATATAGTTAAGACAAAACCTTACATTCAAGTAACTGAACGTTTCTAAAGTAATATAGTTAAGACAAAACCTTACATTCAAGTAACTGAACGTTTCTAAAATAATATAGTTAAGACAAAACCTTACATTCAAGTAACTGAACGTTTCTAAAGTAATATAGTTAAGACAAAACCTTACATTCAAGTAACTGAACGTTTCTAAAGTAATATAGTTAAGACAAAACCTAACATTCAAGTAACTGAACGTTTCTAAAGTAATATAGTTATGACAAAACCTTACATTCAAGTAACTGAACGTTTCTAAAGTAATATAGTTATGACAAAACCTTACATTCAAGTAACTGAACGTTTCTAAAGTAATATAGTTATGAGAAAACCTTACATTCAAGTAACTGAACGTTTCTTTGTTTATCGTATTATTTATTGTATTGATCTGTGTATTCAACAGAAAACAAATGCACTTTAAGCATTGTTATGTTCAACCCCAATCACTTAACCATACAGGCCAACTTTTGTAAGGTGTTATATTTTTGTTCATCCATAATTCCAAGTAATGCACTTCTAATACAAATTACTTTTTGCCCCTTTATATTTGGTTCTTCAGAAAAAAAAACCGTAAAGAAAAGTAGAGGACCGAATTACATACCACCAAAGTGGTCAGCTGTCTTCCACTCTGGTCCCGGTAATAAGTTAAGTAGCCTTGCTAAAAAAACAAACCTCCATATAAAAAAAAAAAAAAACTGGTTATAATCAGATGGCTCCGGTTTTATACAGGTTCTTACAATCTAGAAAGTGTACTTTTATAAAGTAGCACCCCCAAATAAAAACAAATTAGACTAGATAAGAGTATCTCACAGTAACACGTGACTTACGGTTGGGATTGCTGCTGACCAAAGTTTCGTAAACATTACCATACGTTGTAATCTATTTCTTAACCTCATATGTTTTTATGAACGTTTTACTCTACCAGAATGATAAAAACTTAATTTTTTTTATTTGAGGATAGGATAAATATAAATTTTGTGTATTTGTTTCTTTCATAACGAACGTTTCTTTGAATGTTGTAAAAATATTAGGATGCAAAGCAAGGCCGTTTCGACATTCGTTACCTCGTAAAAGTTAACGATCAAAATTCCCGACAGTGAAACGTTTCATCTCTCAGAGCGGATTAAAATGTCTTAAAAGTTGATATTACACGATCGGCTATGATTGATTAAATATTAAATACTATCACATTCATGTGAACGTGGTCTGCACGTATTTAAAAAAATCCTGCGATTAAATCTACCTTCGAAAATCACACTCGAATGTAATCCATAAAAGTATTTGAAAATTACAAGTTACCTATGGCCAGATGCGAAGTAAAATTAGGCCAGTCACCCCTCTGGTGGCAAATCTTGCTGGCTAATTTGCTTGGAATGCTGAGAGTTCACACGACGAGTGATTTGATTTAATGAGGCAACAGTCGATTCCAGCACCATAGCAACGACGAGAAACCGAAAGGTGTGCACTATTAAGACGTTTCTGTTGAACAGGATGCCGAAACCGCTTCGACGTGTATCGAGATGAGTAAAAACTGGTTTAAAGAAGAGTTTTGTTCAATAGTATTATCAAAAGGTCAGTGGGAGGGAAGGTCAATATTTTTAATCTCTTCACATGACTGCTTTAACTTGTTTGGCGCGACCTGTAGGTCAACCAACCTGCGCTGCATTGTGGCATAACAAAAACAAATGATAATTTATGCAACGTATGAAAATCACAAGAAAACTGTTGTTAGGTCCTAACAGCAAAGCGTAAAGATTCCTACCTATATTCACTACAAAAAACAAAAATGTTTTCGTCGTAAGAACTAAACAGGTTTTAAGAACAGTTTAACTCAGTATCTGTCTAGCACGTGACAAAATGACTACAGTGAACTAGAGGCTAAAATCAAGTTTACAAAATAAGGAGAAGCGTCTTGTTCTACAAATGAAAGAAGTGCGAAATCAACCTGGGAATGTTGACATCCGGGCATTTGTTAGCAAAACTACAATGTCAAGATATGATCAAAATATATTGTATCATTCGACTCACAAACCCTCTCACTGAAGGACGTAGCTGGAGGTTGTAATTCTGTTTTCAAAGTGAAAACATTTCAAATAAAATATTCACTGTGAAACAATACAAAGTGCAAGGTAAACCTTAACCCGATCTTTAGAAAAGCACGTGACAGATGTATAAGAAACGTTTCAAGTGACAACTGGGAAAGGTGAGCGTGCTCGTATACCAGTTGGTTTCGAAACACACGCTAAAATTACGCGAACCTAGTGAAAATTTTAAAGCAACTCGACGCGTCTGATCTTTCAAAACATAAACGGGGTTTGTAAGTCGGGTACAGTATTTTATTCCGAAGGCTTCTTTATTAGTAGAGAAAGAAATATTGGGAAACACAGACAAAAAAGACCACGTTCCTTCTGTGTATAACGTCACATACTATCCTTGTACGGAACTAAACTACATATATACACACGTAGCACTATAGTAATAGAAATAATAAAATCCTGATGTATTTTTATAAGCACTAACAGCCGGCAGCCTTGGCAAATATCTTGCTAACGTCACGTATGATGTATTACACTGAGAGTTTACTTTAATCAAAATGACCTCTTTTTGCATTACAGATGGATTTTGCACTTCATAGATCGCGTTTGTCTTAGAAATAAAGTTAGAAAAAAATTACCTTCATTCTCAAAATAACAACTTTTCACTTTCAACACTACGACTTCGTAGTTATTCGAGCTACATCACGGAGGATCGAGCCCCGGAATTTAGCGTTGTAAATACCTTAAACGTATAGCTGACCCTCCGAGATGGAAGAGAGGACTGCATAATACGGCCGAATAATTCCTGTTGTAAGTAGTTTAATTATTCCGTATATGCTGACACGAGACAGCGCGTCTGTATAATATAAACAATGTGTCTAAAAGTGCTAAAGAGAAATGTGATCACCAGAAAGACGAAGCATGTACTCAAATATTAAAAAACTACAGCCCGCGAGTCATACGTTTACCAGAGACTTGTAAATGTCTCCAAGCTATGATATAATGGTTAAATATACTTTTCTTGCATTATTACTTACAAAGAATAGATTGCACGTTTCTTCAATCGGGTAACCACGGTGTTAACATTTTTTGGACGTAAACCCAGTAACACTTCACAGAGTTCGAACGGCTTATAGAACTGGGCTAAGTGTTAAGTTTATATAACAAGTTAATAATACAAAAATTCTATATACTAAAAGTTTAAAATTAATAATACTAGTTATTTTAAACGCTAATTATTACTGTTAATCAAAGAAACACCACGTAAATGATACAGTGAACTTTATCTTTTGAACACACAAACTCCAGGTAAGCGGCATGGCTCAAGTTCTACATATCCACGGAACAATTACTACCATTACAAGCGAGCCTGATAAATTACTTACCAGTTTATATAACCCAATCAACATGACACATGATGTACAGTACCTGGTATGATCCGATTTCCTGACAAGTACCTTGTATAGTTTGACCGTATATACAGACAACAAAATACCTCGTACACTCCAGTATGCCTGACATGTTGTAGTACCTAGTAGTACATTTAAAACATATAGAACTTTCTGTAACTTAGCGAGCCCGACAGACGATACATAAAACATCCTGTAACTTAGCGAGCCCGACAGACAATACATAAAACATCCTGTAACTTGGCGAGCCCGACATACGATACATAAAACATCCTGTAACTTGGCGAGCCCGACAGACGATACATAAAACATCCTGTAACTTAGCGAGCCCGACATACGATACATAAAACATCCTGTAACTTGGCGAGCCCGACAGACGATATATAGAACGTCCTATACCTTAAGACTGAAAGACGATATATAGAACGTCCCATACCTTAAGCCTGACAGACAATATATAGAATATCCTACACCTTAAGCCTGACAGACAATATATAAAATATCCTACACCTTAAGCCTAAAAGACGATATGGTACTTTATTTCAAAGCGTCTCATGCTTATCTATACTGGGTGTACAGAGTTGTCATGACCTTTAACGAGAAATTGTGTATTTGACCTCACAGTAACGTTGTGTCCTTTTGAAGTATTTATACTGACGTGTAGTTCGCTACAAATCTCTTAAATATGCGATTACAAACCGAAGTAATGAATATTTACTTTCACAGCTTTCTATTTGTGCACGTGAAGTGGATCTCTTTCATTTGGTAAACAAAGACGATCAGTGACAGACCAACCTATTAGAAATCCTGTAGTTATTACATATAGTACGTACATTCAAAATGTTCATAATAAAATCTGTATTACCTTCTTGACTCGGATTGGTAAAGATCTATGTTGACGAAGTCTGGAATGAGGAGCTTTTTAGGTCCCAACACACTTGAGTAGAATATCGCAGTGAATGAACGACACACAGTGAGCACGTGCCCCTGAGGCGTCTACGGCTGGAGAGAAGAACAGGTGACGTCACTAGGCAAAGTCTGGGGCCAAACAGCGTGGGCTCTGTGCAGGAGATGAGAGGGGTCTGAGGAGTGTCTAGGTTTGCCAACAGCACAAAGACTATCCTTGTGCGAAAAGAGAAATTACAAGTGTAGCGAAATTCCTTGGCAAGTGACCCCAAACTGTTTTCATTAACAAACAGAAGACACAAGACTTATTCACCATTTGTTGCAATTTTTATCGATTCTAAATTGAAAAGTTAAGTACTCAACTCTGTACTTAATACACGATATGGCTCCAACATTAACACGCCAAAATAACACCCATATAAAATCACACGTGTCTATGAAGAACAGATATTTCATTAAATACGACCGAGAACATTAAACGATGGCATGCAAAATGTTCATTTTTCCCATAAGACACAACCGAGTCAGTATTTAACCTACTAACTTGACCGAATTCATGACAAACACGAGTTTACTAACACCGCGGCATAATCTTAGTAGGTTATTTAGTTTGGTTTAAATTTCGCTCAAAGCTATACGAGAGCTACCTGCTTTAGCCGTCCCTAATTTAGCAGTGTAACACTAAAGGGAAGGCAGCTAGTCATCACCATCCACCGGCAATTCTTGGGCTACATTTTACCAACGAAGAGTGGGACAGATGGTCACACTATAGCGCCCCCCACGGCCGAAAGGGCATGCATGTTTGATGTGAAGGGGGATTCGAACCGCGACCCTCGGATATGATTCGAATGCTCTTACTACCTAGACATGCCAAAGGTGTGGTTTGCTTTGAATTTCGCGCAAAGATACACAAAAGCTCTCTGCGCCTTGCTGTCCCTAATTTCGCAGTGTAAGACTCGAGGGAAGGCAGCTAGTCATCACCACCCACCGCCAACTCTTGGGCTATTCTTTTACCAACGAATAGTGGGATTGACCGTAATATTATAACGTCCCCACGGCTGAAAGGGCGAGAATGTTTGGTGCGACGGGGATTCGAACCCGCGACCCTCGGATTACGAATCGAATGCCTTAACCACCTGGTCATGCCAAGCCAGGTGATTTAGAACATATTCTAACTGAGCACAGTGGATAGGTGTTTGCGTTTGTTTTAGAAAACTGGAATCGGAAAATGAGACGAATAGAAAGAGAAGGAATAATTCATACAGTGATTGATACAATAAACTAGAGAATTAAAAGTAATAATAACAAAAGAATATATATATATATATATATATTTGTCGTCATGGGAAGTGGTAGACATAGTACATTCGGTGAGGCAAGCCTTATTGGTGGGGAGTGTTCTGTAACTTGTCGCCATGTCCTCTACTTTAGAAAACGTTAATAAGGCCCGGCATGGCCTAGCGCGTAAGGCGTGCGACTCGTAATCCGAGGGTCGCGGGTTCGCGCCCGCGTCGCGCTAAACATGCTCGCCCTCCCAGCCGTGGGGGTGTATAATGTGAGGTCAATCCCACTATTCGTTGGTAAAGAGTAGCCCAAGAGTTGGCGGTGAGTGGTGATGACTAGCTGCCTTCCCTCTAGTCTTACACTGCTAAATTAGAGACGGCTAGCACAGATAGCCCTCGAGTAGCTTTGTGCGAAATTCCCAAACAAACAGAAAACGTTAATACCACGGAAGAGACACACCAAACTGCACGCACTACATTCAGAACAACTTAGCAACACACCGGGCTACCCACTACATTAATACACGCGCTATATTCAGAATAATTTAGTAACACAAAGGGCAACACGATACAATAAACGATTTTATCTAGCAAGCCATGTAGCCTGATAAGCCTGGAAATGCTGGTTCTCGATAACCCCAAAATTCACTTTTGCAATGATTTGAAAATAACGTATAGCACTTGGAATACTCAAGTTTCGTTTAAACAACCGTTTAAGAATTAATATATTGCACAAATGTTCAGTCATCAGTTTTATTAAAGTAAGCAAACAAGTTGTGCAACGATAAGTCATCGTTGAGGACCATCATATATCAGTCTGTAAAATAAAATAACTTTTTCATTATTAATTTTGACAAGCGACGAGAAAAAAAAAAGGTCGATTTTTACTTGGAAACCATTTCTCATGTAAGCGACTTACATGCGCAGTCGGTCAACAGGTCCGTATAAAAATTTGGGTCAACTAGCTAGGTCATTACGCCTCCCCCTTTATCCTGCTGGTTAGCTTTTTGCAATTGAATAATATTTAATCAAAGGTGCAGAAATGCTGCTCTATTAGTCTAATTTTGACATACTAATTTGTATAGTTTGGTTGCTGAAAACGTCGAACAAAATCGTATCCCCTGTACAAGATGGAAACCGTAAATAAATTAGGCCGAGGTTAAAGTAAATTAACAAAACGAACCCAACATCGACTCAGGTTTGTCTATTTCAAACACACGCACACAGAGAAAATAACTTCAACAAGCATTTGTCTATTTCAATAAAACAAAGCTTTACCCACAGAAGGATTCTGCAATGTTTACAACTGTTTTTTTTTTTTTTTTAATTAAACACGGAAAGCCGGTTACTTTAAAACTCAGGCTAGCTACCTAACACTACAGGTTATTTTAACTTCAATATTACGAACGATAAGGGCACAAGGCAATTAGTAAATACCATTCAAGACTATAAAAAATACAATTTTATATATTTAAAAATCAATTCGCACTCACAGATCTTTGCGCGAGCTGTCGAACGACCATGCAGTAAAATAAACACAACGAAACGACCTTTTTCTAAAAGCACTAACAACTCAGCGCAGCGCCCCCTTACTTCAACCACAGCAATTAAATCCCAATATCTTTTCTTTGTTTGTTGTTAATCGCAAAAGTAAACAAGGCAGGTTATTTATGTTTTGTCCTGCGTAGGTATCAAAAATACGAAATAATTTTGATATCACACAGTTTGTCGTCACTGGCACGTCAATCCTCCAATACAACGTTTAACATGGGAATGTACCTCATTTCGTTATGTAGTTGACATCACGTGCTATTCGTAGTTTCGCAAGCATGATGTATCTGTGTAATCTATTAAGTTGGGCTATTGAACACAGACGGTTTTGACATGATGTCACTTAAATAACACTTCGAACAACACCTACGCTTTTCAAAATTTGTTTGGTTGTTTCATGTTTAAACGCAAAGTACACAGTGGGTTATCTACGCTGTGCTCACCATTAGTAGCTGAAACATCAACTTTGTGCTGACTATCTGTATGTAGTTTCGACAAATTGGGAGTAACAAAAAATGTCCATGCAGGTTCCAAGATACCTTGACAACCTCAAAAGCTAAACTCTATATTCTGGTACATCAATCACCAAATCTCAATCCATACTAGTCAGTGTACAATAAAACAAAGTCTGGAATTCGATTTTAGTGAGATAACGTTGAGAGTTTTTTAATGTTTTTCACATATATTTATCTCACATTTCCACACACACACACAAATCCTTTCTTACTTTCTCTGATAAATTTGTCAAGGTACTTGCCTGTATGAATGACACGTATGAATGACACATTAGCAGTGCTTATTACACGCACCAAATATTCGAACCAAACCCGGTCTGCTGCCCACAAAAATGAAAGTATGTTCAGCCAAGTGTGGACATCTCTGAACCACTGCAACCAAGAGTTTCACGAATATGTTCCCAAGGTCACATTTAAAGGCATGATCTGACATTAGAGAACATCGAACCCGGCAGGTTAAAAAACCCTTCCCTACCCATAGCAAGCAAAAGCCCAGCCTTTTCAAAACATAGTATCATATATACATTGCGTTTAATATAGTCTAGAGCGTAATTATGGATGAGAGAGAAATCGCAGTGAATCTCAGCGTTCGTGCACACTCGTGGGAAGCTGCTTCACGCCAATGGTATTGGTCACAAAATTAGTTTGACCACACAAACATAACGCACCTCTTAATTAGACATTTAAAAATTTCTACCGAGTGGTGTGTAAAAAAAGAAAGAAAAAAAAGTATGTTGAATGCTGTTTAGGCTTAACGTATACACAAAATACACAATTGTTTCATTGGTCGCCATCTTCGTGTTCAATATTCACCAGTTAATCCTAACCTCAGCATTCCGATCGGCACAGTAAAAGTAACTTTTATTTTGTTGACAAACTCATACAGTTTTTAAAAAAATATTTTGTATGCATTTTATTATTTTTAACTATTAATTCAGCTATCTCACTTTTGGTTTGTTTTAAATTTCGCGCAAAGCTATTCGAGGGCTATCTGCGTTGGCCGTCCCTAATTAAGCAGTGTAAGACTAGAGGGAAGGCAACTAGTCATGACTATTCACCGCCAACTCTCGGGATACTCTTTTACCAATGAATAGTGGGATTTACCATCACATTAACGCCCCTACGTTCAAACCCGCCACCCTCGGATTACGAGTCGAGTGCCTTAACTACGCTAGGTTGTACGGAAAATGCTTCGATAAGACAACTATCATAACAATGAAGTATAACACCTTTATTAATATTTAAAAAAACAAACCATATTTTGTTTATTTTTCAAGGAAAATTATCCTTAAAACATTTTTTTTTTAATTTCTAGGTTTTAATAATAAACATTATTACTTTATATCTATGATGATTCTATAACTAGTTAACTTCGGATACTTAAAGTGATAAAGAAATTCAAAGAATAAAACATCATAACATTTCTGACTTTAATAAATCACTAATGAATAACGTCTAATTATGAAATCTTCAAGAACACTGTTAAATTTAATCTTCTGTACAAAAACTCGCGTGTATAACGCATATAGAAGTATCACATTAATGTTTTTCTTCGAGTTTGTTTACGCGTCTAATTTTCTACACCCAAGCATGAATCACGTAAACGGATTGAAAGCTGAATAATACGAGACTTTAATCACAAGTTTGTGTTATAACTTTAACCTTGAGTTTTACAGTCACACGGATTAAAACGATCTTACACATTTCTAACAGTTCAGCGGCCCTGCCATATCTGTTATCATCATCTGTTATCAGGCCTAACAAGTCTAATTATCCAAATATTACGGTTTACACCAAATGCTGGTAATGCCTTAGATATTAGGCCTAACATTTGTGGAATATGGAGGAGGGGGCAAAACGTCTGTAGGCTATGTGATTTTTATCACAAATTTTAGGCCTAAGCATAATTACCCTTCTAGAATGTAGTTCGTTTTTATTCTATTGTTTATTTATATATCTGTTATATAGATGTTCGTACACCTTTTACTGGACAACATAAAAAATATAAAACTATGTTTTCAGAACGTACTCGACGAGATCTGTTCAAATATGATCTCAATTCCTAATTTTAACACTAGCTTTCATAAATACCTGAACTTTTCATAATTTCAGTAATATGTACTCATAAAACTTGTGCACCTGCTGTAGTTTATTAGATCTTATTCCAATTATCCTACAAAATGATTGAACAAGTTTCTCTGCAATAATCGAACGTAGAAATGAAACTCAAAATAACACAAGACAGTTTCACAAGTTCATATTTACTCGGTATTCCCTTGAAGTTCACTGGTACTTCATATCGATATGGTTATGCTTTCACTGAGTTTGTACAGATATTACTGAGTGATTGGTTACCATCCTTCTCTGAGTACTTCAAAATGTTCATCTTCTGTGTTTCACTTAGATCTTTCGTTAATCGCTTTAACTCAGCTCATAAATTTTCAATCGGATTGATGTCAAGTGATTGACTTGGTCATCTTATAACATCAGTTCCCTTATCTCTATCCGAGATACCTCTTAACGACTCCACAATTCCAGAGTTCCATAAGAACTGTTGAGCTAAGTATTATCGTTATTCTAACGTTTTAACCATGTTTAGTCTAACTTTAACTTCAGTTCCACAATTCTAATATTTTAACAAGTCTGTCACTACATATTAAAAATCTTATAGGCTTAAGTTTTTCCTATTTTAGACCTACCATAATTACAGCATCAGCACACAACTTTACAATGGTATCAAAGCCCCAAATCAGTAAGAACAGACATTTTTAAATTCAACTTTCGCTACGACAAATGGCCGTGAATGTAACAAACTGTTTAGTTTTTGATAATGACGAAATATAAAATAAACCTAGAGTAGATGCTGAGATTTGCTAAGATATATGTTACAAAGTAAAATTTGTCTCTGATTATTGGTTAGCATGATTATATCAAGGATATTAATATTGTATTGATATTAATACGTGGTATTAACAATGGTAACCCTAAGTTAGTTTTAGGCTTAAGCATCTTTGACGGAATTACTAACTGAATAATATTATGCACCCTCTATATCAGGGGTTCGATTCCCCTCGGTGGGGTCAGCAAATAGCCCCATGTGGCTTTGCTATAAGAAAACACACACACGCACCCTCTATAATTCTGTTATGAAAACATGAAAGTAATAAACGACTGTAGGCTGCAGATCCATTAAGTAATTTAAAATATTTGTTCTATAGTGTTTGTTTTTCAGTGCAGAAGCCTATGTAAGCTTAAGACCCGTTATAACGAGTTTAATGTTTTTAAGCATATATTTGTGAAATTGTTTTCTTGTTATTTGGATTGTTATATATCTCCAAAATATACGCCATCTACAGCAGTTCCTGTACGCTGAATCCGAAAATTATATTTATTTTTCTCTATCACGTACAAATATCTCACAAAATATCATACGTGCTTCTACATAAGTGAACCATTTTCACTGAAATGGGGTCAAATTTAGTCATTATTAAAGACCCCAGTCGCAAAAAACAAACAAAAACGACCCAAATTTAGGAAAATTACAACAAAAAACACGTCAGAGCCGAAAAATTGATTGAAGACGCCAGACTACGTAAATGTAATTCAATAATACAATCATTAACGATTCTGGTTCAACAGATATACTCATAAGTGAAATCTGTAAAATGCTTTACTAATAACATAAACATAGAAAGGAATCTGCTTAGTCTGTGTCATGTTGTTAAGCTTTGGATTCATACTTAAATAAAGCAAATCATATTAATTGGAAGTGAAGAAAATATGCTGAAAGTGGAGAAAGAGAAGTAGACGTGTCTCGAGAGGTCAAAATAGAATCACATTAGAAGAAAGCAAGGTTATGACATTGATTATGGTGAATATAGAAACGCTGAAACCTCAAAAACCCTTACTTACATATACAGCTGTAACGTTTTTCATACTTCATGGATTTCAAATCTGAAAAAAACAAACAACAGAGAGTCTGATCAGTAGAGGTAAGTAGTTTATTTCTACTGATCAGCACCTTCTGGGACACAATATTTAAAAAATATGCGCGACATCCAAAGGGGTCCGTTTTCCGTGACCGAGGGTCATAAAATATTGATAACTACTGGCTACAGATTTCTATCGACTAATCGCGACATGAGAGTCTTATCGATTGTTCTAGAACCCATACATAAGAAAAATAACAATAAAAACTATTCATTGTGGTAAATGAAATAATAATTTGGTCCAAGAGCTTTTTTTCTTCTCAATTTGTAAAAATCGTCACGTTATAGGAAAAAACAACAACATTATTTTCGAAATCTGCTTAGCTGATTTATGGAAAAATCTGTTATTAAAACCAAAACAACTTTTATTAACTTTAATTTTGCAGACCTGTACTACAGATAAAATACTATTTTGTGCAATCTGTAATTTTGTTCAGAAGAGAAAAACAACAAATCACTGCAGGTTTTCTGTTCAGGGTAATTACAAATACTTGAACAATAATTATTTATTCATTGTTCCCTGCTGGTACAGCGGTAAGTCTACGGATTTACAACGCTAAAATCAAGGATTCGAGTCCTAATTTAGCAGTGTAAGACTACAGGAAAGGCAATTAGGCATCACCATCCACCGCCAACTCTTGGGCTACTATTTTACCAACGAATAGTGGGATTGACCGTCACTTTATAACTCCGCACGATTGAAAGGGCGAGCATGTTTAGTGTGACGGGGATTCGAACCCGCGACCCTCAGATTACGAGTCGATCGCCTTAACCCACCTGGCCACGCCAGGCCCAGTTTAAGCTTATCTGTCACTAGTTATTTCATTGACCTTACAAACTTTATTAACACTCAAAGCCAAAGCTATGAACTACTTATACCGCCCACCATGAAAAGTAATTGTTCAACAGTTCAGTCATGCTAAGAACAGCTCAACAATAACATACCATAAATCTACATTTTATTATATCAAGTTACGTCACATTTTGAAATGTTAATAATATCCGAGCCTGGATACGGTTGAGAAAAACAGAGGAGAATGTGACGTGACGGCAGCATTAGGAAACATTACAACGTGAGTGAAGGTAAAATCGTTCAAGTTTCTTACACGTTGCCACTTCAAATGATACTAGAAAGCATTTTGTAAGTGGAGCAGCATTTTCAAAAGGCTTATCACACGTAGGTGTAAAATAAATAAATAACAATTTCGACACACACACTGCTACCCCTCACCTTGCCAGGAGTTTCTTTTAGTATACTCCAATACTTGCACTAAATAAATACATTGAAAGATTTTGGTTTTAGTATTTAACGAACATGTACTGCTAAGAAATCATCGACATGCGAATGTATAGGAGGATATACATAACGAAGGGGATCCACATTTAGTCTAGAAGCAATCGATAGCCATGATCGACCCGACGGTATTACTGGAAAAAAAAACCTCAGTATTTTAGCAGCATCAGGTGGAGAGGGGAGGCCGAATCGAGCTATCGTAAAATGATTACATTAGCACAAAAAATGTCTTTAACTCAGGGGTGCGGGTCGAGCGATACTGTTTGTTTTCTGAATTTTGCGCAAAGCTACACGAGTGCTGTATGCACTAGCCGTCCCTAATTTAACAGTGTAAGACTAGAGGGGAGGTAGCTAGTCATCACCACCCACCGCCAACTCTTGGGTTACTCTTTTACCAACGAATAGTGGAATTGATCATAACATTATAAGCCCCATCGGGTGAAAGAACGAGCATGTTTCCTGCAACGGGGATTCAAAACCACGACCCTCAGAACACGAGTCGAGCGCCCTAACCACCTGACCATGCTGGTACTGTCGTATAACATTGACTGTCATTTTTATAAGTTTACATAATCTCCCACCCACACACACACACGCACATAAACAACGTTATGTAATGTGAACGGCAAAAACAAAGCAAACTGTAAAAGTTTATTTCGTGCGGTTAACCTTCAAAAACAAAGGTCGAAAGGACGTGGGGGGGGGTCGCAGTAGTTAACAGCCTCTTTCTGTTCGACTTTATTTTTGTTTATAGATTACTCAAGAAATAAATGTGGATCTGGTTAGAAAGGTAAGTTTAATATGAACTTCGTGTCAAGTTGTTGACATACAGGCATCTATAACAATATCAATATTAGAACTTCAGAAAGAGTTATAAAACAACCACATGAATTATGATGCTAAATTATTATAACTATAACCGTTTATATCATTAATGCACATAGATACATAAAGGTGACTTAACAGATGGCGCGTAGTGTTTATATCACTACGGTAGTTTAGAAATGTACAAGTAATGTAAGAATCAACCTTTACCCGAAATTCGGACAAAAGAACCATTATACTGGTACATTAATATTACATCGACACCGTCCTAAGCTTTCCTTATAAAATATTCTGACTTTCACTACGAGATGGCGCTTTTTTTTCTTCTATTCCGAGAATTCTGCGATACGTCATAGAACTGCATTTGTGCAGTTTTGTTACTTGTTCGTTTGTTTTTGAATTTCGCCCAAAGCTACTCGAGGGCTATCTGCGCTAGCCGTCCCTAATTTAGCAGTGTAAGACTAGAGGGAAGGAAGCTAGTCATCACCACCCACCGCCAACTCTTGGGCTACTCTTTTACCAACGAATAGTGGGATTGACCGTCAAATTATAACGCTCCCACGGCTGAAAAGGCGAGCATGTTTGGCGCGACGATGATGCGAACGCCTTAACCCACCTGGCCAGTTGTTCTCGTTATGGATAATACCTGTAACTGTCCAGGGAAAATATTGCTCAATACAACACGGTGTATGTCGATAGCAATGCCCTTCAATAATTTTTCAGGTGATATTTAGAGTACAGCAACGCTTACATTGTAATGAGATGACAAGTCATATAGATAGCACGTGCTACCCTCAGATTGCGAGTCGCACGCCTTAACCCACCTGGCCATGCCGGGGCCCCTTTTATAACTTAAACAATGAAGTATAATTTACTTTTATTCCGGCTAATTTACTTAAAATAAAAACATAGAAGAATAAACATTGGTACCTTCGACATATTTTACAAACTACATGATGGCACATTGACGTCAATTAATTTCAGTCATTCAATTGGTATTTACGAATATTAAATGGTCACATTCCTTTCTGGTAGGTCTTAATATAATAGTTATAGTTCAAAATTTACACACACACAACTAACAGGTTTTGCAACGTAATGTATACATTTTTTTTCTTTTCTGTTTAACACACCTGGATCACGATTTTATTCTATGAGTCACTCAGTGCCTGTGGGACTACGGGAACTATACTAACTGTTGAATTTGTGATCTCTTCACGAGACGAACTTGTTGGAATCCCATCGGGCCTTAACAACGTATCATAACCTACCAAACTGGAAGGTTCGAGCGGGGTTAAGCGCTATAGTACAAACATGAAAACTCGATCAGTAACGTCACGTGCCCAAGGGTCACCACAGGTCACAGGCTGATATTATTATTCAAGGAAGTCTTCTATGCACGAGCAACTAGTAACTGAGATCTGTCTTGAATGTATGTTTGTTGACGAGTGGAAAAACACACAACACGCTATCGGTGCCGTGCCCGACATATAGATCGAATCCTTAAAGGTTTGGGGTTTTAAGCCTTCAAGCCGACTGCTGAATCACCGGATAGGTTGAGTCACTGCCTTTAATATTTAAATAAAATAACGAACAAAACAGAAATATACAGATAGATAGCTGTCTACTAAACACACACTAAAAACTCTGAAGGATTAAAACACGTTTATTATATTAGCACACACACACACACACACACACACACACACACAAAACAACAAACGATAAAACTAGTTCTTTTGACCTGTTTACCTATCTTCTTCAAGGGTACAAACTTCGAACTCTGATTGGTGGACTTATCATCTTCAAGGACAAAAGCCTATAACTTTCGACTGATAGACCTATTGTCTTTAGAGGTAAAATCTTTTAACCCTGATGAAGATATGTCTTCCAGTCGAAAGTGATACAATATTATAGTTGTTAATTTTAATATATGCTGCATACGTATATTCCCGAAATTAATTTTATTGTGGGTAAATATTTTGTATAGAATTTATTGAGCTAATTAACTTCAAGGGCACAAAAGGAACTGTACGCCCTGTAGTTTTCTCATATAAATTCTGACTCGTGTGTTGACGATCTACACATTCTACTCATGTGACTAGTGCAGCGTTAAGCCTAACATCTCCGTTTTGCCAAACTGCCCCTAAAAGAAAAGTTCTACTCACACGAGTGACTCTTTAATACGAAAAATAAAAAAATTGAACTAGTAAAAAAGGCACAAGGACTGTTTATGGCATTTTGTTACAGCGTCCTCTAGTGACTCTTTTACACGCCGCCTAAACCACATGGTCAGGTGACAGTTTACATGAGCAGTCTTCGCTTCGGAATGGGTGAAAACAGAACATTTTTATCGCTGATATGCTTTTACTTATTGCTATATGTTGAAGATGGCGCTGTTTTTCTAGGCTTGGTTTGTTTTGAATTTCGCGCAAAGCTACACGAGGGATATCTGCGCTGGCAGTCCCTAATTTAGCAGTGTAAGACTACAGGTAGTCATCACCACCCACCGCAAACTCCTGGACTACTCCTTTACCAACGAATAGTGGGATTGATCGTCCCATTATAACGCCCCCACTGCTGAAAGGGCCAGAATGTCAGTTGTGACAGGGTTTTCCAAGGCATTGAGATGTTTAACTGATGGAAAATAAAGTTTTTACGATGGCAGAATATTAAATTATTTAGATGTCAATATTGCTTAACAAGTCACGTGGGTTTTGACACTTAGCCAATTACTACAATCTTTATGCAGAGAAACATACAACGTTGTTACATCATCTTTATAAAGTAAATAGTTTCATACATGACATTAGGAAGTTTGGCCAACGTCAGATGTTTATCTTTTACGATAATTATATCACATTTTCTCTCTTTAAGAAGGCATTTCTATGAAGGCCGATATGCAAGGCGTTTACCATGTACACCACACTTTCTAACCATAATCATTCGCACTGGTAGTATCACATAGCATATTTCCTTGTAATCCAGTTGTTATCTTTAGTTTGTAATGAGTTATATACTGTCATTATAACCGCTAATAAAATCCTTTTTAAAATACATTGAAAGAGTATGTGTTACTATGAAGAAATGAAAATGTCATCAGGCCTATTATATTTTAACACCACAGTCTTTATTTAGTCATATTTTCATTTGCAGACGCATTTCGCTCAATACAGAGCTCTTTAAACTGGCTGGGTAACAAACACAGTGGAAGGAACGCTATTTATATAGGCCATTTGTTAACACAGTAATTGTTACAACGTGAACGCTTTCCATCAGGGACTCTATAAAGAATTCAATGCAAATATATATAATAAGCCTAACACTAATGGTTTATAACAAGCATAATTAATTATGGTCATGGTTAGCCAGCATGGAAAAGATGTTTATACCATTCGAAATGTAAACGAATTTAATTATTATTTTCAAAATTCCGCTAATGTGTCACGTACGTGTTCCGATAATCTTTTTGTTGCAATCCAATAGTTTTTGCACAATTGTCTGTCAAAGAAACGTGCCTCGAGATTCGCTGTTTCAACGCACAAATATTATTTAATTTTCTTTCTGTGTGTGTGTGTGTGTGGGCGTGCGCTGGGGTACAGAGAAACGTTGCTCATTAATATGCTGTTCTTCGAAAGTATAATAAAATACCCCTGTATGGTCATGTACGTGAGCTGTGATTAAAATTCTACCGACTATTCTAAGATGATTTTATTTCCCGAGAGTATTACTGAGTATAGATTACAACAAAACATGGGACCAGAGAGAGTATTCTAGAATAATTCAGAGCGTGCATTGCATGGCATTTAATTTAATGACCATGAATCTTACACGTAGGGACCTTACCCACGTAAATATATAATACAATGTCCATAAATGCACGAAACAGGTGTCAGTACAGCAGTGTGTGTATACACATAAACATAGCCTATCAACAGGTACACAGTACAAATCGATCACTTCATATATAGCAGGTATAACGATTACAAAACAGTCAAGTTACGAACAAAAGACCCTTTGGAAATAGCTGTATTTTCAGGAGTATAGACAATTGGACGACAAGAGGGCTGTTTGTTTGTTACGAATATGCGCAAAGCTACACGAGGTCTATGTGCGCTAGCCGTCCCTAATTTAGCAGTGTAAGACAAGAGGGAAGGCAGCTGGTCATCACCACCGACCACCAACTGTTGGGCTACTTTCTTACTAACTAATAGTGGGATTGATCGTCACATTATAACGCCTCCATGTCTTACAGGGCAAGCATGTTTGGTGGAACGGGGATTCGAACTCGCGACCCGCAACTTGCGAGTCGTGCGCCCTAACCACTTGGTCATGGGAAGGGTTGTCAACGTCAGCGAGAAGTCGTCAGGTCACGTGCAGTACCACTGTAGCCAGTGAATAGAAATAATACAATTGAATAAGGCAAGAGCACATTTCTGTCTCTGATGCTACTGTTACACGACAGTAAAGTGTTACAGGAAATATGTAGCATCTCATAAAGATGAATGACTCTCGTTTACTTGGTAATGTTTCTGTAACCGTATTTTTCTTCATAAAGTAATATCTTACACTAATCAAACCTTTTATTTTCACGCTCAAGACTCTTTTAACCATCAAAAAATTTAACCTGCTTTTGTGTGTGTGTAGAAGTCACACACAATCCATACAAACCAATTTTGTAAAGGGTTTTACGAACCAGATTCTCCAACAACACCCAAGTGGAACACAATTTAGCGAGCGAAACCAGCAGACAAAACGATAGTGCATGACATATTTATTGAAACATGTTAAAAAGTGTTATTTAAGGTGAACAAAGTTGTTTTCCACTACTCAATAAATAACACACTTTACTCGACCTAGAAAGGTCTGCGTTTTCCTTCGTTAAACTTGTTTGAATAAAAACGTGTACACAAAGCAGAACCCAACCAATGTTTTTCTTTCCTCTTTTGAAGTACGAAAAATTTGAAACAAGGGTGTATAGAATCTAACGTTCTAAAGCAACTGGCTCTCGCAGGACGTCAGAACAACAAAACCTCGAGAAATGACCACTCTTTGGGTATCAAACAGGGTGTTTGTCGACGTATTAATATGATACAGGTCAAGCCAAAGCTTCATCTGCTGCCAGTCTAACAGCACGCAGATGCTATTGTAAAACTTGCGCGCGTTCCATTACATAATTCGAAAAAGCTGACGGGGAACCAGAGTTTCCAAGGTCACTAGTAACATCTAATGTAACGTTTACTATTTATGAATACTTTGTAACTTTGTTCCGAAATTAGTATACATAGGCAGCAGGCTAGAAAGACAAAAACACGAACAAGTTATAACACAGAGGGAAAGAAGAAATTGGTTTCGGACCCGACGGTATCTGCTCCCAGAAATATCGTTCATCCTCCACAAGCTAATGCTGTCCATTAATCTAATTTTAGATTTATTTATACGTATATTAAGTCTGATTAACACCTACCTTCAGATAAGAAAAGCTGGAGCCCAGAGTGAACTGATTGCATCACCCTAGTGGGAGTCAGTGCACTTAGAAACAAATGTTTAACAGCCTTTCCACTTGTCTGCAGCAGGACTGTAACTGGCTAGAGTAGGTCTTTTGTCTATTTAGGAATTCTGCGCGAAAATACACGTGGGCTGTCTCTATACAGCTGCCCCTAATTCTAACACAAACACCATAAAGTAGGTACCTAGACAACAGCACCCACAGTCAAGAACTGTACGATTGATTCTGATCCTACAGAAGTGTTTCATGGCGGCCACACGTCGTTTACAATGAATCTTTGTATTCACAGTCTAACGTAATTACTACTAGGCCACGCCCAGCACTATGGGAATAAGACAGCAAATCGAAATTACTCTCATCTCCTCGTTTTTTACAACAAAAACTGTTCGATCCACATAAGTACTAATATATATTATAATCTTGTTTAAAACTTTCCATTATATTCTAACTGAAAAATAAAGACACCTCATGGAACAAACGTCAAACTAGGAAGACAAGGTGAAAAGTTTGACAACTCAAGGAATAAACGTCAGACTAGGAAGACAAGATGAAAAGTTTGACAACTCAAGGAACAAACATCAAACTAGGAAGACAAGATGAAAAGTTTGACAACTCAAGGAATAAACGTCAGACTAGGAAGACAAGGTGTAAAGTTTAAAAAGGAATAGTAACCCTCAGACTAGAAGCACAAAGTAAAAAGTTTGATGAGAACCAAAGCTTCTTAAATGACAAATAACCTAAATAGTTAACTTGCACAACAAGTTTAAATATCCACAACAATATCTTTCAAGGTTTTAGGTTTTCCATCAATATATATATATATATATATATATACATAAACCAAGTATCAAGTTCTGCTGTATACACGGTTTAAAACTAACGAACGTCACTTATGAATCCACCAGACTGTTTGTTTGTTTGTTTTGAATTTCGCGCAAAGCTACACGAGGGCTATCTGCGCTAGCCGTCCCTAATTTAGCAGTGCAAGACTACAGGGAAGGCAGCTAGCCGTCACCACCCACCGCCAACTCTTGGGCTACTCTTTTACCAACAAATAGTGGGAATGACCGTCACTTTATAACGCCCCCACGGATGAAAGGGCGATCATCTTTGGTGTGACGGGAATTCGAACCTGCGGCCCTAGGATTACGAGTCGGGTGCCTTAACCACCTGGCTATGCCAGGCTCCCACCAGATTGACTGTAGAACATCCACCAGACAAACATCGTGCACGTTCATTCAATGAAAACTATATTTTCATATTTCTCAGGCTCAGTTTCATGTCGACAGCTGGTTCATATGTTACTTCTTTTAAGCATGTGCACTTAATTAATAAAACATGTACATTTTCACAGTTCTTTATGTTAGGGTAACACAAGTGAGTAGTTAATTAATCAATATAAGTCAATATGAGAAAACAGCTACAGATCATGATAACAAAAAGCACAAAAAGACAAACTATTGTAAGTCTAAAACTACATACGATCGAGATGTTTATTTTGTCACACAATGTTATTCTTAGGTCTCAATAAAAATACTAGATACACTTGCGTCGTATTAACTAAAAACGTCTTGGACCGAGTTTGGTGGTCTGTACTCTGAACGTAGTTTGTTTTCTGGTTGGCCAGTTCTTCTGACTAATGACAAGGTTTATGAAGAGAATAATAATTAATAATATTTGATGTTCGATTAAATACATAAAAGGGTGTCAAAAATATTTATTGTTTTGTGACAAAAATAAACTGATGAGAAGTTATACTTCGACTTAGTACAGTTTACATAATGCTATCATCAAGCGTTTGCTAGTATAAACAGTGTCTCAACCATCATTATGTCCCATACCAGCTGTCCTGAAGAGCCTTGGCATTAACCGAAAGGCCTCGTCGGCGATGGATATAGAAGAATTAGTTTGGTTGATATATGGACAGACGCTCTTAACTTTCATTCGGAAGTACTTATTAATAATTACTTAATGAACAAAGCAATAATCACTAAAGTCTATTTACATCGCCATAAGATGAAGTCATTCGCGTTGTTTGTTGCATCTAACTCCAACATACCTATACAGTTTAAGACTGTTCAATACGTGTCAAGCTGATATTACTGAAGTGAAGAAAAGAAACAACAAGGATTCAATTATAACTCACGATTTCCAAGATGAAAGACAATTACAGAGCTTGTATTACACTGCCTTCAAGTGTCTTCTCTTTGAAGCCAGTAGACCATAAGATGTAATTAATCTTAAAAAGCGTAAGTTCGTAAGGTTAATTACAGCTCTTATTTTAGCTAAACAAGATAATGTAGTTTTATAGGTATAACAATGGAACATCAACATTACTAAGATACGAACAATACAACATTAAACAATAGATGTTGTTACACGTACGGGATCAAACTGATAGCAGTAGACATTATCCATTCAACAAAATGGCATTTTTAATGTTACACGTATACTTATTTACATTATTGAGTTTACTCGCTATTTAGGATACATCTAACTCACCCACACATGGTATGAAACCGAAGCCGACCATTTTGTTAATATCGTTATACATTGGCCTTCATTCCTAGCAAACACGTAATTTTACGCATCTTGCAACCTAGCGGGCAATAGGTTTAACGAATTAGTCCTTTTGTTTATTTATTTTTTCTATTTTTCTTAATACTTTTACGAGCCTTCGGAATGTCTTCTATTAAGATTAACAAATTCGAAAGTATTATATATATTTGTTGGAAATACTGTCTTCTAGATGGCGCTGAGGACAAACTTTCCTTTGCATTAATTGGCTTACAAGGAGTTTATTGTAACGATTCACTCTTTGTACAACTGAAAGACTAGCCCGTCCAAACATCGCTTAGTGATTTTGAAGGGTTGGGCTAGAAAATAGGCGGAAAAACATGTTTTCTACTCTCATATTTGTATTAATATGTATGTCAACAAATTCCTCGAAGCAAAGATAGAACAATATTCAGGACACACCGAGAGATGAACAGTGCACTATGAAAGTGGCCGACTGTCCTCATTTCGATGAAGACTTCCTGCAAAGAGACCCCTAATGGCATTCGACCTGGTCTCTTTAGCACTTTCTTTTTCATTTCCTGTGAGTGAAATCGTGATTCTGTCTACCTGTAACTAATGTGAATATGATCACATAGGTCACTACTGCATTCCTTCCTTACCAAACATGGTCCTAAGAGGGCAACATGGTTTGATTCTATACAAAACCCGATCACAGCCATACATATAACATTCAGTATAAAACTGTTTATTTGTTTGTTTTTTGAATTTCGCGCAAAGCTACACGAGGGCTGTCTGCGCTAGCCGTTCCTAATTTAGCAGTGTAAGACTGGAGAAAAGGCAACTAGTCATCACCACTCACCGTCAACTCTTGGGCTACTCTTTTACCAACGAACAGTGGGATTGACCATCACATAAAGCATTCCCACGGCTGAAAGGGCCAGCATGAGATGTTTCGAAGTTTATTACACAGAATGCAATCACTATCTTAAAAATCACTCTAATGCTCGGGATTAGTTGGCTTGTGTTGAATTTATTTCGCGCAAAACTTCTGCGCTAGCCGTCTCTAATTTAGCAGCGAAAGACTAGAGGGAAGGCAGCTAATCATCATCACCCACCGCCAACTCTTGAGCTACTCTTTCACCAACAAATAATTGGATTGACCGTAACATTATAATACGTACATGGCTGAAAGGACAAACAGATTTGATGGGACAAAGATTCGAACCTGCGACCCTCAGATAACGAGTTAAGCGCCCTCACCATTTGGCCATGCCAGGTCTCGGGATGAGTAAAGAGAATCTAGTAATATCACTTCACACGAACCAGTTTAAACTACTTATTGCCAACAAAGACGCACACATACTGATCGAACGTATTGGGTTGATAATGAAAACCTTCTTTCTCTTTTAGGAAATCATCTACCATAAAGAAACTTCTACTTTAATACCTTGGCGCCTGGTCGCATATTGCTTTTTCTCTAATGTAACATTATGAACTCTTCTTTAGTGATGTATCGTCAGTACCTAGACTTAAGTCTCTGTGTTTAAGTGATGCAATAACTAAAAAATCGACGCCATATTAAACTTCTAACATCTTATATCTGACTCTCGTTTGATCCTATCATAAAAATGACAATTTAGCAGATTTCAATTTTACGACATTACAGCGCCACGTGAAGGAACAGTGTCATATTAACTTTCAATCAACATACAGTCTTTGTGACAGAGACCATGCTTTCACATTCTAATTTAATCCATAAATACTACCAAGAACAAAATCCACACATAACAAACTGTTGAATTTCCTCTGACCCGAGTTCAATACTCTGGTATACATTATATTACTTACATTCGTGTTTTGCTTCTGATGTCATTATTGTACAAAGATAACAAAATACTATGGGGAAAGTTGATCCTAAATTGATCAATTTCTACAATAACTGGGTTACGGTTTGGATAGCCAGCAAACAAAGGTCTGTATCATGGCCATCGATGTCGTAAAATAATGAATTCTCTGTTAATTATATCGCCAATCAATACGAACCAAAATGAATACGTAGGAATTCTCTTAAGTTTTCGATTCCTACTAATAAACTACAAATAGATCGCATGCCCTTGTAAATATGGATGGTAGTTACACTGAAGATTTCCTTCTACAAATTCTTTTGGTAGGCTCTATGTGTGCTTCTCTCTGATTAACCTTAATTAAGTAAGAATTATCTTTTCAGTAAATTTAAGTAAAAAACAGGTGGGCTACAAACTGAATTCTGTTCGTTTTTCACGGCTTTCAGTAAACAAGTCCTTTCTGTTCAGCTTTTTAAAAGTAAAAAAAGGCTACTATAAAACGACTCAATATGCAGTTCTTTGGTCACTCCAGTAGGTCCGATGGCTTTTCCAAAACCATTCTCTAAGGTGCCGTAGGATGAGGAGTGAGGGAAAAGAGAGAGGTCTCACGTGCTATTAACTTATCAAAACCAGGGAAAATTACCCGAAGAACACTCAAAGTGATGCCCTTCCAAATTCTTTCACGTTATTAATGTCTTATGGCATAGAGTCAAAGTAGGAAGTGGGTAAATAACTCAAGAAACGACTCTTGGTGGCTGTTGTCATATCAACATCATCTGAGGTTATGTATTGTTGCAACAGTGGTGACCACTTTTGTCTATCGCATTCCTTCATAGAAAATGCTAGTGTACTCTCTGAGACATACAAGACGTCTGTGTGCCCTCCCCATAGTTTGTGTATGTTGTATTACAGTTTTTGTTATGGTGTTAGGACGTGGCTCTAGCTATGTATGTAGTTAATGTTAACTTACGTCAAGAATAATAAGTGCTCTATAACCAATAATAGGGGGGGGGGGGTATCGAGGAGTTTCGAACCCTACATTAACCTGTCATTTATTCCAAATCATCATTCCACAAAGTATGGCAGAAATTGACCTCGAGGCTTAGAAGTAATTAGATAACAGACAGAGACACTTTTTCATAATATATACACACTCACATACATACATACATAAGACGAAATACCTGCCACCTGACGTGTAATGTTTAAACTTAATTAAAACAACGCAAGTTTAACAGTAATGATATATTCAAAGTAATAACTTGAACGTAAATTTACCTCAAAATTTTATAAATCGAGAGAGAAATATTTCATATAATCTACTAGATAAATTGTATATGTGCTTCCACTACTTTCATGTAGTGTACACATATATAGCTACAGGTAAGCTACAAGAAACAGATACAACAAACACCAGTACGAACACACACAGTCTTGACCTAATTCTACAAAACTGACCTTGCAAGTACGTATTTATGTGTGGTTAGTTTAATAATCACGTTTTTTGTTGGTTTTTGTAATTGAGGTACCACAGTTTATCAAATATTCACTGGCTGTATCGTATATAATGGTACCAGGTGAGTCACGGCCAATTTCTTTTATACGTTGTTAACCTGGGATCAAAGAGGAAAAAATAGTAAGTGGAGAAATTCGTAATTTAGCACGTGCCAGCATTTTACGCGCTCTACTAACTGCGTGATAGAAAATATATTAAACATACAGAATTAAAATACTTGTTTTATATTACAGCCGACATGTAGAATTCTGCGTAGCTTATGGTGGAAGATGAAATACCTTCAGGAAGGTTGGAATTAATTAACAAACTTAGTTTAATGAAGACGAGACCATTTAACATATGCAACCAGAAGTAAGGTATCAAATAATAAACAACTTCTGGAGGTCATTACAAACCAGTATCTAATGGCCAGTCAAATACTGAAACCTTCACAATAACTCCAGCAATAACAAGTTATGAGTTCAGGTCATTGGGGGTGACATTTCAAATACACAATTGTTGTTTTTTTGAGGGGTTATTAATTAATACTTGTCGATTTTAGAACTAAATAATATAATTTATACCGGATGGTCTGAAAGTAATATGGTTTTAATGAATCTTAAATGTAATGTATTTTATTTTTTTCAATTTAAATTAATACAGGAATGGTGGAGGCAATTTCCCATGACAAAATAAGTATCCATGAACTAATGTTTGTGTTCACGGTGTTTTATCTAAGAAAGAGATTGCTGTTAGGAAAATACATTTATTCTCTAGATACTTGAGGTTGAGTTCCATTACTTTAGGGTTATCGTTTATAGTTTAAGGCATAACCCACGACTTACGGTAAAATTTATACGTTAATTTTGGTGCCTACGTTGACCCTACTGTAGCAGAACACAACAGATTATTAACATATTTACACACAAACACATCTATCGAACCTTCAGAACACAACAGATTATTAACATATTTACATACAAACACATCTGTCGAACCTTCAGAACACAACAGATTATTAACATATTTACACACAAACACATCTATCGAACCTTCAGAACACAACAGATTATTAACATATTTACACACAAACACATCTATCGAACATTCAGAACACAACAGTTCTTTAGCCTTCATAACAACAATAACTTTGCAATAACGACTATCAAATCAAATATTCCTAAGACAATAAAAATAGCTTTGATTGTTTATTAAGTATAATACTACAAATGAGTTACTTGTGGCATGCTCACCGCAGATGTTTGAAATTCGATGTTTACGTACTTTTCCTAAATTAACTTATATTGGCCGTGTTTCACCTCTTAACAAAGAAGAAATTTAAAAAAATAAAGTTTACGTTTTAAGTTTATACAGAATAATGAATCTGAATGATTGGTTACAGGTATAATAAGTTAACCAGAAAAAATAGAACGCACGAGTCTTCCAAATTTTCAAAATCATTTAACAGCCTTATTGACAAATTACACATGTACATTTTTTTTATACTTAGAACATAATTGCGCCCTCTTTTATCAGAAAACTTTAAGAGACAGTTAAATTTGTTAGTGGATCATACAAGCATCAAACACTTAAATTATTCAATCCGCCATTTTATTTTCACTTCTTTACGGAACCATTAGTTTACAAGTATAAAAATAAGAATCGAAATGATATACGTTGAAACTACAATAGATTTATAACAATAACACATAGAAGTACACGAACAAAACTACAAGAGCTTTATAACAATAACACAGAAGTACATGAACAAAACTATCAGATCAACTGGATACAAAGATGGTAAAATGCATGCAATAAAAAATACAAAGTAAAAACAGAGATCCAAACACTCAGATCTCCCACAATATATCAAATACTAGAGAAAGGTTACATAGATTCAAATGAACACAAATAATTGTCCATATTTTTCCGAACATAGAGAACGTGATATCTCTTATTTTACTGTACCAATGTTCAAATTTATTGGAGAAATATTTACGTTCAGACCTCTCACTTATACAAGAGTTTTATTTCATAATCCACTGCATATTCATTCAAGATACATATTTTTTTCTTTTATCTTATCTTATTTGTGAGTGAATTGAAATATCAGATTTGTACATCCAGATGTAGAGCAGGGTATGACAACCTAAGAGAAAGTGTACCAGTAGTAATGAAAAGGGTAAGATGAAACATAACAATAACAGTTAGTTATGATAAAGACAGCTGACAGAAGTAGAACTCAATAAAAGATGGATACAGAAGAATTATGTTTGTTCACAAAAATCATTCAAGTTTTGATATCTTCACTTCTACATCAGACTTCATTATCTATTTGAAGTGGCTAGAGAGGAGGACAAACGAAAGTTGGAGGTTTTAACATGAGGATCTGGTGGTTGTACACTTGTTTCTATAGGTTTCAATACGAGGATCTGGTGTTTTTACACTTGTTTCTATAGGTTTCAATACGAGGATCTGGTGGTTTTACACTTGTTTCTATAGGTTTCAATATGAGGATCTGATGGTTTTACACTTGTTTCTATAGGTTTTAATACGAGGATCTGATGGTTTTACACTTGTTTCTATAGATGTTACAAGATCTGATAGTTGTACACTTATTTCTATAGGTATTACAGGATCTGATGGTTGTACACTTGTTTCTACAGGTGAAAACCCGATAGGATGTGATGAGAGGGAAGAACACAATGTTTAAGTATCAGTTTCATTATATTTATGTTCGTTCCTCCTTTTTCAGTTACTATCAACTGAACCTGTGTATGTGCTAATGAAGGTTAAGGTAGGTGAATCTTTACCTATTTTACATGTCTATATACAGAAATTAATTAAATTTGAAAGTGTTTTATATGACTAATTTAACCTTACAGTTTTAGTTTAAGTGCACCATTAAGGGGGTGAGTGGGGTGAATTTTTATCTTTTCTTTATAGCCTTATTCGGTATTTAATTATACCATTGCAAAGAGTAAAGGTCTGTGTAAAACTTAAGGTACTACTTATTATAACTGAAAAGTTATAAAAGTACAATTAAACATCTGTTATTTATGGTTATATGTTTTCATGTCCACCGCTGAGTCACAGTAAAACTATAGTAAAACACATCTCACCAAGTTGTGTCCGGGGGACCAGAGTAATAAGTTTACAATATTCGTTGTACTTGTACCTTAACAGATTTGAATAAGTTTACGACATTCACGAGGTATGTTGTGCTTGTTACGACATTCAAAAGTTTGTTGTAATACGACATTCACGAGGTTTGTTGTGCTTGTATACTATCAGATCTGAATAAGTTTACGACATTCACGAGGTTTGTTGTAACTGTCAGATCTGAATAAGTTTACGACATTCACGAGGTTTGTTGTACTTGTATAACTATCAGATCTGAATAAACTTACGACATTCACAAGGTTTGTTGTACTTGTATAACTGTCAGATCTGAATAAACTTACGACATTCACGAGGTTTGTTGTACTTGTATACTATGAGATCTGAATAAACTTACGACATTCACGAGGTTTGTTGTACTTGTATACTATGAGATCTGAATAAACTTACGACATTCACGAGGTTTGTTGTACTTGTATACTATCAGATCTGAATAAACTTACGACACTCACCAGATTGTCACTAAACATCTCAACACAGCTAATCTGAATAACGCTGCGACGTTCACTTTGATCTGCTCCGAGTATAACTATTAGTGTTACTGTAAGTCGTTAGATAGCGAGATAGTAAAATGACTTACCATATCAACAAGAACATTTTGGTCCAACAAAGTCCTACACAGTAAAAGTAAGTTGGTTTATCTTCCAACTTTAAGTTGTCCAAGTATTTGCAAAGAGTCAAAGAGCTAAAAAAACCTATTTTACGTTACCGGTTGCCAAAATAGTCATCACGGTCACTGGCCAAACGAGTCCACAAGGCGTGAAATGTTCTCGTGACGTATAATGTTCGAATTTTTTCGTTCTTTATATTTCAAGTATTTAGGCTTAGTCTAGTACAAGTTAATATTCGGTGCAATTTCCTAAGTAATTCGCAGGTACGGACGATAATACGCACTTTATAAAGTATGGCTACCTCCCTGTTGACGCAAGTTTGACAGCTGTTGGAACAAGCCACCACTTGGTAAAAACTAGGCTGTAAAGGATGTTTTAAGAAACCAGTCTTCATACCCTTAGGTAACTTGTACTACAGTCTGGGGGGGGGATGAGGATCCTCATCCGGTGTCCTCAAGCCTGTTCTTCATCATACATGGAAATCACGCGCGAACAAGACCTCAAGTGGTCCGTGTACTTCAAAAACATCTCGATTCAAAGTAGGCCGGTAAAGAACATGGTCTACATCCGAACCTGTTTATGTTAGTAGGTCTGGAGTAACGTATAAATAAAGAAATGATACGTGTACTGCCTTCGATGGCTTCTTTCCGGGTTCTCTTAACATTCCTTCATTTGGTAAGTGTGCAGTTAAACAACTCCAGATAACGTGTATTGGATTCAGTCTGCAACATCTACAATTTAACAATTACATGTCGTCGAACGTTACTGTTAACGTACTGTGGAACGTGTTACCGACTACGTGGGCACGTGGCGAGCTCGTAATAACTTAGTGTTTGAATACTAATAAAAAAAATAGGTCAGTCAACATGAACAAATGAATAACACAAACTATAAAAATGACAACACGAGTTACATAAAAATTAGTGCTCGTTACGTATTATATTAAACAGCAGAATGGACAACGCGATTAACTGTAACACTAGTCGATAATGACAACAACACACAGTTAAGTAGCCTTCCACCCCCTAGCGGCACAGCGGTCTTATGCCACTAAAATCCGGGTGTCGATACCCGTGGTGGGCAGAGCACAGACAGAGTCCGCTATGTAGCTTTATCTGTAATTATCAACGCCGACAACATCAGTCAACTTGTGCTGGTTAACTCAGAAAAACAATTGCGGGGTCGTTAACGCAGTTATTCTACGTTTGCAAACTGGGACACGAATATTAGTCACGTGCAATGACACACGTTACGTGGGTGTAGCCTGCATGATGGCTAGTCTAAGTTAACGCCTTCCCTTTTCCACATATAACACTAGCATGTACATTACTCATACAAAACAACCTGTGGCCATATCAATGACCCTCGTGACTTCATCACTACAAGGTTAAAAACCTATGACTAGTTAGTTATCAAGTTACACAGCGTAACTTTGACATTAACCGGACACTAATTTTTAGTAGTATGGGAGCTCGCGGAAATTTTTCGGGGGGAAGGGGAAAATATGTGGGAATTTGTGAAGTGAATAAAAACTGATACACCTATGCTGAATAAATAAAGACTTATGCTTCTCATTTTCCTGGGAGTCAAGATACCCCCCACACGTGAGCGTGCGCGGACGCCCATGCCTGTGACAGTTAATTTCTATAGAAAATAAGCGGACTTGCTCAATAACATGTTCAAAATTTTAGTTCTTTATTATTATCGATTAATTAAATAGAAGCTACTATGTTTTATGTCAATTTATAACTAAAATAATACAGTGAAATAATAGGTTAAATTATATCACTAGACTACTTTGTAAAAATACCCCCCACCACCACCAAATGGAAATCTGCAAAGGTTTTTTGACGACAACGTTCCAATGTGATTAAACCGTTGGCCTCAAAGAAGCTACACACCATAATTAACGTGTAAACAGAAAGAAACAACAAGCGTGACAAACTACAAACCATAAGTTGGATGCAAAGAAAAGAAAACGTCGACCACAAACAAACTATACACCTACGTGTACAAACAAAACGAAACAGCGACTTTAGACAAGCTATACAGAGAAGAAATAGTTACAAGATACGAAACGTAAAAAGAAGCCGAAAAATCGGCCTCAAGCGATTGGATGAGCTGTGTCTGTTTGGATTGAACTTCGCGAGAAGCTATATGAGGGCCATCAGTGATAGCTGCGAATAATTTAGCAGTGAAAGACTAAAGGAGTGCGTGTGTGTGTGTGTGTTCTTATAGCAAAGCTACATTTGATTATCTGCTGAGTCCACCGGGGGAATCGAACTCCTGATTTTAGCGTTGTAAATCCAAAAACAAGACTATAGAGAGCGGCTGAAAGGGCGAGCATGTTTGGTAGGTCAGGGTTCCAACCCATGACCGTCAGATTTCGAGTCAAACGTCCTATCCACCTGGTCAAAGTTATGTCGGTCGAGACTTTTCAGATAATTACAATTTTGCACACAGACCTTCTTTGGAATGACTTTTGTGCACAATTTTACAATTCGAGACTACCTACCAGTAACAGTGATGGTCCCCAACTAGGTATTCCCTGCATTGAAATTATTATACATTTATAATTTTCTAGTGAGTTGATTTAATTTACTACGTATATCTTGGCATTTACTATCAATAATTGGTGTGGTCAGCTTATACGTTACTTTTTAAATAACTTTAGTTCTGATCTATACCGTCCATTACGTTTAATAATAATAATAATAATAATAAAAAAAAATCAATATTGATATGTAGCGCCATCTATAAATTTATAAAAATATCAACATACACGTATTGTAGGTAAAACTAAGGGAAGTTTTAGGTCCCAATAAACATTTAACCTATAAAGAAGAAGCAATTAATTTTTAATACAACAATTTTTGAAAATATATAAAATATTTTATGCCAGAAATTTAAAAATTCAAGAACATCATACAGTCCAACACTTTAGCATAAATAAACTTTTCAAGAATATTAAGTATTTTATTAATAGAGAGACCCAGTTATTAATCTAGAATAAAAACATATGATAACGGTACAAATAAAATGTATATTATGTGCATCAACTGTTCATCTAATATCAAAACTTAAACTGGCACTCCTAAGAATGTCTTCACAGACTATACAAAAATCACTTCTGCTTGAAGTATTGAAACTAGAGTAAGAGGTTATTTGATTACATTTTGAATGCAATTCTTCAAATTTTTTTACATAAACAACTAAAACAGGTATCAAACTTTGAATCTAAATAAATAACAAAGAGAAAGGTTATATTTCACAAAGTTTAAACAATGTCTTATTTCAGAAAAAGATTTATCCTATTTCAAAAGAGAAACATGAAACATCTAAAAAGTATGGAGAAATATTTTAAGTCATGGGTGTGGTATGCTGAACATGCTGCAAACATTAATAAAATATGTTTTGAATGTTTTATCAACTTTATGCATTTTAATTTGGAGCTTATTAAACTGAAACAGTCATAGTTGGTGGTGAATAGTCACATTCAAAAAGTCTTAATAATTATAAATTATTTTTTAAATGTTGAATTATTTTGTATAATGTGTACAACAATAACACAATGATCTATAACAACACTTATCAATAACAAACTTTGACTTTATAAGTTATTAGTAAAATTCAAACTTATAAACATTCAGAGTGATAGCTACTAGTACACCACCACATTCTTAGAAAGACTATCATAAAGTATTTGCAATGCTTTAATGGCTTTGAAGACCCATTCATGATTCATAAAAGCCCCTGGTGTATCAGTCAAGTACCTTTACTATTCCCAATTACTTCCACAGCTACCCAAAAAGTAGACTGTGCCCAAATATAAACCTCGTTAAGGCACTTGGCTGTGGTACCTGAGTACAAGTTCCATATTTGTCCGTACTAGCTGATGAGTTGGTCTATAAACATAGAGTTGCCAATATTCCAATAGAGCCAGGATAAAAAAATTCCAGTATCAGATTCGGATTCTGTAGGCCTTATCTAGATCCAAATCAAGATTGGGTGACCTTCCAGCCAACTATTATGGCATCCATTTGTTGGGAGACTACACCTTTTACACATGGACTCTCACCTCAGGCCACATTGTGTCTGTCTGCCAAGTTTGGTCCTACTAACTCCTGATGTCATGGACAGACAAATTCCCAAACATACAATGTAAATTAAAATAGAATCACAGAGAGAAATGAAATTACATTCCCTCATGTAAAGTTGCACTTCTTCAAGAATTTTTTTTTTATTTAATCCACGCACTATGTTCACTTTCACTGGTCATAACTAAAAGAATATGGATGGACCATGCATTCCTAATTTGGAAGGAAAAATAAAAAATGACAATCCTCAAGCTAATCTGGAACATAATATTTTGATTTCAGAACTGAAAGTATTTGCTGTAATCACAATAATCTCCAGTAGGGCCTCTTCCTATAGTATAAAGACACGAGCCCAAGCCTCCTGTAGGCTACTACCGTAACTATTACAATAAACTGTGAGTTTGTTTAATGATATTAGAAGTAATCTGTTTTAGGCAACTGGTAGTATTCGATGAAGTATTATTTCTTATTATATCTAAATTTCATTTGTTATACACTTATACATGAGTTACTCTAAGGTTCTGTTGTTGCTACGTATGGTCAGTTTTTACACAAATAAAACTTAGATAATATACTAAGTTATGCTACAGTATCAAAGTACAACACATATTATTGGCTTAAGCTTTTCTTATTGTTAAACAGTTTTACTAAGTTAAAAAACCAAGTGGAAGTCAGGAACTGTCTGAAAGGGATTTGAAAATATCTGCAGAAAGATTTTAAAAAATAACATATACACATATAAAAACATCCCATATACAAACAGAAACTCACATTTTTATATCTGTTCATGTTCACTCTAGATAAATTAATAACTAAAGATATAGAAGATAGTTGTTACATCTGTAACATATCAGATACTGAAATTATTATTGTAGTTTGTTGATATTAATGAAAACAAAGTAGTATTTTAATTTGTCTTATGCTTTGGTGTCTCTGACATCTGATAATAGACAACTTGAGGGGGTGGGGTTAATGAGCTAAAGGTACAAGAGTGACAGGAACATACAAACCACAACAAAACACTACAGAACTTTCTTTTTCTACACAAATAAAATACATTTTGTGTTCATGCTTCCTTGACATTACCAAAAGGTCACAAAATAAATGATGTTTTTATACTGGTCAAACAACTCTCAAAAAGGTGTAATTGTATTGACATATAAAATCTTTTATACACAAACACGCACAAACATTATATATAGTTTATAACAATACTGGACATTTCTTTAGCTCAAACTATTAATATCTATCCAACTAGAAATACATTTTGAAACCATTAAAAATTTAAATTTCCAGAATTTCACAGAATAAATCTGGTGATTGATCCAGTTGAAAGCTGTTTACTCTTCAAGTTCAAGATAACTTTTTTTTTTAATGTTAAGGTTATAGAGATGTTTAATATGTTTCTTCAGACTTCTTAAATTTTGCATATCTACTTGTATATTTTACATTGAATGTAACATCATCTCAGAAGATTTAGTGCTTCTTGGATAACTTCTGATTTGAATTTCAGGAAGTATGTTTTTTAATTTTATTTTTCATTTCTAAGGAATAAAAGGGGCCACCTATCAAAGCTCTCTTCTTTTGGATACAAGGGGCCACCTATCAATGCTCTCTTCTTTTGGATACAAGGGGCCACCTATCAATGCTCTCTTCTTTTGGATACAAGGGGCCACCTATCAATGCTCTCTTCTTTTGGATACAAGGGGCCACCTATCAATGCTCTCTTCTTTTGGATACAAGGGGCCACCTATCAATGCTCTCTTCTTTTGGATACAAGGGCCACCTATCAATGCTCTCTTCTTTTGATACAAGGGCCACCTATCAAAGCTCTCTTCTTGTGGATACAAGGCCACCTATCAATGCTCTCTTCTTGTGGATACAAGGGCCACCTATCAATGCTCTCTTCTTGTGGATACAAGGCCACCTATCAATGCTCTCTTCTCTTGGATACAGGCCACCTATCAATGCTCTCTTCTTTTGATACAAGGCCACCTATCAAAGCTCTCTTCTTTTGAATACAAGGGCCACCTATCAAAGCTCTCTTCTTTGATACAGGGGCCACCTATCAATGCTCTCTTCTTTTTTGATACAAGGCCACCTATCAAAGCTCTCTCTTCTTTTGATACAGGCCACCTATCAAAGCTCTCTTCTTTTGGATACAAGGCCACCTATCAATGCTCTCTTCTTTTGATACAAGGCCACCTATCAATGCTCTCTTCTTTTGGATACAAGGGGCCACCTATCAATGCTCTCTTCTTTTGGATACAAGGGGCCACCTATCAATGCTCTCTTCTTTTGGATACAAGAAGCCACCTATCAATGCTCTCTTCTTTTCTACCACTACCACTCTAGTCCAAACCACACAGAAGAACTGTTTTATTATATCCCACTCACGTCCGAAATGTTCACCAAATCTCCTCTTAAACCTTTTCAATGTTGCAGCCCTCTTGCAGCTGGAAGCAATTTCTAAGTTATTCCATAAGTCCATTACCCACTCAGAAATGCAATGCTACTTAACTGAAGTCATGCCTGAGATTTTTCACATCTTAAACTTGTCTTTCTATTTGTACAGATTGCACCATTTTTTAAAGAAAACATAATCTGAATTCTATTATATCTCCCTCAACCTGTGCAAAGATGTTAAGAAATATTCAAATATGAAAATTCATCCAATTATGGAATCACTTTTATGTCTCTTCTCCAAATTCTCTGAAACAACTTTTGATTCTTTCTTCAATATATGATGATATGTCACAAGCATGGACTAACTAGCTCCTTGTGGTGGCTGACGCCCTTCACTGATTTCTATTCATTTGTATATTTATCAAACTAAACCTACAATTTGTCATATTACTGGCTAGCATACACTGTATACAAGTATCTAGACTGTACTGTACTTATTACCAACTGACACACATTGTTTAGTAGGGTTTAGACTGTACTTACTACCAGTTGACATGCATTGTTTAGTAGGGTTTAGACTGTACTTTACTTACTACTGTACTGTACTTATTAGTAGCTAACATACTCTGTACTGTACTTATTACCAACTGACAAGCATTGTTTAGCAAGGTTTAGACTGTACTGTACTTATTACCAACTGACACACATTGTTTAGCTGGGTTTAAACTGTACTGTACTTATTACCAACCGACACACATTGTTTAGTAGGGTTTAGACTGTACTTACTACCAGTTGACATGCATTGTTTAGTAGGGTTTAGACTGTACTTTACTTACTACTGTACTGTACTTATTACTAGCTAACATACACTGTACTGTACTTATTACCAACTGACACACATTGTTTAGTAGAGTTTAGACTGTACTGTACTTATTACCAACTGACACACATTGTTTAGTAGAGTTTAAACTGTACTGTACTTATTACCAACTGACACACATTGTTTAGTAGGGTTTAGACTGTACTTACTACCAGTTGACATGCATTGTTTAGTAGGGTTTAGACTGTACTTACTACCAGTTGACATGCATTGTTTAGTAGGGTTTAGACTGTACTTTACTTACTACTGTACTGTACTTATTACTAGCTAACATACACTGTACTGTACTTATTACCAACTGACACACATTGTTTAGCTGGGTTTAAACTGTACTGTACTTATTACCAACTGACACACATTGTTTAGTAGGGTTTAGACTGTACTTACTACCAGTTGACATGCATTGTTTAGTAGGGTTTAGACTGTACTTTACTTACTACTGTACTGTACTTATTACTAGCTAACATACACTGTACTGTACTTATTACCAACTGACACACATTGTTTAGCTGGGTTTAAACTGTACTGTACTTATTACCAACTGACACACATTGTTTAGAAGGATTTAGACTGTACTGTGCTTATTACCAGTTGACACACATTGTTTAGCAAAGTTTAGACTGTACTGTACTTATTACTAGCTAACATACATTGTACTGTACTTATTTACAACTGACACACATTGTTTAGCTGGGTTTAAACTGTACTGTACTTATTACCAACTGACACACATTGTTTAGTAGGGTTTAGACTGTACTTACTACCAGTTGACATGCATTGTTTAGTAGGGTTTAGACTGTACTTTACTTACTACTGTACTGTACTTATTACTAGCTAACATACACTGTACTGTACTTATTACCAACTGACACACATTGTTTAGCTGGGTTTAAACTGTACTGTACTTATTACCAACTGACACACATTGTTTAGAAGGATTTAGACTGTACTGTGCTTATTACCAGTTGACACACATTGTTTAGCAAAGTTTAGACTGTACTGTACTTATTACTAGCTAACATACATTGTACTGTACTTATTTACAACTGACACACATTGTTTAGCAGGGTTTAGACTGTATTGTACTTATTACCAACTGACACACATTGTTTAGTACAGTTTAGACTGTACTGTACTTATTACTAGCTAACATACACTGTACTGTACTTATTACCAACTGACACACATTGTTTAGTAGAGTTTAGACTGTACTGTACTTATTACTAGCTAACATACACTGTACTGTACTTATTACCAACTGACACACATTGTTTAGTAGAGTTTAGACTGTACTGTACTTATTACCAGTTGACACACATTGTTTAGCAAAGTCTAGACTGTACTGTACTTATTACTAGCTAACATACACTGTACTGTACTTATTTACAACTGACACACATTGTTTAGTAGGGTTTAGACTGTACTGTACTTATTACTAGCTAACACACACTGTACTGTACTTATTACTAGGTAACACACACTGTACTGTACTTATTACTAGGTAACACACACTGTACTGTACTGATTACTAGGTAACACACACTGTACTCTATTACCAACTAACACACATTGTTTAGTAGAGTTTAGACTGTACTGTACTTATTACTAGGTTACACACACTGTACTCTATTTATTACCAACTGATACACATTGTTTAGTAGGGGTTAGAATATACTGTACTTATTACCAGCTAACATACACTGTACTGTACTTATTACTAGGTAACACACACTGTACTGTACTTATTACTAGGTAACACACACTGTACTCTATTACCAACTGACACACATTGTTTAGTAGGGGTTAGAATATACTGTACTTATTACTAGCTAACATACACTGTACTGTACTTATTACTAGCTAACACACACTGTACTGTACTTATTACTAGGTAACACACACTGTACTCTATTACCAACTGACACACATTGTTTAGTAAAAGTTAGACTGTACTGTACTTATTACTAGGTAACACACACTGTACTCTATTACCAACTGACACACATTGTTTAGTAAAAGTTAGACTGTACTGTACTTATTACTAGCTAACACACACTGTACTCTATTACCAACTGACACACATTGTTTAGTAGGGTTTAGACTGTACTCTATTTATTACCAACTGACACACATTGTTTAGTAGGGGTTAGAATGTACTGTACTTATTACTAGCTAACACACACTGTACTGTACTTATTACTAGGTAACACACACTGTACTCTATTTATTACCAACTGATACACATTGTTTAGTAGGGGTTAGAATGTACTGTACTTATTACTAGGTAACACACACTGTACTCTATTACCAACTGACACACATTGTTTAGTAGGGTTTAGACTGTACTCTATTTATTACCAACTGACACACATTGTTTAGTAGGGGTTAGAATGTACTGTACTTATTACTAGCTAACACACACTGTACTGTACTTATTACTAGGTAACACACACTGTACTCTATTTATTACCAACTGATACACATTGTTTAGTAGGGGTTAGAATGTACTGTACTTATTACTAGCTAACACACACTGTACTGTACTTATTACTAGGTAACACACACTGTACTCTATTTATTACCAACTGATACACATTGTTCAGTAGGGGTTAGAATGTACTGTACTTATTACTAGGTAACACACACTGTACTGTACTTATTACTAGGTAACACACACTGTACTCTATTACCAACTGACACACATTGTTTAGTAGGGTTTAGACTGTACTCTATTTATTACCAACTGACACACATTGTTTAGTAGGGGTTAGAATGTACTGTACTTATTATAGCTAACACACACTGTACTGTACTTATTACTAGGTAACACACACTGTACTGTACTTATTACTAGGTAACACACACTGTACTGTACTTATTACTAGGTAACACACACTGTACTCTATTACCAACTGACACACATTGTTTAGTAGGGTTTAGACTGTACTCTATTTATTACCAACTAACACACATTGTTTAGTAGGGTTTAGACTGTACTCTATTACCAACTGACACACATTGTTTAGTAGGGGTTAGAATGTACTCTATTTATTACCAACTGACACACATTGTTTAGTAGGGTTTAGACTGTACTCTATTTATTACCAACTGACACACATTGTTTAGTAGGGTTTAGACTGTACTCTATTACCAACTGACACACATTGTTTAGTAGGGGTTAGAATGTACTGCACTTATTATTCTTCAACTTCACTAAAAGTTTCCTCTACATGATTGGAAGAACAAAAAACATGGTAACTTATATACATGCCCATACAATTAAAAAGCACCTACAAGGTGCTAGCTTATATCATATTAATCTATTACTTTTCATTTGACAGCTATCCTAGTAGACCCTATAGTTAAACAAAAATAACTTGAAGCAATTTGTGATTTTTAATTATGGCACTTGAAGAAAAATGCAGATAGAGCTTATAACAGTACAAAAACTCTCGAGCATTATGGGACACACATCGAGATTTTTATTATTATTATTAATGCATTCTACGTTTTTCTAACAAGAACATAAAAATCACATGGTTGCTAGGAACTGGTTTATTAAACAATCATTAGCAGTGATCAAAACAACAAATTTTCCCTCCTCAAACAGTTCAGTCAAGCCTTTTTCCTTCCAATGGAAAAACATCATTTAACTTGTTCTAATAAATCCAGAGAGCTCAATAACTTATTATAAACACGTCTGTCAAGATACATGTATATAGTTATTATTGCCTCATATTAACTTGATCACTTCTGAGATGGCAGATTTCATCTGTTCCACACGATAACCAGTTTTGTAAGAATGAACTACATACACCTGTTTTTGTTTCAAAGAGAACACAATAAAGCATTTAAAGATACCTTCATATTGTTGTTGAAACATTTCATGAATGATGTTATTCTAGTAGCCCTACATTACATGTAGTTCTTTGAAGTCCTTTATAGAATAAATTCATAAGATTGAACAATGTATAAGAAGGCTATGAAACAATGTCTTTGTTCTCTTGTTTATGAACTCACTAAGCCTAGCATCTTTTATAACACTAAACAACTTGTCAGTAAATGGCTTTGACCACTGTTATCTTTAATAATACCTACATTAATTATTTCCACAACATTCTGTATGTGAACCTTTTGTTCTCTTTCAATACATTTTCAAATGTAACATTACCATAAACCTCATTAGCTAGGTTTAACTATGTTACATCAGTATAATTACAATTAGAACTAAGTCCTAGTGGTTCATGAGATCTAATAATTCACAAAAATACATGCTGCTAGTAAACAATTTTAAACAGTAGTAATGAGTTTTAAATGTTTCATGTTAACTTACTGTATCATGTACAGTATAACAAAATTCCTGAAGTACTAGGTATATGATATTTACCATGTTATTATGATGTAATTTAAAAAATAGCTTTAAAATGTAGTGATGAGTTAATATTTGCATATACTTGCTCTGCTGGTACACAATGTTTTTTTAAAAAAACTTGTGATTAAAAGTAAATACAAATACATAACTATGTTAATCACAATATATGTGCTACACTAATCCAAACAAGGCTTTTTGCCCAATACTATGGGTCTCAGGTTGGCTATGACACAATACATATATCACAAATATAAACACTTTCCACTTACTCATCTCTGTTTGAGGTATTAAAAGTTGTACGGTGTGAGATTATATTTATGACAAAAACTTGTGATTTTTATTATTATTATTTTTTGTAGAAGAATTCAACAGAGAGCCCTTCTTCAAATTTAAATACAATTAAAAGACTATATTAAATACAGAAAAAAGTTAAAAATTTATTCCCAAAATATATTTTTGCTACGATAATTTTAGCCCTTTCTTTACATTGAAACCTATGTAATGTAACACAAACGTCAACTGCACTAGTTTCTGTAGATTTTGGAGCTATTTGTGTTAATTATAATTTAAAATTCCTTCAAGACTTAAATGTTACAAAATTCTAAGAGTTCAAAAACAAAAGGTCGAAGAAGTACTGTGGATATTAGAGAGAACAACATTTACAAATTACTTATAGAAACATATATACATATATAAACAAACATGATTTAAGTTTATAAATACTGAACTTTTAAGAATTAATTTTCAAACACTACTAGCGTTTTACTAATTTAAATACTTATACAATTACTGTTAACTTGGTCATAATAAAATTTTAAAACTAAACTTAAATATTAACCTCTTAACTAATAATAGTAATGTAGTATTACTATTTGTGCAGTGTTTAGTATTAAATTATAATTTAGCCTAAAGCAATAGTGTCTAGTACTTTTAACCCCAGTTCCTCACGTGTAAGCCTAATCGTATAATCTAGTTCTTGAAAGTTGAAGTGACTAGTACAGATATAAACCTTACCCAGCTTTCATTATTAATTTTAGCTTCACACTTCACTGTTGATTCGGTATTAACTTTCCATTATTACCACTAACAACACTCACTTATCATACATCTTCACCCCTCAGTGATGAAAGGAACCGGAAGTTTGATATATGTCGTCACAGCCGGTCTAACCATTTGTCTGCTGAACCTTCTGTCTGACAACATACTGCACACGAAAATCAGGCTAAGTCTATTAATCCTATGTGTTCCACGTATACTACTGACGTTTTTCTTTTCTTTGTTTATTTATTTCATTCTTCATTAGTTTAAAATTTCGTGCAAAGCTGCAAGAGGGTTTTGTACACTAATTGTTCCTAATTAACCAGTGAAAAAGTAGTGGGGAAATAGCTACCATTTGGGCCTCTGTTCTTCTCGTTTTTTTCTTTTTGTTTGTTTTGAATTTCGCGCAAAGCTGCGGAAGGGCTACCTGAGCTACCCGTCCCTAACTTAGCAGTGTCAGACTAGAGGGAAGGCAGCTAGTCATCATCACCCACCGCCAACTCTTGGGCTACTCTTTTACCAACGAATAGTGGAATTGACCTATATTATAACGTCCCCACGGCTGAAAGGACGAGCATGTTTTGTTGCGATGGGGATTCGAACGCCTTAACCCACCTGGCCAGTTGTTCTCGTTATGGATAATACCTGTAACTGTCCAGGGAAAATATTTCTCACTACAACACGGTGTATGTCGATAGCAATGTCCTTCAATAACTTTTCAGGTGATATTTAAAGTACAACCACGCTTACGTTGTAATGAGATGACAAGTCATATAGATAGCACGTGCTACCCTGGGTAGGTGTGAGGTTTTTTGCATGCTAAGGAGCATCATAATTTAGTCAGTATGATGTGGAATATTGTCTGTAGTAAAGATGACAGAAGTTAATCAGAAAGCAGGTATCCAGTTAATATTATTGTCATGTGTAAGTAATAGGAATTGTACATACGATGTACTTTTTGTTTTACATTTGGTAAATATAATCTCAGTTAGTAAGAGGCTTAGAGCTACTCCATAACGGATACTTTTTAATGAATCTTCTGGTATCTATTGAACCTATCAAATATAGCTTTAATGTTAATTCATTTTCATTTGGATATACCACAGTAGTTTATGGAGAAGGGGAGGGGGTTCAAACATGACTGATGAGAGGTTTGGTTTGAATTTCGCGCAAAGCTACACGAGGGCTATCTGCGCTCGCTCGTTTAATTTAGCAGTGTAAGGCTAGAGGGAAGGCAGATAGTCATCAATCACCACCCACCGCCAACTCTTGGGCTACTCTTTTACCAACGAATAATAAGACTGGCTGTCACATTATAACGCTCCTACAGCTGAAAGGGCGAGCATGTTTGGTGTGACGGGGATTCGAACCCGCGACCCTCGGATTATGAGTTGAGTGCCTTACCCACCTGGCCATGCCGGGCCAACTGATCCGAGAGAACTAACAAAAGTTTCTCTTTAGATACAAACGCATCTGCTACAAGTACTTTGTTTTAGTTCATTTTGTTGTGTTTATACTTTGACTGTTTTCACCAAAGATTGTAGTTTTTACATTTTGTTTCCTGATTTTTTTTTGATAAACTCACTCCATGTTCAGAAAGTAATAAACCCTAAATTCTTAATATAATATTTGATAAATGTCCTATGTTGAGGACTTTCCCATTACTTTATAGAAAATACTTGTTATGGAGAAAACCATAGCGTAGTCGTGACAGAGATATATTGGTGCTATGACCACAAACATCATTGTTGAAGAAGTTTGTATCATTCAAATTAGTGAATAACCAAACTCTTTAATGCCCCACAAAGTACCTTAACTTGTTGGTTACCTAAGACTTTTTTACAATGCTGCAAAAGTACTAGCCATCATTGTACTACTTTTAGCCTATAAAGGAGAACGTATGCCATCTAGAACACCCAGAAAGGGGTGAGGAAGTTCTCCTCTGAGATTGATCTTTTGCATGTAAAGCCCTGACTAAATGACTGGTGTGTGGCCTAGAGTGCCCGAGACTTGGGAAAGCAAAGCAGTTATACCCTTAGGTGTTTGCCAGTAGCCACTGATAAAAGATGTATCACCAACAGGTAAGACCCTGGGATTCATGGAGAAGGAGATGGATCTATGAAGCAGTAGAGACTTTCTATATGATTGGAAGTGAGTTGTTAGGGCACAGATCTCAAAGCAACTGTGTCCTTTAACTTGTTATTCTGTACCATCGTGGTTGGGAAGCGACATTTGGACATCACATCATACAGAACTGTTCAGTCAGTTTGGACTGTGAGACTGTCACGGAGAGATCCAAGTCTAGACCATACATGGCTGTGGTGAAGAAAAAGCAGATATTATCCCTTAGTACATAAGTAAATAGACAAGGAAGGGCTGGGCCACTTCAGTAAATACTTAATAAAAGGCACGGCTTGGAATAAACAGATTCAGAAACAGACAGTGCTGAATCTTGATCAAATGGTTGGTAAGGGGAACAGCATCACACTTAAAATAGTCAGCTCAGACACCAATGTCAACTTCCTGATCATTAAATTGAATCAACATATAAGCTAGGAAAGCTATTTGGTTGAAAAACCAATGACAGAACAAATATCACAACCATCGCTCTGCAAGCTAGAAAGTGGTTTGGTTTGATAAAATACAGCTGTTTGGTCAAGAAACCAATGATTAAAAGGACATTGCAGTCCTTACTTTCCGAGTTATTAAATGATTTGCCAGAGTAAAGTGGTAATCTGATGTTTCGTGAAAACTGTTCACTCTTATCCAGATATGGTATTCCTACAAAACAGTTCATAAAGTGCTGGAGAGAAATTCTCACATGTATAATTGAATGTGTATGATTCTTCCATGTGCTGCAAGAGAAATTTGTGCTTTACTAGCGCAGAAAAGTAGACAGAATGATTGTGAATTTCAATGAAGCTCACCTATAATTACTTTTCTTTGATGCCACCTGAAATGACTGGATCAACTTATATGAGGCAATACAAGATTATAATGATTCATGGTTGGTATCCATTCCAAACAGTGAAAGCATATTTGCTATGAACAATTATATTTAGTTGGAATTGGTTTAAGTACTATTGCATAGTACAACCAAAATAAATATAATTTCTTATAACAAAACAAAATTGTCTGAATAGTCTAGTTCATCCGCATTTTGCCAGTAATTGTATATTTTGTAAGGTGTGTAAATTGCTGTTGAGTCTCACCACTTACAGTAAACGGTACCTAAGTGAACCACGAGCCTTGACAAGCATTTTAGCCCATGGTTATTACCATGTTAATGATGCTCTAGCCCGATGTAGTCTGTTGGAAGCTACTATAATATCTATTGCTTTATGAAAGTTAGAAATATATGCATATAGCAATATACATTTGTGTTTATATAACTTAAAAACTTTGTATAAAATAATTCATGAGCACTGTTTAACACAAAAAGAATCAATTACTCACAACACAACCAGAAGGGAGAATTTGAATCAGAATTTGATCTGAATATTAAAATCTCGAGTTATGGAGTTAACTGTGGTTACTAACCTGTGAAACGTTATTTGAAAACATGTTCTGCCTGTTGTTTTCACTGACATTAGAGAGAGAATGTTACTCTCTTACTTTTCAAGCATGTGGCAGATAGTGCATTTTTATGGAAAAGTGTAAAAGTAAACCAACTGTATTGTCTTACACGTGTGGTGTGAGCCTAGCCATTACTCTAAATATGAAGTGGTCAGACAAAATTATCTATTGAAAATAAAATCTACACACAGTAGCATTGGGCATAACAAATGTAAATTCGTGTACCCAGTGTTTTATTTGATTATATTCGAATATCCTCAGCCATGCAAATTGAAATATTTTAAAAACAACTGTCATTTATATATTTTTAACATAACTCCAGTAGAAGTAGACTTATAATGCATGAAAAACCATATTTGTAATTGATCTCCTCTGTGCTAATTTTGTATTTGAAGGTGTCGAGAGGGAACCGAAAAGTTGATGTCAATGAATTTTCACAGTTGGCAGAATTGGGTCAGCACCAACGCAGCGTTTCATCCTTTGATCAGTATCTTCAACATTGTGTCTGTAGTCTCACTTCTCCTCATTTCTTTCTCACCAGAACAAAGTTCTTCTTTGTATAAGAACCTGATGATAGTGAAAGAAATGGGTTGAGAGGTCCTTCTTTGCATAAGAACCTGATGATAGTGGAAAGAATGAATTGAGGTTCATAAAGAACTGTGGACCATCTTCACAGAAATGATGACCTTAGAGAGTGAAGTTATGGGTCCAGATGGAGCTCAAGACCTAAGGATCCCTGCATCAACCGGACTGTCTGCAGGTAACAGGGATCATGGTCTCCAAATAAGGTAAGCACGAGCACATAAATCCTGTACACTGTTACAGACATTTGCCCTTTGTTTGTTTTTTTTTGTGTGATTGTGCTTTTAAAAATTATAGATTTAAAATGTTTCTGTTAGAGTTCAGAAAATAATAGACGCATACACCGTAGAATAGTATCCGTCAGATCTCCTGTTTAGTGGACCCTGATCTTGCTCTGAAGAAAAGACGTATAATGGAAAATATATTAACATGTTCTGTAAAATGTTGCTTAAAATTGTTCATACAGAATTTCGCGCAAAGTTACAAGAGGGCTATCTGTGCTATCCGTCCCTAATTTTGCAGTGTAAGACTAGAGGGAGGGCAGCTAGTCATCACCACCCACCGCCAACTCTTGGGCTACTCTTTTACCAACGAATAGTGGGATTGACCGTAACATTATAATGCCCCCACGGCTGAAAGATCGAGCATGTTTGGTGTGATGGAGATTCGAACCCGCAATTCTTGGATTACAGGTCGAGTGCCTTAACCACCTGGCTATGCCGAGCCATTCATTAGGGACTACATGCAAGTGTTAAAGTAATGTTTAAGTGTTTACTGTTATAGCTAGACAAGGCAAAGCCAATATTATAAAATAAAGTCAATTGGTCTCTTTTCTTTTCCGCCATTCTATGATAAATCATATAAAGTGAAGTACAAACAGTTGGTCAGTCGGTCTATGGTCACTCGTTAATCAATGTTTGGCAGATTTGTTTGTTTGTTTTTACAGCTCACGGTGTTCCACTTTTGAATAGAGTTGGGCCATTGCATATAGTAAGGGTAGTCCGGAACCGATCTGTATCGACGAAATAATAGTTGATGAAATGTCCTTGACCACTTCATTAAAATAGCTTTTTTCTTGGCATCTTTATTGTTTGAAGAATCCTAACTGAACGCAATGCATTTCCTTTGATTATCTTATACTTGTTAAGTGGGATCGGAAAGTAATTAGAATGCAAGACACTCCATTCGGTCATCTCCCCTGTTCTTCAAAAACTGTGTCGACCAGTTTAGCTGAAGGCAAGACCAGTTGTACAAGCACAAGGGTCGTGGGATGTAGTTTCTATCACGTTTGAGATTAATTATGTTATTCCACAGGAAGCACATGTCAGCACGGCCACCGGTGTTTGTTCCTGCCCACAACATTCTTTCATATTTTCCTAGTCCCCCGCTGGGACAGCGATTTACACGTTAAAATTAGAGGTTTGATTCCCTCGATGGACACAGTAGATAGCTCGATGTGACTTTGCTGTAACAAACACACATATGTTCCAAGTTCTCTCCAATTGATTATATGTGTTTGTTATCGGATGCTTGTTATTGGTGCATTGTGCACAACACATATGTTCCAAGTTCTCTCCAATTGATTATATGTGTTTGTTATCGGGATGCTTGTTATTGGTGCATTGTGCACAACACATATGTTCCAAGTTCTCCAATTGATTATATGTGTTTGTTATCGGATGCTTGTTATTGGTGCATTGTGCACAACACATATGTTCCAAGTTCTCCAATTGATTATATGTGTTTGTTATCGGGATGCTTGTTATTGGTGCATTGTGCACAACACATATGTTCCAAGTTCTCTCCAATTGATTATATGTGTTTGTTATCGGATGCTTGTTATTGGTGCATTGTGCACAACACATATGTTCCAAGTTCTCTCCAATTGATTATATGTGTTTGTTATCGGGATGCTTGTTATTGGTGCATTGTGCACAACACATATGTTCCAAGTTCTCTCCAATTGATTATATGTGTTTGTTATCGGGATGCTTGTTATTGGTGCATTGTGCACAACACATATGTTCCAAGTTCTCTCCAATTGATTATATGTGTTTGTTATCGGATGCTTGTTATTGGTGCATTGTGCACAACACATATGTTCCAAGTTCTCTCCAATTGATTATATGTGTTTGTTATCGGGATGCTTGTTATTGGTGCATTGTGCACAACACATATGTTCCAAGTTCTCCAATTGATTATATGTGTTTGTTATCGGGATGCTTGTTATTGGTGCATTGTGCACAACACATATGTTCCAAGTTCTCTCCAATTGATTATATGTGTTTGTTATCGGATGCTTGTTATTGGTGCATTGTGCACAACACATATGTTCCAAGTTCTCTCCAATTGATTATATGTGTTTGTTATCGGATGCTTGTTATTGGTGCATTGTGCACAACACATATGTTCCAAGTTCTCTCCAATTGATTATATGTGTTTGTTATCGGATGCTTGTTATTGGTGCATTGTGCACAACACATATGTTCCAAGTTCTCCAATTGATTATATGTGTTTGTTATCGGATGCTTGTTATTGGTGCATTGTGCACAACACATATGTTCCAAGTTCTCTCCAATTGATTATATGTGTTGTGCACAATGCACAACTTGTTATTGGTGCATTGTGCATGTGTTGTGCAACCTTGACGGTGCTTGTCTTTCTTCCTTGCTGTAAGCACAATGTACTTTACTAGGTATCTGGCATATATTACAGTTCTGTAACATCTGTTTCCAAACCATTCTCTACATATATATATGGTGTCTATTTGTGTCTGTGAACTTTTGACTGTCTTAGAGTATGTATTCCATAACTGTGGTGGTCATGTTCTCCTGTTATGATTAATAACCTTCCACGATTAGGTGTCAAATAAAGTGCACCTTTGGTTTTGAAATGGCTCTGTTCTTTAAAACTCTAGGACAGTTTTAATTAATTCATAAAAAACTTACTCAAATTGGCTGTTTCCGTTTGTTTGATGACCCTCTTCATAAGTGTGTGTATGCGTGTGTGTTTTCTTATAGCAAAGCCACATTAGGCTATCTACTGAGTCCACCGAAGAAAATTGAACTCTTGATTTTAGCGTTATAAATCCATAGAATTACCAGTGTGCTAGCGGGAAACTCCTCATAAGTGAAACCCGAATGTTTTAAGGTCTAGATACGATTCATGAACCATTTGGGACATTTAAATTCTGTGATTTAACTTTAAAGAGACACCTGAGACTACGACCCGGCATGGCCAGGTGGTTAAGGCGCTCGACTCGTAATCCGAGGGTAGCAGGTTCGAATCCTTGTCATACCAAATATGCTCGCCCTTTCAGCCGTGGGGGCGTTATAATGTAACGGTCAATCTCATTATTCGTTGGTAAAAGAGTAGCTCAAGAGTTGGCGGTGGGTGGTGATGACTAGCTACCTTCCCTCTAAGCATACACTTCTAAATTAGGGACGGCTAGCGCAGATGACCCTCGAGTAGCTTTGCGCGAAATTAAACCAAATCAAACCAAACCTGAGACTATTGTACATAGCGCAGGTTGGATGGCCAATCATTTGAATTTTGAGGACGTGACAAGTCATCAGACGCTTGAGATATATAACAAAAAACTGATACGTATAATTAAACAACAATTTTTCGTCGTGAGAGCTACGTATAGCGTTACACATTCCGATTACCATTAACTAGTTTGAACCCGTTTAACTACTCTTGGCTAGTAATTGTTCTAGTTAACACTTTTTGTGAACATATTTTGCTATTTCTCGTTAACTACACTGATGTTGCTAATAAAAATAGGAAACAGCATAATCAAGTTTGCGCGTTCATTGTAGTAGTCCTCTGTATTTATATATGATAGAAGCGAAAGAAATAATTGGTTTATATCGAGAACTGAATTTCATATTTGTTTTTACTGTAGTCGACAGAAAGCAAACAAAAAAAACAACAACAACAAACGCCCCAAGTGTTTGTTTCTCTCTGATACCCTGGCAACATCACAAAACTGGAGGGACCTTAAAAGCTTCATGTCAAAATGGCAGTTTTCCTTCACCACCAGGTACTACGTTCTCTCATCTATTGTCCAAAAATTTCTCTAAAAAATCGTTTCCTAGACACAGTCTTTCAAGGAAAAGACCAGTATATATTCAATATATCAATAAGGCATTGTTCATGGATAACATATTAAAGCTAGCACGTTAAGGGTATTTCAAGCAGTCGAAGCAGTGATATTTGTTTAGTCGGAAACCTATTTGCTTATTCGCCCGTTAAAAAAAACCTGCTACGTTTCTTGCTTGGATGGTTTTCTTAAAAAGAGCACGTGTATGTATTTATACACTTAGAACTAAGTTTCTAAGAAAATCTACAACAAGTTGTTGCACTTCTTGTTGGGTTACAGGTTTGATTCTTTTTTCTCGGTTCGTTGGTGTTATGGATGAGTATTCATCATATAAGAGAAGCGTATATCCGTAAAATTTGCTTAGATGCATAACGTATACTAAAAACAAAAGTTCTGTATAATTGTTGATAACCGGAACATTCAATTCATATACTTCAAAGTTAAAATGATTCAGACAAACACGTTAGATACAAACAACAAATAATCCTAAACAACAGATGCACTAGCCAAAGTTTTTTACAAGCCTAATAGATTATAAGTAATATTTTCTATAAGAGCTTTCGTCCAGTAAATGCTTTAGATATAAATTTTGATTGGTTTAGAAGGGTAAATTAAATCTGTAGGGGTGGTGGGTAGTTGATTCATTCTAACGGCGACAGTTTTTTGTCTGTTTGCTTGTTAGTGTTTGTGTTTCGTTGAAGTTTCGCTCGGAGCTATTCAAGGGCTATGTGCACTAGCCATCGCCAATTTTGAGGTAATAAACTAGAGAAATGACAGCTAGTCAATACCATTCAACTCTTATGCTACTCTTCTACCAACGAAAAGTGGGATTGATTGTAACTTCATAACGCCTCCATGGCTGAAAGAGCGACCATGTTTAGGGACGTGGGTTCGATCCTGAATATTACAAATTTACTTTAAGTACCCTAACCATCAAGCCATGCGTAGCCTAACATCGTGAGAATGTACATCACCTTATTTAGTTCACATCGCAGACTTCGTAAAGAAATCCGCTAGATGGTTTGTTTTGAATTTCGCGCAAAGCTACTCAAGAGCTATCTACGCTAGCTGTCCCTAATTTAGCAGTGTAAGACTAGAGGGAAGGCAGCTAGTCATCACCACCCACCGCCAACTCTTGGGCTACTCTTTTACCAACTAATAGTGGGATTGATCGTAACATTATAACGCCCCCCAAGGCTGAAAGAGCGATCATGTTTCGTTGCGATGGGGATTCGAACCCGCGACCCTCAGATTACGAGTCGAATGCCTTAACCCACCTGGTCATGCCGGGTTTCCGCTAGGTGGTTTATTATTAATAACGCTACCATTACATGACTCGCAAATTTTGAATAAATTAAAAAGCACGTATGTTTTTATTGTTCTTTTTATAATCAACAAATGCAAAACGTAAATCACCTTTATTGACATAAGATATGGTTTTCTTTGGGTTAAAGGTTATTTCATTCCTTGTTTAGTTAAAGATAAACATTTAAAAAGTAAGTTACATTAGTAAATCAAACACATCCAAGGTTTCTGAACCTCTTAGCTTCCTAACGTTATTTGTCTAGTCGGGAAATTCAATCCTGCAAAGAAGCGTGTTTCTTTCCTCCGTTTTCAACAGATATAAGCTCACGTTCTACGTTGAAACTGTTCGTCCGTTGTTAAGAAGTACGTTTACGGGCTTCTAAAATTCGGGGCTTAATTCCCCGTTGTGGACAGAGCTCAGATAGATGAACGTGCAAGTTTGCGCTGAATAAAGTTGTTCGTGCTTTCGAATTTAAACTCAACGAGTTAAGATGAGCCGTTGATAAACTAAAAAAAAAGTCGTTTCTTTGATATAGGAAAGTACGTTTGTTTGTTTTCGTTATTTGAACGCTATTCTGACCTTCAAGTTATTTCTTTCCAAGGTCACTTTCGTCACCCATAATTTAAAATAGTTCTTCAGCTTTTTCGCGTGAGTTCAAACGAATTATAGCGGACAAAAACTACGCTTCTGAAAATGATAAAGAGTATTTCGGAAGCTGTCTACCGTAGATAATTCATATCGCGATAAAATGTCCCCAGTGAAATTACTCACTGCATACGAAGTTGCACATCTTAATATTTCCTTACGTATATGCCCCCCTGCTAATACAGCGCTAAAATCAGGAGTTCGATTCCCCTCGGTGGGCTCAGCAGATAGCCCGATGTGGCTTTGCTATAAGAAAACACACACACCTTATGTATACTTTGATTAAACTCTAGTTATATGATTTCACAAACATTGAGCCCCCCATTGGCTTAGCGGTATGTCTGCAGACTTACAACGCAAAAACCGGGTTTCGATACCAGTGGTGGGAAGGGCACAGATAGCCCATTGTGTAACTTTGTGCTTAATTCAAAACAACAACACTCACAAACATTGAATGTTTAAACATAGCGCCCCACAGTGGCACAGCGGTATATCTGCGGACTTATAACGCTTGAAATCTGGTTTCGATACCCGTGGCGGACAGAGCTTTTTGTGTAGATTTGCGCTTAATAATAACAACTAAACCTAGCAGTTTAGGCTACGACTATACACAGTTATGTACTCCAATACGAGCTGATACAAGCTGCACATACCTAGGTTTCACATATAACTATATCATCAGATTATTATTACGCAGCTAATGGAGTGAAACACACGTAGCGTAAAAGTTATCTGGTAAATCACACTAAGTTAAAAACGATTAAATCATAGGTTTTTCTTTAAGCTCACCTTCCAAACAATAAAGTTTCATTGTTTTACTTTGATGTGATTATTATGTGTCTTGTTCAAAAATTATATATATACGAGATCTGATCAATCAAATTGTTTTAAGACTTCTTGTGTTACAGGTGCCAGAAGAGCAGAGGCAGTGAGCTTCACTGAGGTATGTACAAACTACAAATAGTGATCTACCCCAAAAACAAGCCATTTCTCCAGACCTTATACTTGTGTTGTGTTCAAAGACAGACGTATCTCTTGTGCCCTGTCGTAATAAAATGAACAGACAAGAAGAACAACGCGTTTTGTGTGAAAAATGGTAAAGGAGGAACAGAAATCCTCAAAATGTTAAGAACAGCCTATGGTGATGACTGTTTAAGTAAGGCTGTCGTTTATCAGTGGATAAAACACTTCCAAGATGGCCGGGAATCGGTCAAAGATGACCCACGTTCTGGGCGATCGTCGACGCTAATGAAACGGTCACTAAGGTGAAAGAAAAAAATCGAAGCGATCAACGATTAACTACCCGCGAACTTGCTGATGAACTGGACATTTCCTGTGGATCGTGTCAGAACTTGCTGATGAACTGGACATTTCCTGTGGATCGTGTCAGAACTTGCTGATGAACTGGACATTTCCTGTGGATCGTGTCAGAACTTGCTGATGAACTGGACATTTCCTGTGGATCGTGTCAGAACTTGCTGATGAACTGGACATTTCCTGTGGATCGTGTCATAACTTGCTGAAGAACTGGACATTTCCTGTGGATCGTGTCAGAACTTGCTGATGAACTGGACATTTCCTGTGGATCGTGTCAGAACTTGCTGATGAACTGGACATTTCCTGTGGATCGTGTCAGAACTTGCTGATGAACTGGACATTTCCTGTGGATCGTGTCAGAACTTGCTGAAGAACTGGACATTTCCTGTGGATCGTGTCATAACTTGCTGAAGAACTGGACATTTCCTGTGGATCGTGTCAGAACTTGCTGATGAACTGGACATTTCCTGTGGATCGTGTCAGAACTTGCTGATGAACTGGACATTTCCTGTGGATCGTGTCAGAACTTGCTGATGAACTGGACATTTCCTGTGGATCGTGTCAGAACTTGCTGATGAACTGGACATTTCCTGTGGATCGTGTCAGAACTTGCTGATGAACTGGACATTTCCTGTGGATCGTGTCAGAACTTGCTGAAGAACTGGACATTTCCTGTGGATCGTGTCAGAACTTGCTGATGAACTGGACATTTCCTGTGGATCGTGTCAGAACATGCTGATGAACTGGACATTCCCTGTGGATCGTGTCAGAACATGCTGATGAACTGGACATTCCCTGTGGATCGTGTCAGAACTTGCTGATGAACTGGACATTTCCTGTGGATCGTGTAAGAACACGCTGAAGAACTGAACATTTCCTGTGGATCGTGTCAGAACATGCTGATGAACTGGACATTCCCTGTGGATCGTGTCAGAACATGCTGAAGAACTGGACATTTCCTGTGGATCGTGTCAGAACTTGCTGATGAACTGGACATTTCCTGTGGATCGTGTCAGAACATGCTGAAGAACTAGACATTTCCTGTGGATCGTGTCAGAACATGCTGAAGAACTGGACATTTCTTGTGGATCGTGTCAGAACTTGCTGATGGACTGGACATTTCCTGTGGATCGTGTCAGAACTTGCTGATGGACTGGACATTTCCTGTGGATCGTGTCAGGCGATTTTAACTGAAAAACTGCATGCATTAAGTGTCTTCAAAATTTGTTCGAACGCTGTTGACGGATGACCAAAAGTTTCACCGTTGACAAGTGTGTGAGGATCTGAAAAGAAGGCTGGAAATTGATCCTAATTTCATCAACGCCATTATTACTGGTGATGAATCATAGGTATACGGGGTTATGACCCTGAAAGGAAACTTCACTCATCCCAGTGGAAGTTTTCATCATCCGAAAGAGCACGACAATTTCGATCAAATGTGAAGACAATGTTCATCATATTTTATGATGTTCGAGGTATTTATTGTTCATCATGAAGTCGAACCTCATGGCCAGACAATTAACCAGGCCTTTTATAAAGAGGTCTTAATTCGATTGAGGGAGAAAGTTAGAAGAAGCCGCAGCGAGCTGTCGGAGAATGGTCATTGGTTTCTTCATCATGACAACGCGCCTTCACACATTGCTCTGTCTGTTCAAGAATTTTTGGTATAAAAAAAGGACCATTACTGTTATACCTCACACTCCGTATTCTCCTGATTTTGCCTCGTGTGATTTTTTTTTGTTCCCCAAAAAATGAAAATTAAGTTGAAAGGAAGGATATTTGATGACATTCCAACCATCCATAATAATGTGAAACCAGAACTTAGTCGCATAACAGTTGAAGACTGCCAGCATTACTTCTGAAAATAGCAGGAACATTGGAACAAGTGTGCAGCAGCTGGGAGAGATTACATTAAACGGGATAATGTACAAGAGTATGTACTTTATTCTTCGAAATAAAGGTGAAGTCTCAGAACTTTTTGATCACACTTCGTATATATTATAAACATGTTTATATATAAACACACACAGTTTTCCATAGAACACAGCAGTACCTATTTAAAATATCAGTGACAAAGTAAACGAATAATAATATATTTTAATGATTATTGGGTTACAATCTTAGATCAGCCACAAATAAGATTGAATACAATATGGATAGTAAACTGAGAGATACAGTGATTTAAGAGTTCAGCTTGTTTGGAATTCATCTGAATAGAATAGCGACTCGTATAGTAAAGGAATAAGAAAGTTACGGCATGGCTAAGTGGTTAGGGATCACTCGACTTGTAATCCGTGGGAGCGTTATGATGTTACGGTTGATCCCACTATTCGTTGGAAAAAGAGTAGTCCAAGAGTGGGCGGTGGGAGGTAATGACTACTTTCCTTTCATCTAGTCTTACATTATTAAATTAAACGCAGGTAGCTCTCGTGTAGCTGTGCGCACAATTCGAAAATAAACAACCAAAGCTACGGCATCAGTCAAATTAACCGCACATAAACAACCTAATCGTTTTGTTCTTAGCGAGCAGATTGTAATCTAGCTAGTTAGTGGTGTTCTCTATATTGCATTTTAATAACACTGATTTCCTTTTCTTTTACCACCCTCCCTCCCGGTGGTTTATACAGCTAAAATTCAGAACTTGATCCTTGTAGTGTAGCTTTGTGATTAGCATCAAATAAACCTTCATTTTTGTAGAAAGAATTGTTACACAATTTCTTTCGTTAATCTTTAATGTTACGTATTGTAAAAAAATATCGGTTTTATTGTTATGTTCTCTGTAATAAAAAAGATTACAAAGTTGTGTCTATGGATGACCGTTCAAAGGTGTTTTCCGTGGTATCAAAGTTACCACTTTCCCGGACACCGGAAATTAAATAAGAAATTGTTCGTTGCTTACATATACCCCTCTGGCAAGACGTTGTGAATAAATGATGTCAACATTTCAGGTTTTGTTTTGATTTAGCACCGGAAATTAGATGCGAAATTATGAGTAATCCATGACGTATATGTCTTTGACACGTTATGTTCTGCCTCTTAAAATTCAGTGAGTGACACGGTTCAATCTAATATTATCGACTCTACGCAAAAACGAAAGAGGGAATAATGTGTTTTCCTTATAGCAAAGCTACATCGGGCTATTTGCCGAGCCCACCGAGGGATAATCGAACCCCTGATTTTAGACGGTTGATTTTTAGTTGAAAATGAAATAAAATTGTGTGATACATTTGTATTTATGGCCGTTATATTTACCCGATCTATGTCACCGTGTCGCGACATTTAACAGAGAAGAATATGACAATAATGTAACTATATTAAGGAAAACATAAGTTATTTTTATTTGTGTTTTCATATCCAGTTGGAGCAAGAAACAAAACTATGTATATTATATTCTGTTCAGTAAAGGCCATGACTGAGTCAAAGGTCAATACGACATTGTCGTCAGTATTTTCATTTGAAAATTAACGACTTGCTTGGACACTCTTCATTACACGATACAGGGACAACAAGGGACCTATTGGTCAATCTAGACTTTACCATTCACTAAACTAAATTATAAAATAAAATAAAACAACCAAAGCCAGTAATTATTTAAATAGTACAAATTAGCTGCATCTCCCATAACCAGCTAACACGTGCCTGGGAAAAATATTTTGTATCCAGTTGGTTAGTTCTGTATAAACTGGTAAGAAACAAGAGGTGAAGCAGGCATTTTTTGTATAAATCGGTGAGAAACAAGAAGTGAAAGTAGACATTTTCTGTGTAAACTGGTGAGAAACAAGAGGATAAATAAGACATTTTCTGTGTAAACTGGTAAGAAACAAGAGGTGAAGCAGGCATTTTCTGTGTAAACTGGTGAGAAACAAGAAGTGAAAGTAGACATTTTCTGTGTAAACTGGTGAGAAACAAGAGGATAAATAAGACATTTTCTGTGTAAACTGGTAAGAAACAAGAGGTGAAGCAGGCATTTTCTGTGTAAACTGGTGAGAAACAAGAGGTGAAGCAGGCATTTTCTGTGTAAACTGGTGAGAAACAAGAAGTGAAAGTAGACATTTTCTGTGTAAACTGGTGAGAAACAAGAGGATAAATAAGACATTTTCTGTGTAAACTGGTAAGAAACAAGAGGTGAAGCAGGCATTTTCTGTGTAAATCGGTGAGAAACAAGAAGTGAAAGTAGACATTTTCTGTGTAAACTGGTGAGAAACAAGAGGATAAATAAGACATTTTCTGTATAAACTGGTGAGAGACAAGAGGTGAAGCAGGCATTTTTTGTATAAATCGGTGAGAAACAAGAAGTGAAAGTAGACATTTTCTGTGTAAACTGGTGAGAAACAAGAGGTGAAGCAGGCATTTTTTGTATAAACTGGTGAGAGACAAGAAGTGAAAGTAGACATTTTCTGTGTAAACTGGTGAGAAACAAGAGGATAAATAAGACATTTTCTGTATAAACTGGTGAGAGACAAGAGGTGAAGCAGGCATTTTTTGTATAAATCGGTGAGAAACAAGAAGTGAAAGTAGACATTTTCTGTGTAAACTGGTGAGAGACAAGAGGTAAAATCAGACATTTTCTGGGTTAAAGTACGTAGGAGTCCTGAGCAATAATTCCGTATATTCCCAGTATTATTCCGCTAGGCTCGGCATGGCCTAGCGCGTAAGGCGTGCGACTCGTAATCCGAGGGTCGCGGGTTCGCGCCCGCGTCGCGCTAAACATGCTCGCCCTCCCAGCCGTGGGGGTGTATAATGTGACGGTCAATCCCACTATTCGTTAGTAAAAGAGTAGCCCAAGAGTTGGCGGTGGGTGGTGATGACTAGCTGCCTTCCCTCTAGTCTTACACTACTAAATTAGGGACGGCTAGCACAGATAGCCCTCGAGTAGCTTTGTGCGAAATTCAAAAACAAACAAACAATTATTCCGCTAAAAGTTTGTGTGTTAATCACACGTTTTAAAGAACACAAATACATCCACAATCAAACTAGTTCATAAACAGTGAAGGATACGTGTTCCTGGTCGGTACTTCTAAGGTTAACAGTTGTCTGCAAAAAACCAACAACAAAAAACCCAAAAGAAACTCGACTTTATCCTGTTATTATAAATTAATTACGTCAATATTATTTTTGTAACCACATACTGTTTCTCCGTGATGGTACATTTCAATAAGATGCTATTTTCGGTATGTAATTTCCTCTAAAGTATCGGATATATCTGTAGTTTTTTCACATCAAGAGCTAATTACCGTGTAACAATACATGGCTTTCTGTTCAAATGATACGTAAATATTTAAACAGGTTAGTTTAGGGTAAAGCTACAGAATGAGGTATGTGTTCAGGAAGACGAATCGAACCACGAATTTTAGCGCTGTAAGGCCATATATTTACCACCGTGCCTTCGAGAGACTGTTTCGACAAAATCCCAGTAGCAGAACATGCACATTGTGAGTGTATCGTAGCACATTAAATATTGACTTTTTGTAAACCTTGTTCAAAACTCATCAGTTAAAAACATGCAGAGATTAGTAATTCATGGTCTTAGTTCAGCGTTAAAGTTAAAATGGTGCAGTTCAGTGAAACGTTTGTTTGTTTTTGTGTACAAAGCTGCACAACATACTAGCTGGATTGTGCGCTCCATATGATACGAACTCCACATGTTAACGTTGTAAGTACTAACGCCAATGGCTGAGCGAAGGGTAGGTTACCAACGAATAGAGTTAAGTGTGTTACTGCAACATTTGGTATGTCACAGTCTTTATTTCCACGTGATTTGTTTAGTTAAGTGTAAGGTTCGTTGCCATTATTCGTCCTGAGTAGGGCTTGTCCTAGTGGCTATCGTGTGTCTGCAGATCGAGGGGGTTAAAGGTTCGAAACATGATGATGCTGAGTATGCTTCATACTGTCGTCTGTGGAGAAGACATAAGTGTGACAGATAAACCCATTATATGGTTTAAAAAGCCAGATATAGTCGTTCTTATGGCAGCAGGTGATTCTGGCTGACCGTCTTTCCTCTGATCAAAAATAGGGGTTGGTACACCCGTAGCTTGGGGGTTCTGACCTAGCCGTTTATCACATTTACATTTGGTGTTGATTGGGTTTAATAAAAGTCCCTTCGTGATGGAAGTCAAAGCAATTTAAACGACATCCATCCATAACTGTCACTCTTGACAGCTCTGTGAAATCCACGCACAGCATTTCAATTTTATTAACATATATTATTCAGTTGAAACTTCAATAAGAAATACATCTGGGCTATCTTATAATATGTGTAGATCTGTTAAAAACAAACTATTTAAGCAAACTTACTCTAAAAGTGATCTATTAATCCAGCTGACTAGGCTGCTAAAAACGCATTTAAACAAACTCATTTTTAAAATGATCCTATTAGCTAGTATATTAAAAACACACATCAAAACAAAATCACTTTAACAATGATGGAAGAAAGGGACATTATAGATTTAAAATAAACCTTCATCCCTAGGAAAAGAACAAAAAAAGAAGTTATAGTTATATGAAAACGTATCCGATGTTGTTATTTATAAGTATTGTACAGTATTGTACAGACAGACGATGAGGTTTTACCCGAGGTTGTTGTTTAGGAGTATTGTGTCAGGTCATCCCATAAGTAATGTCCGAAAATTTAATACAGAAAGTGCATCGTTATTTCTGTTTTTGTAGAAGGTTTAATAAGTAAAATATGTAGTAGGACGTGTATAAAAATGTTAAGACAAATAAAACAAACTAGCCTAACTCCACTTTATCAGATCATTAATCAAATAAACCCTTATGAAGATGGATGTGTCTGAGGAGCATATTAGTCATATAATACTTTATGAGTTTAATGAAGGTAATAGTGCAGTATAAACTAAACAAAACATAAAGGTGTTTATGGTGTGGAGTCTCTCAATGAAAGAAAATGTTGAAGATGGTTTCAGAAGTTCAGATCAGGTGACTACAGTTTAAGTGATGTGTCACATTCAGGTCGTCCTGCTGAGTTTAATGATGACTTGTTGCTAGCTACAATTGATGAAAATTGTGTTGTAACAGTTGTAGAACTAGCACAGAAGTTTAGTTCAACCCATTCAACAGTTCACCGTCATCTGCAACAGCTTGGAAAAGTGTCAAAACTTGGAAAATGGATCCCCCCATGATTTAACAGAAGCCAACCTTAGAGCAAGAGTAGACATTTGCACTTCCCTGCACTTTATTGAACGTAACTCACTTTTCTTGGACAAGTTAGAAACTGGAGATGAAAAATGGATATATTATAAAAATGTTACGCGCCGCAGACAACGACTCAGTGCAGGTAAACTGGCTAAAGCACAGCCCAAAATGGACCTCCACCCTAGGAAAGTCTTGTTAGACGTTTGGTGGGATTTTGTTGGTGTGATCCACTTTGAGTTGCTGCCACTCAATGTAACAATTACATCAGACTTCTATTGTCAACAGTTAGAGCACTCGAATGTTGCACTGAAACAAAAGAGGCTTGTTTTGATCAATCATAAAGGTGTTGTGTTACACCAGGATAATGTACAGCCCCATACAACAAGGATCACATCTGTAAAGATTGAAGAGCTAGACTGGGAAAAACTTCCACATCCTCCTTATTCTCCAGACCTTTCTCCATCTTATTATTATCTATTCCAAAGTTTGCAGAACTATATTGATGGAAAAGAGCTTGGAACACATGAAGATGTCAAAACTACCCTCTCTACATTCTTTTCCTCCAAACCCCAATAATTTTATAGAAGTGGCATTCAGAAGTTTGTGAATCATTGGCAGGAAGTAATTAATAATAATGGAACATACATTATTGATTAAATAACATTAAAAGCGTTTGAAATCCTTTCTCTTTTTTCTGAACCTAAAATCGGACATTACTTAAGGGATGACCTGATATAAGCATAAACAAACGACAAGTAATAAAGCAGCTGCTGTGTTCAGTTATACTGTGTTGATTTCTACACGGTGGCTCTGAGATGAAACTAAATAAATTTGATCAGTGTCCTTATGAACATAGGAGTCATCATGTATAGAAAACTTTGTCATATATACAGTGTTGTCGATCTGAGTTCATATGTTTGTTTGTCGTCAGTCTTCCATCTAGTCCATCTCTGCTGAGTTAGGGATGGCTTGTGAAGACCACATTTGAGTAACTTTGGGCGAATTTCAAAACAAACAAACAAACACAACAATACATAGTTCTGAGAGCAAGCGTGAAATTTGTGCTTTAAGTTGAGTTTTGTTTTATAACAACAATGTTATTAGCCATCACTCACTCAGCCATCCCTACTCCTATAGTGGTTCAGCAGTAAGCTTAAGGGGTTATACGTTAATAACCGAACTCTGGTATCTATAGTGGACAAAGCTCTGATATCTCACTGTATAGCTTTGCAATAAGAATGACAGAAACAACTCTCAGATATTTATCTAATGACTGAATACTGGTCAGAGATAACACCTCTATAAATCACAGATTTTGTAACCACTTATTATTTATACACAAAAATTAATTTATGTATGTGATTATAGAAATTGGGACTTGGAAATGAAAACGTTAAAAACATCTCCCAGCATTATACGAAGAGCTAGGTATTGCAGGGAAAGACGCGACACGTCACATGATGGGTGCACGTCTAACTTAATCACTCGTAGTAAAGTTAAATGTTTTCTTGACTTCGTTTCAAGAAATATTAAATCATGGTGGCATCAGCGACTGATTTCTTCCTAAGGTTGAAGTTCTCACGCGCCCTCTACTGGAATTAGTACAGAGTCTCTAGATCGTATTCGATCTGAATGGAATGTTACCATCGTCTCTGATTTTTACGTATTTTCATGTTTAATTTTCACGTGTCTATACATGATACAAGATCCAGTCTTTCACTAAGTGACTCTTAATTAATGAACTAAATATTTAAGGCAATTGTTGATAAAAATGTTGCACCAATTTGTTAGTTGTATTCTACTGTTTTGCGTTTGCTTTAAATTTATATATAAATTAAAGCTTCACATGACGGTATTAATTTCTATATCAAGTTCGTGATTAGTTCATCTTTACTCTTTGTATATACACACACACACACACGTACATGCGTTTGTGCTGGGGAATGGTTGTATACACGTTTGTTTTCAGAAATGATTGTGTATAATATTTGTGTTGGGAAGTGGTTGCATTTTCCCTAATGTATGTATTACTGGGTTATTTTTATTTTGTTTTGCTGTCAAACCAACAGGATAAATTAGCAGGTCCATGGATTAGACAAAGAAAGAATTTTCGTGTTCCATTTGCGTTCACCTACCAGTGGATCAGCGATAGGTATCTGGACTTACAACGCTGGAAATTGATTTTCAAGAGCGGAGAGGCCATAACAATGGAGGTGTAATCACCAAGCCGAGGACTGGCTAGGCCCACTGGGCTAATCACCAAGCCGAGGACTGGCTAGGCTCACTGGGCTAATCACCAAGCCGAGGACTGGCTAGGCCCACTGGGCTATTAATATAAATGTATAAACATATAATAGTACAGTCTGTTGTATGTCCATGTAATTTCTTCGCAGTGTTAATATATTTTCAACAAAATTGGCATGGAGGCTTGTTAAGTCCATTAAAGGTTGCTTACAAATTTTCAGTTTTAGTGTTTGCGTTCTGCGAATTGTATGTTTTTTTTTTTTTTCGTTTTCCACCATTACTTTATCTCCTGTAGATGCTTCACCAAATTTGATTTGGAGGCTCACTAGGTTCAAGGGGAGATACATGCGAACTTGCTATTTTATATTTTGTGTTTTGCGCTTTTTAAGGACGTATGTTTTACAATTACTTGTAAGGAAAGTAATGTTTCATGTCCTGAGATAACCCTTGAATAATCATGAATTTACACAATTTCCTTAGTACTCCAACTAGTACAAAATAAAACTGCTATTTATTTTAGCATAACTTTATGGTTTTTTTAAGCTCTGCCTACAATTGTTGCTCGAGTTAACTCTTGACCACCCTACTCCATCTCAAGAAGCTGGGGCGGGCCCAATATCCCTTGACCATTCTGAACCGTTGCATCCGACATCAAAGAAACTTTCTTTTTCAACTAAAGTGACAAACAATTTTGATTGGAAATCCGAAGTAAATGTACATTTGTTGGTCTTATTGTACTATTTTTAAACATAATAACTTTAGATGCTGTTATTAGCCCCATGTCTCGCTTCCTTGTTTGTGTTTACGATTGTTTTACCTTTAAAAAAGCCTTTGGCGTGTTTATAATTACTTTTATTCAACAAACATGAACAGTTCTTGTGACACAATGCAAAGGAAAAAAACTAGCCAAATTTAGTAATGTTGATTTATGGGAATTATGTGGTTTCATGTTTTCTTGTTGGTCTTCCTGGCATTGCACATGAGTTATACGAAGACGATGCTTTAACCAATGACCAGTAGCTTTCTACAAAAACAGGTGTTTTTAACCAATGACCAATATCTTTATGTGAAAAAAGTGTTACATTTCACATCACGAATTTAATTTTTTTTTAATTTCGCGCAAAGCTACTCGAGGGCTATCTGCGCTAGCCGTCCCTAATTTAGCAGTGTAAGACTAGAGGGAAGGCAGCTAGTCACCACACCCATCGCCAACTGTTGGGCTACTCTTTTACTAACAAATAGTGGGATTGACCGTCAAATTATAACGCCCCCATGGCTGAAAGGGCGACCATGTTTGGTGCGACCGGGATTCGAACTCGCGACTCTCGGATTACGAGTCGAACGCCTTAACGCACTTGGCCATGCCGAGCTATAAAAAGGCGAACATGTTTGGTGCGACGGAGATGCGAACCCGCGATCCTCAGATTACGAGTCGCACGCCTTAACACCCTGGCCATGCTGAGTCATTACGAATTTAAATAAAAACTTTGAAATGAAAATAAAAGAAGACAAATAAAAATAAACTACATAATCAGGGCTTGATCCCAGAACTTGTGGCTAACAAGCCATTGTTCTATCATTAAACTGTTCAAGAGTATTATAAGTAAGATACAGCACGTGTTTCTTTCTTTCTTTTTTTGATGTAGACAGGTGATCACGAAATGTTTAACTTCAGTGTATTCGTGTAGGTTTTAATAATAGAAAATTGACTGTGGTATGTGGAATAGTTGCCGATTTTCCACCTATCTATTGTCAATGGTCAACCCTCTTTGGTACCACTTGAACTGCTTTGCGGAAGAGGCAGTGTTAGAAGTATATGATATAACTCACTATTCAATTTTCATAACAACATCAACTGTGAAGCTGGTTTGATGATGGCTGGACACCATATTCTCTCTACTTTTACTTACGGAATGACCAGTCACGACGTCCCCTCGGGTGTACTTAGCAGATAGCCCGATGTGGCTTTGGTATAAGAAAACACGTACCAATCATGACGAGGGAAACGAATACGTTTGGGAAGAAGTGATTGCAGCGTTTTGTACGTAGTCGCTATCCCATTTGTCTTGGTTCAATTCAGAACTTCTTAAATAGTTCTTACACTTAGGGTTAGCTCCTTTTGAAGAAGTTTAATCCCAGTCAACTTTGCGGTATATTATTGTCTTTGATTTGTGCTGTTTAATAAGCATTACTTTTCACTTTGTTTAACATTCTGTTAGGGCGTTTTGGGAAACATTTTTTTTCTGTTTCCCTCTTACTATCTTCACCTGTAAGGTAATTTAGCACCACCTGAGAATACAACAGTACTGACAGTCGGAAGTGCTAACACGTTGTAATACGTGTATCACTTGTTAGGAAAAGAAGATACCCCTAGGTAATTCACGACATCTTTTACACTCATTAACTAGTGGTTCATAAAACAACATTTTATTATTGGGAAATTCGCCCGGTTTTTAATTAAATAATCATTTCATATACTTGGGCAAACGACATATTAAGGTGTATCAGCTAGTTCTGAAGCCATGGCAACGAGCTTTCAAATCTAATAGATTTCATTAACCTTCCGCAAAAACTTAGGAAAATATTGTTGTAATTTTAACTGCTAGGAAAACATATCAAATAAGAAAAAATACATATATCTGTATGAAAAGAGTTCCTTATGATACCAATGTAATATTATACGTTTCCTTTACTTTAACGTGCGACTGTTTATCTTTCAAGTGAAGACTTCAGGCAATGAAAATACATACGTACAATCTTCCATTAGGTCTTGTACGGACTTTTATTTACCCAGGATTCCCGTGTTTTAGCAAATCTTCGTTCTACACAAATGTTTGTTGGTTCAGTCTCTAACAAATTTCCATAGATTACACCCATGACTGCAGTCGTTCAGGTCCTATTAAATCCTCAAAGAATAATTTCCAGTTCCAACCAGCCATCTCGTGGCCAAATTTGCTTAGTGGAAAATAAGAAAAGAAAAACACAATAAAATGTGCAAGTTACTGTTTTCACCCTCTCCTGATTTTGTTGTATTTAACTTTGAGACGACGAAAAAGAAAAAAAACAACAGAATACAGACATCTGTAGCGCGTAACGGTATTTTCCTTAAAAGTTGAAATCCAGAATTATCTTGTGTTAGAAGAATCAAAACGCACTAACATGACCAGGTTTATTAGGTTTCATTGGAAGAGAATCATTTAATCCTTTGAAATGGAGAATCTCAGAAGCAGTCATGGTTAGAATAATGGAAGAAGCTAGAAACCAGCAAAAATATTCAAGAAATCAAAATATTCAGAGCTGATTGACGGACGTGAGTTGAGGGGAAAGAAAGGGTGAGTTTTGGAAGGTTATAGTCTCATCGTGATGGGGGGGGTATCGTTTGGGATGGTGATGGAATTGAGTAACGTTGTTGGATACTTCAGTGTAACCGAACCAGTCTTATTTATTACGTTTCTGTCTTTAAATCAAAAGCAGGTTCCAAATCTTAGATACGGAGACCTTCTTCAAAACTTAAGTACTGAAACATTTACGAGTAACTGATAAATCAAATGTTGGAGCTTCTCCAAGTCTACATAGATAATAATTAACCTCTCAAACAGTTCGGCTAATTGTTTTATGCTATAACGCTGAGATTACAAGTAATATTTCATTGTTAAATATTGTCAAGTGTTAAATTTAGTATTTTTAGAAGCGGTTATTTATTACACGTTTGATTACGTAACTGTTAACGAATCACTTGACGTCATGTCACTCGAACCGAGTTTCTCTTGTTGCTTTAAGTGAGTATTGTTACATCATAACGTCTCGTAGTTTATAGAAAGTTATAGGCCTCACATAGTACAATCTATGTATATAGGCAACCAAGTTAGTACAAGTTAAGTAAGTTACTGAAAGAGAAAAAATTAAGTTAAACTACTTTATTGTGAGTTTAGTCATAAAGAGCATATTTAAAAAGTGAGTTTCACAGGTTGTATTGTAATAACAATTGTCAAAGAGTGTTCTAAAGTAGTAAACCAGTCTGTTTTGACTTTGACGAAAACAAGAATTATTTAAAGCTTCGGACACAATTATGATAACCAACAGTGGCACGAAAGTTTTACACATACATTAGATTTATTTTTGACATACTATTTTAAAACAAATGGATTGTTGTGCTGTCCATTTATTGTTGAAATTTATCGCCAGAAAGTCACATACAACTGTTGTAAAGAATTCGGGGCCCTATAAAAAGCTTGAACTTGGCAGCGCTAGCCTGGATTCTAAAGTGGTAAAAGGTAGTAAACGACAGTAGAAGTAAGCCTATATACATAAAACTGTAGTGGTGGTGAAGGTTAATGTAAAGAACCATGCTATATAGATACAGAGAGAAGAACGACTTGGGTTTAAAGATGGTGACCTATGAGGATTCGTTAATAAACAACAATAAGAACTAGAGAGAGAAGAGCATAAGCAGAAAAAAGAAGACAGACTGAAAGAAGAAAAGAAAAAGGAAAGGCTGGAAATATATATTTATATATAGAGAATAAGAAAATAAATTGAGAAAGATGAAAATGAGAGAGAGAGAGGAGATACTAGAAATAGAGAGAATAAGAGATTACCAAACTCACCAACAGAAAGAGAGAAGACCCAAGAATGACGATGGGGTCAGAGCCAGCCGATCTGAGCTGCTCAAATCTGATGAATAGAAAGTTGACATAAATGCTTTTTGGAAAGATGTGAACTACTTGTCCAAAACCAGAACTGGAACACAGGTGACTGGACAGTGTGTCTTATCTTATTTCTTATAGGAATAAACCCTAAAAATGTACGCAGGTGTGACGTAACAAGATTCCATGGAGTGTGACGAGTTAAAAGTGAACTTGTTGAAACGCTATGAACGCAAAGGAAGATTTTGATTGGGAGTACAAATAAGTCAATTCTGACAGTGGAAAAACTGTATTTCAGTTTATCTACAGCAATACTTCACGTTTGATGGAGTGGCAGATCTATTAATACGTGAACAGTTCATAATCACGCATTCCACTGACATGTTAGTGTTCTTAAAGGAGAGAGCACCAAAAGACGTGAAAGAGATAATCAAGCTAGTAGACCAGTATATGCAAGTTCACGGACGTAGTTTATCTTGCAAGTCCAAAAATAACCAATTAAAATTGAAAGCAGGAATGGCTTTCCATAAGTAGGACACCGCCAGATGTAACAAGAGGTTAATAGACAAAAGGGAGAAGAGATACTATTATTGTTAAAAAATGGGACACATTGCGAGACTACAAGCCCATCACTAACAATCAGCAACAGAAATTTCGACATAAAGCAGCTGGAGGTACTGAGACAGTCCTGACAAAAAAAAAATAAAAAAGAGTGACTATCATTATGGATGCTGCTGCCTGAAGAAACAGTAGAAACTGCATGCCATGTCCACTACAAAATTAAATAGTGCATATCTTATGGTCAACATAAGTTGGCGAATGGGTTAACAGTGCTAATATTAATTTTGGCATGTTAAAAACAGCGGGAGGTGCCAACAAATTACGGCATGCCAGTAAGTGAAGGCTATGTTGGGGACAAGAAAGTAAAGATCCTATGAAACTCTGGGAGCAGTAATGCTGCAGTAACAACCAGTCTAGTATCTGATGACCAGATGATGGGCAAAGCACATTTTTTTGTGTTGAATGATGGGACAGAAAGGAAGTTTCCTATAGCAAAAATAAATGTTGACATTTAATATTTAATATTAATTTAATATTTTGAGGCTATGTGTATGAAGGTACCCATCTAAAACATAGTGACTGACAATATACCAGTACCCATCTAAAACATAGTGACTGACAATATACCAGGCAGAAGATGTTTGGAGTAATCATATGTGTATGAAGGTACCCATCTAAAACATAGTGACTGGAAATATACCAGTACCCATCTAAAACATAGTGACTGGAAATATACCAGTACCCATCTAAAACATAGTGACTGGAAATATACCAGTACCCATCTAAAACATAGTGACTGACAATATACCAGGCAGAAGATGTTTGGAGTAATCATATGTGTATGAAGGTACCCATCTAAAACATAGTGACTGACAATATACCAGTACCCATCTAAAACATAGTGACTGACAATATACCAGGCAGAAGATGTTTGGAGTAATCATATGTGTATGAAGGTACCCATCTAAAACATAGTGACTGGAAATATACCAGTACCCATCTAAAATATAGTGACTGACAATATACCAGTACCCATCTAAAACATAGTGACTGACAATATACCAGGCAGAAGATGTTTGGAGTAATCATATGTGTATGAAGGTACCCATCTAAAACATAGTGACTGGAAATATACCAGTACCCATCTAAAACATAGTGACTGGAAATATACCAGTACCCATCTAAAACATAGTGACTGGAAATATACCAGTACCCATCTAAAACATAGTGACTGACAATATACCAGTACCCATCTAAAACATAGTGACTGACAATATACCAGTACCCATCTAAAACATAGTGACTGACAATATACCAGTACCCATCTAAAACATAGTGACTGACAATATACCAGTACCCATCTAAAACATAGTGACTGACAATATACCAGTACCCATCTAAAACATAGTGACTGACAAGATACCAGTACCCATCTAAAACATAGTGACTGGAAATATACCAGTACCCATCTAAAACATAGTGACTGGAAATATACCAGTACCCATCTAAAACATAGTGACTGACAATATACCAGTACCCATCTAAAACATAGTGACTGACAATATACCAGACAGAAGATGTTTGGAGTAATCATATGTGTATGAAGGTACCCATCTAAAACATAGTGACTGGAAATATACCAGTACCCATCTAAAACATAGTGACTGGAAATATACCAGTACCCATCTAAAACATAGTGACTGGAAATATACCAGTACCCATCTAAAACATAGTGACTGACAATATACCAGTACCCATCTAAAACATAGTGACTGACAATATACCAGTACCCATCTAAAACATAGTGACTGACAATATACCAGACAGAAGATGTTTGGAGTAATCATATGTGTATGAAGGTACCCATCTAAAACATAGTGACTGGAAATATACCAGTACCCATCTAAAACATAGTGACTGACAATATACCAGTACCCATCTAAAACATAGTGACTGACAATATACCAGTACCCATCTAAAACATAGTGACTGGAAATATACCAGTACCCATCTAAAACATAGTGACTGACAATATACCAGTACCCATCTAAAACATAGTGACTGACAATATACCAGTACCCATCTAAAACATAGTGACTGACAATATACCAGACAGAAGATGTTTGGAGTAATCATATGTGTATGAAGGTACCCATCTAAAACATAGTGACTGGAAATATACCAGTACCCATCTAAAACATAGTGACTGGAAATATACCAGTACCCATCTAAAACATAGTGACTGGAAATATACCAGTACCCATCTAAAACATAGTGACTGACAATATACCAGTACCCATCTAAAACATAGTGACTGACAATATACCAGTACCCATCTAAAACATAGTGACTGACAATATACCAGACAGAAGATGTTTGGAGTAATCATATGTGTATGAAGGTACCCATCTAAAACATAGTGACTGGAAATATACCAGTACCCATCTAAAACATAGTGACTGACAATATACCAGTACCCATCTAAAACATAGTGACTGACAATATACCAGTACCCATCTAAAACATAGTGACTGGAAATATACCAGTACCCATCTAAAACATAGTGACTGACAATATACCAGTACCCATCTAAAACATAGTGACTGACAATATACCAGTACCCATCTAAAACATAGTGACTGGAAATATACCAGTACCCATCTAAAACATAGTGACTGACAATATACCAGTACCCATCTAAAACATAGTGACTGACAATATACCAGTACCCATCTAAAACATAGTGACTGGAAATATACCAGTACCCATCTAAAACATAGTGACTGACAATATACCAGTACCCATCTAAAACATAGTGACTGGAAATATACCAGTACCCATCTAAAACATAGTGACTGACAATATACCAGTACCCATCTAAAACATAGTGACTGACAATATACCAGTACCCATCTAAAACATAGTGACTGACAATATACCAGTACCCATCTAAAACATAGTGACTGACAATATACCAGTACCCATCTAAAACATAGTGACTGACAATATACCAGTACCCATCTAAAACATAGTGACTGGAAATATACCAGTACCCATCTAAAACATAGTGACTGACAATATACCAGTACCCATCTAAAACACAGTGACTGGAAATATACCAGTACCCATCTAAAACATAGTGACTGACAATATACCAGTACCCATCTAAAACATAGTGACTGACAATATACCAGTACCCATCTAAAACATAGTGACTGACAATATACCAGTACCCATCTAAAACATAGTGACTGACAATATACCAGTACCCATCTAAAACATAGTGACTGACAATATACCAGTACCCATCTAAAACATAGTGACTGGAAATATACCAGTACCCATCTAAAACATAGTGACTGACAATATACCAGTACCCATCTAAAACATAGTGACTGACAATATACCAGTACCCATCTAAAACATAGTGACTGACAATATACCAGTACCCATCTAAAACATAGTGACTGGAAATATACCAGTACCCATCTAAAACATAGTGACTGACAATATACCAGTACCCATCTAAAACATAGTGACTGACAATATACCAGTACCCATCTAAAACATAGTGACTGGAAATATACCAGTACCCATCTAAAACATAGTGACTGACAATATACCAGTACCCATCTAAAACATAGTGACTGACAATATACCAGTACCCATCTAAAACATAGTGACTGACAATATACCAGTACCCATCTAAAACATAGTGACTGACAATATACCAGTACCCATCTAAAACATAGTGACTGACAATATACCAGTACCCATCTAAAACATAGTGACTGACAATATACCAGTACCCATCTAAAACATAGTGACCAATATACCCCATCTAAAACATAGTGACTGACAATATACCAGTACCCATCTAAAACATAGTGACTGGAAATATACCAGTACCCATCTAAAACATAGTGACTGGAAATATACCAGTACCCATCTAAAACATAGTGACTGACAATATACCAGTACCCATCTAAAACATAGTGACTGACAATATACCAGTACCCATCTAAAACATAGTGACTGACAATATACCAGTACCCATCTAAAACAAAACATAGTGACTGACAATATACCAGTACCCATCTAAAACATAGTGACTGACAATATACCAGTACCCATCTAAAACATAGTGACTGACAATATACCAGTACCCATCTAAAACATAGTGACTGACAATATACCAGTACCCATCTAAAACATAGTGACTGACAATATACCAGTACCCATCTAAAACATAGTGACTGACAATATACCAGTACCCATCTAAAACATAGTGACTGACAATATACCAGTACCCATCTAAAACATAGTGACTGACAATATACCAGTACCCATCTAAAACATAGTGACTGACAATATACCAGTACCCATCTAAAACATAGTGACTGACAATATACCAGTACCCATCTAAAACATAGTGACTGGAAATATACCAGTACCCATCTAAAACATAGTGACTGGAAATATACCAGTACCCATCTAAAACATAGTGACTGACAATATACCAGTACCCATCTAAAACATAGTGACTGACAATATACCAGTACCCATCTAAAACATAGTGACTGACAATATACCAGTACCCATCTAAAACATAGTGACTGACAATATACCAGTACCCATCTAAAACATAGTGACTGACAATATACCAGTACCCATCTAAAACATAGTGACTGACAATATACCAGTACCCATCTAAAACATAGTGACTGACAATATACCAGTACCCATCTAAAACATAGTGACTGACAATATACCAGTACCCATCTAAAACATAGTGACTGGAAATATACCAGTACCCATCTAAAACATAGTGACTGGAAATATACCAGTACCCATCTAAAACATAGTGACTGGAAATATACCAGTACCCATCTAAAACATAGTGACTGACAATATACCAGTACCCATCTAAAACATAGTGACTGACAATATACCAGTACCCATCTAAAACATAGTGACTGGAAATATACCAGTACCCATCTAAAACATAGTGACTGACAATATACCAGTACCCATCTAAAACATAGTGACTGACAATATACCAGTACCCATCTAAAACATAGTGACTGACAATATACCAGTACCCATCTAAAACATAGTGACTGGAAATATACCAGTACCCATCTAAAACATAGTGACTGACAATATACCAGTACCCATCTAAAACATAGTGACTGACAATATACCAGTACCCATCTAAAACATAGTGACTGACAATATACCAGTACCCATCTAAAACATAGTGACTGACAATATACCAGTACCCATCTAAAACATAGTGACTGACAATATACCAGTACCCATCTAAAACATAGTGACTGGAAATATACCAGTACCCATCTAAAACATAGTGACTGACAATATACCAGTACCCATCTAAAACATAGTGACTGGAAATATACCAGTACCCATCTAAAACATAGTGACTGGAAATATACCAGTACCCATCTAAAACATAGTGACTGACAATATACCAGTACCCATCTAAAACATAGTGACTGACAATATACCAGTACCCATCTAAAACATAGTGACTGACAATATACCAGTACCCATCTAAAACATAGTGACTGACAATATACCAGTACCCATCTAAAACATAGTGACTGACAATATACCAGTACCCATCTAAAACATAGTGACTGACAATATACCAGTACCCATCTAAAACATAGTGACTGACAATATACCAGTACCCATCTAAAACATAGTGACTGACAATATACCAGTACCCATCTAAAACATAGTGACTGACAATATACCAGTACCCATCTAAAACATAGTGACTGACAAGATACCAGTACCCATCTAAAACATAGTGACTGGAAATATACCAGTACCCATCTAAAACATAGTGACTGGAAATATACCAGTACCCATCTAAAACATAGTGACTGACAATATACCAGTACCCATCTAAAACATAGTGACTGACAATATACCAGACAGAAGATGTTTGAGTAATAGTGTATGAAGGTACCCATCTAAAACATAGTGACTGGAAATATACCAGTACCCATCTAAAACATAGTGACTGGAAATATACCAGTACCCATCTAAAACATAGTGACTGGAAATATACCAGTACCCATCTAAAACATAGTGACTGACAATATACCAGTACCCATCTAAAACATAGTGACTGACAATATACCAGTACCCATCTAAAACATAGTGACTGACAATATACCAGACAGAAGATGTTTGGAGTAATCATATGTGTATGAAGGTACCCATCTAAAACATAGTGACTGGAAATATACCAGTACCCATCTAAAACATAGTGACTGACAATATACCAGTACCCATCTAAAACATAGTGACTGGAAATATACCAGTACCCATCTAAAACATAGTGACTGACAATATACCAGTACCCATCTAAAACATAGTGACTGACAATATACCAGTACCCATCTAAAACATAGTGACTGGAAATATACCAGTACCCATCTAAAACATAGTGACTGACAATATACCAGTACCCATCTAAAACATAGTGACTGACAATATACCAGTACCCATCTAAAACATAGTGACTGACAATATACCAGACAGAAGATGTTTGGAGTAATCATATGTGTATGAAGGTACCCATCTAAAACATAGTGACTGGAAATATACCAGTACCCATCTAAAACATAGTGACTGGAAATATACCAGTACCCATCTAAAACATAGTGACTGGAAATATACCAGTACCCATCTAAAACATAGTGACTGACAATATACCAGTACCCATCTAAAACATAGTGACTGACAATATACCAGTACCCATCTAAAACATAGTGACTGACAATATACCAGACAGAAGATGTTTGGAGTAATCATATGTGTATGAAGGTACCCATCTAAAACATAGTGACTGGAAATATACCAGTACCCATCTAAAACATAGTGACTGACAATATACCAGTACCCATCTAAAACATAGTGACTGACAATATACCAGTACCCATCTAAAACATAGTGACTGGAAATATACCAGTACCCATCTAAAACATAGTGACTGACAATATACCAGTACCCATCTAAAACATAGTGACTGACAATATACCAGTACCCATCTAAAACATAGTGACTGGAAATATACCAGTACCCATCTAAAACATAGTGACTGACAATATACCAGTACCCATCTAAAACATAGTGACTGACAATATACCAGTACCCATCTAAAACATAGTGACTGGAAATATACCAGTACCCATCTAAAACATAGTGACTGGAAATATACCAGTACCCATCTAAAACATAGTGACTGACAATATACCAGTACCCATCTAAAACATAGTGACTGACAATATACCAGTACCCATCTAAAACATAGTGACTGACAATATACCAGTACCCATCTAAAACATAGTGACTGACAATATACCAGTACCCATCTAAAACATAGTGACTGACAATATACCAGTACCCATCTAAAACATAGTGACTGGAAATATACCAGTACCCATCTAAAACATAGTGACTGACAATATACCAGTACCCATCTAAAACACAGTGACTGGAAATATACCAGTACCCATCTAAAACATAGTGACTGACAATATACCAGTACCCATCTAAAACATAGTGACTGACAATATACCAGTACCCATCTAAAACATAGTGACTGGAAATATACCAGTACCCATCTAAAACATAGTGACTGACAATATACCAGTACCCATCTAAAACATAGTGACTGACAATATACCAGTACCCATCTAAAACATAGTGACTGGAAATATACCAGTACCCATCTAAAACATAGTGACTGACAATATACCAGTACCCATCTAAAACATAGTGACTGACAATATACCAGTACCCATCTAAAACATAGTGACTGGAAATATACCAGTACCCATCTAAAACATAGTGACTGACAATATACCAGTACCCATCTAAAACATAGTGACTGACAATATACCAGTACCCATCTAAAACATAGTGACTGACAATATACCAGTACCCATCTAAAACATAGTGACTGACAATATACCAGTACCCATCTAAAACATAGTGACTGGAAATATACCAGTACCCATCTAAAACATAGTGACTGACAATATACCAGTACCCATCTAAAACATAGTGACTGACAATATACCAGTACCCATCTAAAACATAGTGACTGACAATATACCAGTACCCATCTAAAACATAGTGACTGACAATATACCAGTACCCATCTAAAACATAGTGACTGACAATATACCAGTACCCATCTAAAACATAGTGACTGACAATATACCAGTACCCATCTAAAACATAGTGACTGGAAATATACCAGTACCCATCTAAAACATAGTGACTGGAAATATACCAGTACCCATCTAAAACATAGTGACTGACAATATACCAGTACCCATCTAAAACATAGTGACTGACAATATACCAGTACCCATCTAAAACATAGTGACTGACAATATACCAGTACCCATCTAAAACATAGTGACTGACAATATACCAGTACCCATCTAAAACATAGTGACTGACAATATACCAGTACCCATCTAAAACATAGTGACTGACAATATACCAGACAGAAGATGTTTGGAGTAATCAGACTGAAAGGAAACCAATGAGGCATCTGCAGTCGCCACAAGAACTCAAGGTATGAAGAGTAAACAAGAGACCAAGCCTTACAAGTATCAAAAGTCAACATCCCAATTACAGGTCTACAGAAACTGAAGGAAGCACAGAACAAAAGACCTTCATTGCAGAAACTTTGAGACAGTGCCAGGAGAAAAGGGGAGCACAAGTCCAAAAAGAAGAGAACTTATAGACAATAGGATCAAAAGGGACTATTGTATAGATCTATCACGGCACTTCTACTGGGAAAATGAAACAGATAATAGTACCAAGAAAATACCGGACTCAAGTGATGAAGCTGGCAGACAGAATCATTGGAGTCATCGGAGATGTGACCAGATTCTGCAGGCCATGTGACATCTGCGAAAATACAATACGTAGTAGGAAGGTAGCCAAGGTTCTACTAGATGAGATTCCTCTTACAGAAGAGTTACTCAGCAGAGAAACTGTGGAATTGGTCTGTCAAGAAAAACTGATATTTGCTGACAATGGTCAACTATGTGACACGTTACCCAGAAGCCATGCACTGCCAAAGATATGCACAGAAAGAGTGGCAAAAGTCATCCTGGAAGTTTTTGTAGAGAAGGATTTCCAAAAGAAATCCCAGTGACAGAGGGACCCAGTTTTCTTCAGAACTGATGCAAGAGGTGGGCAGACTTATCAGCAATAGACAACTCTTTAGAACCCCTTACAACTCCAGGCGTAGTAATCTTTGTTAAAGATTCAGGGGTGTCTAAAACAGCATATTGAAGAAGACGTGCCAGGAGAGACCATGTGACTAGAACATGTAATCAGTATTGTTTGCTTAGCAAGTACAGAATTTTTACCTTTTGAGTTGCTGTATGAAAGAACAGTATGGAGTCAAATTATATTGAAAGAGCTGTGGACAGTAGAAGAAGGATAAAGAGTAAGGAACACATGTTAGACTTCAGAATCTGATTACAGGAGACATGTCAACTTGTTAGAGAAAGTTTTGTGTGTGCAAAGCCACATCGGACTGTCTGCTGAGCCCAACGAGGTGACTCGAACCCCTGATTTTAGCGTTGTAAATCCGTAGATATACTGCTCTACTAACGGGGGGCAAGAGAAAGTTTGTATGCAGCTTAAGGTAATCAGAAAGACTTATATAGTAAGGAGGTCAAGAATCAGGATTTCGAGACCAGACAGAAGGTCCTACTTCTGCTATCCACAGACAACAACAACAAACTCATCCTGTAAAATAAAGAACCTTTTGAAGTACAGGAAGTGGTCACCATTATGGACTACAAAGTGAAAGTGGACAGGGAGATTAAGATCTATTAGGAGGTACTTTGAGAGGCAGAAGACATAACAAGGTGCAGCTACTTAGACACAGATGGACGCTGCAGGTGTGGCTTTTACAGATCAAGAATGAGAAGACAGTAACTTTGGCTTAAAAGATGAAGACCTAGTAAATTTAAGACTATTGGGTGGAAATGAGACATACTAGAACGTCAGAATAAGTGAAGAACTGACTGGCAAGCAGAAGAAAAACCTACAAGAGTTACTGTACCAATAAACAAGGCAAGACAGATCTTATACAACACAAGATTAAAACCACGACCAGGGATCCTATCTAGGTGAAGCTTACCAGATTCTCTCTTCAATGAGAGGTCGATAAGGGAACAGTAAATGTTTGTACAGACTATACGATAAAACTTTGTGTATGAACATAAATCTGTCTTTATACATAATGAAAAAGTATTGTAAATATTTACCTTAAATAGGGGCTTACTGTCAGAAATACCAAGTGTATGAAGGTACCCATCTACGAATTGGTGATTGGCAATATACCAGGCAGTAGAAATTTGGAAGAACCAACAGAAAGGATACTGATAAGGATCTGCAGACCCCACAAGAGTTCTAGTGGAGAATGGCAAAGAACAAAGTCGACATCCCAAATGTAGGTCAACGGGAATTAAAAGACGCACGAGGGAAGACACTTTAGTGCAGAAATTTTAGGACATTGTCCAAGAGAAAGTGGAGAAGAAGACCAAAGGGAAGAGGATTTACAAAATAGAAGGTCAAAATACACCGCTGTAATACTTATGAAGGCAGTTCTACTAGAGAAATTAAACGGATCATATTACCAACAGAATACCAATGTTTGCTCTTACAGGGAATATTTGGCAGCATTTAGTAAATTCAATTCTCGCTCAATTAATGTTTTGCAACACTCATTACTACGGTCTGAGAAACAGAAATCACAGCAACTATAACCTAATGGAGTCTAGAGTCCATTATTAATCACTTACACAACAGGCTGAATAAACAGAATAACCGAACTAAAAACCTTTTTTACAGCTCTTTTTTTCTGATGATGTTGCGTAGTCCAATTGTTGTGAATTGATACCATTTTACTAGAATCTTCTGAAATGTTCTCGTTGCTTTAAGCAAATATTGTTACATCATAGCATCTCGTAGGCCTTGGTCAGGCAATATATATATCAGACCAAATCAGTGCAACATATTTAAAAGTTAAGTTAGTGAAATCAAAAATAAAAGTGAAGTTAGATTGTATGTAAGTTTAGCTGTAATGAAATATTTCTGAAGCACGTTTCACAACTTATGTTGTAATAACATAGATAAAGGAGAATAAAGGGCATTCTAAATTAGTTGAATCCGCCTGTGTGGACATTGACCAAAAAGAGACAATTATTTTAAACTATGAATACGAGTGTGATAAACAATACTGTAATGAAATATGTATAGGTATGTTTCACTTGTTGTAAATATATCATTTTAAAATAAGCGGACTGGGTGCTGTCCGTTTATTGTTGAAAGTTATCACCAACAAGTCACAGACATCTACTGTAAAAAACTCGGCCCCTATAAAACTGACAAAACCCGTAACGTTTTTATAGACAGCAATTAATTTCGTAAGCAAATACATTTCGTAACAGCTACAAAGAAGTGTGTTTTTCTTATAGTAAAGCCACATTGAGCTATCTGCTGAGTCCACCGAAGGGAATCGAACAGCGTTGTAAATCCGTAAACTTACCGCTGTACCAGCGAGAGACGCAAATAATAGAGAATATTAATTTTAATTCAATATATTTTAAAACCAAATCAATAAATGCATTTATTTAACATCTTTCAACATTTCTTTGAACAGTGAAAGTAAAATTTGTTAAACTTTCCCAGTGTACCAATGGTAATGAGTTATCCTCCAAAACACTCTTCCAACTAATATAGGAAAAGTTTAATTTTTAACCTACACTAACGCCCACTGTGTTTGCTCTTACAGGGACTATTTACTAAATTCAGTTTTAACTAAATTAATGTTTTACAACGCTCATCACTCCAGCTTCCTCGGCCTGAGTAAAGGAATTATAGCCACTATAATCTAATAGCATGATTTTAGGTTGAAAGAGTAAATATCCGCCTAAAGCCTGTCATTAATCAGTTACAATAGGCTAAATAAACAGAATATCTAGACGACGATTAATTTAGGCTTAACACAGTAAACGCCATGCATTAAAGGTAAAGTTTTTCGCTGTATACATCCGACTTTTTTGACGAAAATAATAAATTATATGTGTTAATATTCTTTGAAAATATTGTTTTATAATTTAGAGCATTATTTTTAACCATTCTTATTTTCTATTAATATTTAAATTCATGAAGATTATATTTTTTCCTTATTAGTTTAGTATGTAAATTTAGAACTAATTAAAGCTGTTCGAAACTCGTGAGACGCTAATGGGATTCAGGCCGAAAAACAAAACAAGAAAAAAGATTAACACAAAGATAGTGACTTATGACTCAATGCATTTAATGATATGAGACTAGAGTTTTATTAGTTATTGATTTTAATTTCTACGACACTATGCACTCCTGCTGGATTGTACAGAATTGGCTCAATTAATTTTAAGTTACTTTTAAATTTTGACGTGTTAACTTATATCTATTCTTTATAGCCGAACAGAGCGCAGATAGTCCACTGCGTAGCTTTGTGCCATAACAAAAACAATGCACATTAACCCATGAATAGTTGACACATTTTCCATAGTTTTAAAAAATATATATCGTAACAAGAATTCTTTCTTCCTTTCCACTTCGACATTTTTCCGAAAGGAACAAGTTGCTTGGATACAGGAACTTAACAGATACAGCGAACAGATATTATTTTCCTAATAGAAAATCTCGTTGTCAAGGGAAACCAATTCAAACATTTATAATAAAGCTAAATCATTCAGTTTGATTTCGGAGACACAATAAATCATGCTATTGAACCATTGTCAAGAGGTACGATAAAAATTCACAAAGTTTCTAATTTCTTTTTCCAGTACTTGCTTCTATGATTACATACGTGTTATAGATACATCCATTATAATATTTACTGTTTCGTTGATCTAATACGTAATATCCCTATGTGATAAGTGATAAAGCGACCTAGAAAAAAATCACTCTGTACTTGATACGCATTAAAAAAAGAAATACATTTTTTTCTGTTCCCTATCTATGATTTAATTAACGACGGCCTCTCAAGTGTCATAAGGTTATTACACGTCACAGGTGTTAGCGATGTTTTATTTTTCACATATGAACGACTTTTGTTTTATAACATCCTGCACTTCTGTCCTCTTGGCCTATCATTCATGACTTCAGTTTTTTTAGATGTTTTAGAAAGTCTGCGTGGCCAGTACTTACATATAACTCACGTTCTTAAAACAGCTGTACGTAAATTGGATGTGAATATCACACCCACATTTTACTGAACTCGTATAAAAAACTCGCAGAACACAAGTATGCCGTAATTAATAAGGGCTGTGTTGAAATGTGAAGTCTGGTTACCCACATATTTAACACCATAGATATTTTTTACTGGATATAATATGATGTAGTTGTCGTAGTTTACTTTGAGCTAATTTGAATCATTTTGCTTTGTATGTCTTTCTCTGAAAACCATCATAATGCATTATTAGGCTTAACAGAATATCCATAGTTTAATATAGATCATCTACTTACAAAGTTACTACGACGTTTTTTAAACCTAAGTAACAATAAGAAAACAACCAAATAAATACTGTTTATATCTTACCATTAACATGATGAGTTATTACTGTTAATTTGCTTTTAATCAACACTTCTTTTAGTTTGTTTCTTGCTAAGGCCGAAGTTACGCTGAAAGATACCTGAACCGTACCAACCACCTACCACCGATCGATCCCCTGGCAGACATTTCTTTCAGAAAACGTTTTATCAGGTTTAAAATATTAGATTAAATTTCACGACATTCTAAAAATATAAAGCAATTTAAGCTATTATACAGTGTGTCAGGTGATAAATTTGGTAGTTTTACGTTAAAATGAAAAATTGATGTTAAAGATTTAACATAAAGGTTTGTTTTTAATAAATAGGGTTAACAATTATTGTTCTGTTATTTACGAGATCTGTATAAATAACGAGATGTTATTTCAAGGGTATTTTTGACACAGTACACATGGCAGGGATTTGGATCTAAAGGGCTGTCCCTGTCTACTTCTACAATGTTTGTTTGTTTGTTTTGAATTTCGCGCAAAGCTACTCAAGGACTATTTGCGCTAGACGTCCCTAATTTAGCAGTGTAAGACTAGAGGGAAGGCAGCTACTCATCACCACCCACCGCCAACTCTTGGGGCTACTCTTTTATCAACGAATAGTGGGATTTAATGTATTATAACGCCCCCACGGCTGAAAGGGCGAGCATGTTTGGTGCGACGGAGATTCGAACCCGCGACCCTCAGATTACGAGTCGAACGCCTTAATCCACCTGGCCATGCTGGGCCACTTCTACAGTGAGACAGCCTGAATAAGCTAACACGTCGTCTCGATAATGAAACAGATACCATCCAGGAATGGGCAGGTGGTTTGGGCACTCGCACTCTGAGAGTCTCTGTTTCGAATCCCAGTCCCACAAACCATGCTCACCATTTCAGCCGTATGAGCGGTATAATGCTACGGTTAATCTCACTATTCATTGGTAAAAGAGTAGCCCAAGAGTTTTCTGTGGGTGGTGACGACTAGCTACCTTCCCTCAAGTCTTTCACTGCTAAATTAGAAACAGCTAGCGCAGATAGCCCTTGTGTAGCTTTGCGCGAAATTCAAAACAAACAAACAAACAAACAAATTCAGTATCCATATTTTGTCTTCAAAATATGTTAGGAACTAAACAGAACATACATTATACGAAAGGTTGAAACATTTAACACATTTTACAAAAATAATCTATATTTCGTCGTTTTATTTCGACGCCACCTGCCTCAGATTTCTGTTTCTCTACCAAGTTAATTTACGATTGTTTAACGTGAAAGAGCAGTGAAGTGTTTAATAGAAACTCGGTTGTTTAATTAATCCTCCAGTTTCTCTGTAACGCTTGGAGTCGTAGTGAACTAGATTTCACATTCCACGAATGTTCTGTAAACCTCAGATCAGTGATATATCCATATCCACTAGCTGTGGTCCTTGGCCGTATTTACTGGGCCGTGGGTGATACAAACAAGTTACTGAAGAAGGGTCGAATTTCCGGTCGACGTAGGAGTCAAATTTTTACGGAAACGAAGGTCTTAATGTGTTTTAATATTCTTTGCTCATCGTATTCATTTGGCCTTTAGCCAATAAAGATTGTGTTGTTTTTATATTTCATTCTGCATATTACAACCTCGCACTTTGACCTTTCTCTGTCACGAAGTTGGACTAGAAAGAGGTCAGGGAGCCCCTTCCCCATCTTCAATCAGGGAGTAATCACTCAATTCAATATTGCTCCTATATTTCAACAGATGTACGATTTTTCAACAGAAATTCAGTTTTTGGTCAAAACTGTTGATTTGATGCGAACAGATAAATATTATAAAATGGATTTTACAGTTGGATGTATTTTGTTTGTTTTGGAATTTTGCACAAAGCTACTCGAGGGCTATCTGTGCTAGCCGTCCCTAATTTAGCAGTGTAAGACTAGCGGGAAGGCAGCTAGTCATCACCACCCACCGCCAACTCTTGGGCTACTCTTTTACCAACGAATAGTGGGATTGACCGTCACATTATAACGCCCCCACGGCTGGGAGGGCGAGCATGTTTGGCGCGACGCGGATGCGAACTCGCGACCCTCACATTACGAGTCGCACGCCTTAACGCGCTTGGCCATGCCGGGCCTCAGTTGAATGTACACACTTTAAATAATAATATGAAAAGTTTAATCCATGGTCATAAAACAGTTAGCCCACGTTTGAAATTTTGTACTTAACAATAAACAAACAAATCCATTATCCAGTAACTTTTTGGTCCTCCGGTGCGGCAGTGGTAAGTTTACGAACTTGCATCTCTTAAAATCTTGGGTTCGATTCTCCGCGGTAGACAGAGTGTAGGTAGCACAGTGTGGTGGCTTTGGGCTTAAACAAACAAACGCCCCCCAAAAAACAAATAAACAATCTTCGCGAACCAATGTAAACAATTGAAATATTATTTGTTTCTCGTTTATGAAATATTTGTTTTAACCAAGAAATTATTCTCTGTCGTACTTATTTTCCCGAATGGATTGTACTGAATATCAGTAACTTTTATCGTTTTTTTCCACCCTTTACGTGTAATTGTGTATGGTTCAAACCAGTAATCATATGCATATCTGTAAATGTTAGGTCATCTTGAAACAGGAAATAGACACAAAATATATGTTAAAATCGTATTTTATGATATATTATTAAGTCGCATTAAGTTTTTAGGTCAATGTAGTTTTCTCGTACTCTTGTTACTGTATAATGTGTTGTAGTAACAAAGTAAGAAGCAGAAATAAAAATCAAACTCAGTTACAAAAATTAGGCTTTTTATCACTACTGAGGTGGGCGATACTTCTTGAGTTTCCGATCACGCAATTTACCAAGGCTTTTAGGCCTAACTGCAACTTCCCATTAGTAACATCGTGACAGAATTGGCTCACAACATACCACGCCCTTTCTGTTAATCTGCGAATACATAAAGACATTTACAAACTGTATTTTGAAAGCGTAACGCCCCAATATTTACAGTAGCTATGAGGTGTGTTGTTATTTACAGGTGAATTGAATTATATGCTATACTTTACGTTCGTAAATTACAGTTACGAACGTACACAAGGAGGTGAATGGGTATACTACAATCCTCACTTACCTACCTTTATGGCCCCAAAGTGCCTTTCCTCTTATTTTATAAAAACTGTGAACAACTACGAAAAATATATCTGATCCACACTTTGCTTCCAGCGATGTATCAGGGTTTGTTTGTTTAAGAACAAAGCCACCAATCTGGGCTATCAACTGTGTTCACCATGGAAATTCGAACCCTGGATTTTAGCTTTGTAAGTACATAAAATTATCACTGTTTCATAGGTGGACGGGTTATCATACCAGGAAAGACAAAATCCAGCTTTAAAATTAATGAAACACAGGGATCTGTTTTGTTTTAATTTCGCGCAAAGCTACAAGAGGGCGATCTGCGCTAGCCGTCCCTAATTTAGCAGTGTAAGACTAGATGGAAGGCAGCTAGTCATCACCATCCACTGCCAACTCTTGGGCTACTCTTTTAGCAGACGAATAGTGGGATTGACTGTCACATTATAACGCCCCCATGGCTGAAAGGGCGAGCATGTTTGGTGCGACGGGGATTCGAACCCAATACCCTCAGATTACGAGTCGAACACCTTAACTCAGCTGGCTATGCCGGACCTCAAAAATGCAATCATGAAATAATGCTTCTCCTTAAACCATTGCGCATGCTGGTTTTTATGTCAGTATTGCATGCCATCTTAATGTGACGTGTTTACAACGAGCTACTCTGGTAATATTCTTAGATTAGTGTGTATTTTGTGCTAGTGTTGGACGTCATCTCCGTTTGACATACCTTATTAGATACTTCTCACTGGGGACTCGTGGTCGTAGATGACAATGACTGTTGATGGTGAGATAATAAAGTCGTAAAGTCAGATTACATTATTAGCTTCAGGTTGTTGATGAAATAGTTGATTCGAGTTGGACTTACTGTCAACATGTGGCTCTAATGTAATTTTTCAAAAATCCTTCATTTATCCACGTGCTCCAATTTATATTACAATCATACCATCGTTTCTATACAATAAACGCGGAAAAAAAATGTGAAAAAGACACACTAATTTAAAATTATTTTTTTTGGACAGAAGAAAACAAGAACGGAACTTAAATATATTTTAGAAAATAGACAAATCTTCGAATATCTGTTAATTTTATGTTCCCCACTCCCAGTGGCTCAGCTGGGAGTTTGAAGGCTTATGAAACTGAAAAGCGGGTTTCGATAACCGCAGTGGTCGCAGTACAGATTGCACATTGTCCAGCTTTGGGCTTAAAGACAACAAACAAACAAACACCTTCATTAAAAGATCATTAAGCCCCGTTTTAATTATTAAAGCCTTCGCAACGTGATTTTTGCTTAATAATTGGATATGAACTTAAATAAATACCGATTTGTTCTTCCAGTTGAAAATAATTTATTATCAAAAGTGATTAGATTTATGAAAAGATCGCCTCCATTAGAGCGCTAAAAAGTGTGTGTGTGTTTCCTTATAACAAAGCCACATCGGGCTATCTGCTGAGCCCACCGAGGGAATCGAACCCCTGATTTTAGCGTTGTAAATTCCGAGATATACCTCTGTACTAGCGGGGGGGGGGCACAAAAGGAGAAGGACTTCGCTGTTGATCAGGGCCCCTGCTGAGACAGCGGTAAGTCTATGATTTTACAACTTTAAAATCAGGGATTCGATTCCCCTCAGTGGACAAAACAAATAACCTGATGTGGCTTTGTTATAAGAAAACACACATTGCACAAATAGCCCATTCTGTAGCTTTGTTCTTAATAAAAACCAAACAAATACCTTCGAAGATGTTGAGCACGAACACGTTTAAAATGTTGCTGTTCGTATCACAATAGACTAGATTATAGTATCAAAGTTTACTGATACATGTTCCTTGTTTATTAGGTCGTCTGTAAAGAAAACATTTCCCTTTTTTTTATATTTTATACAGTGCCCTCTACCACATACTCTCGTTGGGGAAGATTTTACAGACGACAGCGAAGAATGTTTAGCCTAAAAGCTACTCGATAAGTGCATAGTTATAAAAAACAACAAAGTACGAATTTAAAGTTTGAACTCAAGGGCCTGTTACGTATTATAAGTGAACGAAAGATTTGAAAAGTAAATCCTTTCCTCTTTACGGATCTGTTATTCAACCTGGTGACAAGGACACCCATGAATCTAGTCCACATTTTGATTACTAAACAATAGTAAAAAAACAGTGGAATAAAAAAACCGAACTGTTATAATCGAACCTTAAGAGTTAAAGGTACGGAATCGTAAAAAATTATTATTTACAGTAAAAGAGGTCACTCAGAATATGAGCCATTACGATCCAGTGAAGAAGAAAATATAGGGTTGTAACGCTGACGAGACTTAACTAGAACAGTTCGTAACCCTGAAAGCTAAGATTTATTGAAGTCAAAACACATCGTTAGGACTCGTTTGTTTGTTTTAGTACAAAGCTGCGAAATAGGCTATATAAGCTCTGTTCATCACGAAGAATCGAAGCCCAGATTTTAGCGTTCTAAGTGTGTTAGCTTACTGCTGACCTACTGCAAGCGACCGCTAGAAACATGTTGTTTCTATAGCGTTGGATTTGCGCGTGAAGAGTTCATTTCTACTTCGCTATTGTATCTGATGGTAATTATTACCTACTTGGACACTGGTACATTTATACCTAACTTTGTTTTTGTTTTCTTTTATAAACATATTTACTTTGTCACTGTCATTTTGATTGTGAGTTATATTATATTCTTGGCTCACTGGTGCAAATACAGTTTTATGTTAGTTGATTTTTGTCTTTTATACATAATTTGTGGGTTTCTCAGGCATATAAATCCAGCTGGGAAACAAAGATTTGAGACATAGACCTCTCCCGCAAAGTTCTTTGTTTGTGTCGCCTTTAAGTTTGTCCTTATATGCTGGTAGTAACATCTGAAGATATCCTAGGGTATAACAACCTGTGGAACAGAAGGCACAAGTACACCTTAATATAATTGAAAAATCCGTTATTTTAAATATATTGGACATAAAATATTCACCCAATTATGTGAGTTTACTATTACAAGTTTACTATTATATAAACAATAACTTGACGTAAATGAAACAGTAAAACTTTTATTTTGAGAACTCATTGTAGAATAGGAAAAGTATTCATCAATTTTAAAACATGGATAGGCACCCGTCACTGCTTGTGCACCTACTCACCGCAGCACCATCACTACTGGTGCACCTTCCCATCGCAGCACCATCATTGCTGGTGCACCTACCCACTTGAATCCCACGACTACTAGTGCACCTACCCACCTCAGAGGTGATGAACAAACCTGAATCAAAAAGAAAAGGTTAAAATCCATCTATTTTTCCTGAATGTTCTTGGAATTAATTCGCTCCTATCACGCAACGTTCTGACGAATGACGTTTTAAAACGGAGCTGATTTTGAATAATTTGTACATAGTAAATCCTGTCATGCTATCGTGTCATTAAGAGAACGGTTGTGTATCAAAAAAACAAAACGTCCAAAAGATGCCATATACATCAGATACACGTGCAAGAAACATGAAATCTATTCAGGCACTTTGCACTGTGTCAACTGAATTGTTCAGGGTGTATGCTCCTTAATGTTTTCATTTGTGAGCAGAATTTTTAAAGTTCAGTGGATATTTTGGCTTTTCAATAATGACAAAGAGCACGCACAGCTAGACAGAACACTACGAGAAAGAAAATGAACGGTTCTTAATATCTTACTAAAAATCAGTTATAATTCTGAGTTATGGAACAGAAATAGAAAACAAGTATTAATGTTTTATTGATTTGACGTGTAGGATATAGGATATTTAACTATATGTTAACTTGATTAAACTGCTAAACATTAACAGAACATCTCTTCAGATGTATTAGAAGCGGATGTAGTCTGACATATCCATATTTCTTTGTGAGAGTTAGTTAAACTGAGTTTAAACCAATTTTCAATTAAATCCTAACACTAGCAAATCATTCTGATATGTTTCAAACTACGCGTGCAGACATACATCAGTGATTACCGGAACTTAGAAATATGAATGCTAAAGATAGACATATTTACTTGGTATTTATATGTCTTGCGTTTAGAGAGGGGGAAAAATGAAAATTGTGCAATTCTGCAGACTTACACTGTTCTGGTTATATAAACCGTTCAGTCCTACAGACATACACTGTTTTGGTTATATAAACCGTTCAATCCTACAGACATACACTGTTCTGGTTATATAAACCGTGCAGTCCTACAGACATACACTGTTCTGGTTATATATACCGTGCAGTCCTACAGACATATACTGTTCTGGTTATATAAACCGTGCAGTCCTACAGACATACACTCTTCTGGTTATATAAACCGTTCAATCCTACAGACATACACTGTTCTGGTTATATAAACCGTGCAGTCCTACAGACATACACTGTTCTGGTTATATAAACCGTGCAGTCCTACAGACATAGACTGTTCTGGTTATATAAACCGTGCAGTCCTACAGACATACACTGTTCTGGTTATATGAACCGTTCAATCATAGAGACATACACTGTTATGGTTATATAAACCGTGCAGTCCTACTGACATATACTGTTCTGGTTATATGAACCGTGCAGTCTCACAGACATACACTGTTCTGGTTATATAAACCGTGCAGTCCTACAGACATACACTGTTCTGATTATATGAATCGTGCAGTCTCACAGACATACACTGCCCTGGTTATATAAACCGTGCAGTCTCACAGACATACACTATTCTGGTTATATAAACCGTGCAGTCCTACTGACATATACTGTTCTGGTTATATAAACCGTGCAGTCCGACAGACATACACTGTTCTGGTTATATGAACCGTGCAGTCTCACAGACATACACTGTGCTGGTTATATAAACCAAGCAATCCTACAGACATACACTGTTCTGGTTATATAAACCGTGCAGTCCTACTGACATACACTGTTCTGGTTATATGAACCGTGCAGTCTCACAGACACACACTGTTCTGGTTATATAAACCGTGCAGTCTCACAGACATACACTGTTCTGGTTATATAAACCGTGCAGTCCTACAGACATACTCTGTTCTGGTTATATGAATCGTGCAGTCTCACAGACATACACTATTCTGGTTATATAAACCGTTCAATCCTAGAGACATACACTGTTCTGGTTATATAAACCGTGCAGCCCTACTGACATACACTGTTCTGGTTATATGAATCGTGCAGTCCTACTGACATATACTGTTCTCGTTATATAAACCGTGCAGTCTTACAGACATACACTATTCTGGTTATATAAACCGTGCAGTCTTACAGACATACACTATTCTGGTTATATAAACCGTGCAGTCCTACTGACATACACTGTTCTGGTTATATGAACCGTGCAGTCTCACAGACATACACTATTCTGGTTATATAAACCGTTCAGTCCTACAGACATACACTGTTTTGGTTATATAAACCGTTCAATCCTACAGACATACACTGTTCTGGTTATATAAACCGTGCAGTCCTACAGACATACACTGTTCTGGTTATATAAACCAAGCAATCCTACAGACATACACTGTTCTAGTTATATAAACCGTGGAGTCCTACAGACATACACTGTTCTGGTTATATAAACCGTGCAGTCCTACAGACATACATTGTTCTGGTTATATAAACCGTGCAGTCCTACAGACATACACTGTTCTGGTTATATGAACCGTTCAATCATAGAGACATACACTGTTCTGGTTATATAAACCGTGCAGTCCTACAGACATAGACTGTTCTGGTTATATAAACCGTGCAGTCCTACAGACATACACTGTTCTGGTTATATGAACCGTTCAATCATAGAGACATACACTGTTCTGGTTATATGAACCGTGCAGTCTCACAGACATACACTGTTCTGGTTATATAAACCGTGCAGTCCTACAGACATACACTGTTCTGATTATATGAATCGTGCAGTCTCACAGACATACACTGTCCTGGTTATATAAACCGTGCAGTCTCACAGACATACACTATTCTGGTTATATAAACCGTGCAGTCCTACTGACATATACTGTTCTGGTTATATAAACCGTGCAGTCCTACAGACATACACTGTTCTGGTTATATGAACCGTGCAGTCTCACAGACATACACTGTGCTGGTTATATAAACCAAGCAATCCTACAGACATACACTGTTCTGGTTATATAAACCGTGCAGTCCTACTGACATACACTGTTCTGGTTATATGAACCGTGCAGTCTCACAGACACACACTGTTCTGGTTATATAAACCGTGCAGTCTCACAGACATACACTGTTCTGGTTATATAAACCGTGCAGTCCTACAGACATACTCTGTTCTGGTTATATGAACCGTGCAGTCTCACAGACATACACTGTTCTGGTTATATAAATCGTGCAGTCCTACAGACATATACTGTTCTGGGTATATGAACCGTGCAGTCTCACAGACATACACTATTCTGGTTATATAAACCGTTCAATCCTAGAGACATACACTGTTCTGGTTATATAAACCGTGCAGCCCTACTGACATACACTGTTCTGGTTATATGAATCGTGCAGTCCTACTGACATATACTGTTCTGGTTATATAAACCGTGCAGTCTTACAGACATACACTATTCTGGTTATATAAACCGTGCAGTCTTACAGACATACACTATTCTGGTTATATAAACCGTGCAGTCCTACTGACATACACTGTTCTGGTTATATGAACCGTGCAGTCTCACAGACATACACTATTCTGGTTATATAAACCGTGCAGTCCTACTGACATATACTGTTCTGGTTATATAAACCGTGCAGTTCTACAGACATACACTGTTCTGGTTATATGAACCGTGCAGTCTCACAGACATACACTGTTCTGGTTATATGAACCGTGCAGTCTCACAGACATACTTTGTTCTGGTTATATAAACCGTGCAGTTTACAGACATACACTGTTCTGGTTATATAAACCAAGCAATCTCACAGACATACACTGTTCTGGTTATATAAACCGTGTAATCTGACATACAATCATAGTCTTGGTAAGAGAAGAAAACGCTGTAAACTGACAGACAGTCAGTCACACTTCTGGTTATAGAAGTCATGTAGTCTGACAAACAGTTGCAGATTTGGTTACATACACTGTATGTAGATATTGTAATAGAAACAATGCAATCTGACAAATTCAAATTGTCTTATCTATAATAGCAGCTAAAGTAATCTGATAAGCATTCACAGATTTGGTTATGGAAGGAAAATAGTGCAGTTTGAGAAAAGGTCGTAGATCTGATTATATAAACTGTGTAACCTGAAGGATAGTCATTATCTTGGTTATAGAATCAGTATAATCCGATAATCACACTGTTATATTTATGTCTTATCTCTACGTTTATTAAATGCATTGTTATTTTACCAGGAAGATTGTTTTCATTGTCATTATTCTGGGTTCTATACCGAAACTAATTACACTATCTAATGTTTTCTTTTGTAAATAACGTGAGAGAATCTCACGTTTTCTAAGTTTTAACAATTAATTTTCAATGTGTTATACTATTCCAAATAAACCTATGCATATATCCATGTGGGTTGGGTGTGAATTGTTGGATAGCATGGGTGAATGTGAACCTATTGGTACTTGATGCATTCCCTTTTGTAGCAAAAAAAACCCAACAAAAACGCCTCGCATTTTGAAACTGTGGGTATGTTATAAAGAGTCCCCCAGTAGTTGGTAGTGAGTGTCGTTGATTAGCTGTTGTGGGTATGTTATAAAGAGTCCCCCAGTAGTTGGTAGAGAGTACCGTTGATTAGCTGCTGTAGGTATGTTATAAAGAGTCCCCCAGTAGTTGGTAGAGAGTACCGTTGATTAGTTGCTGTGGGTATGTTATAAAGAGTCCCCCAGTAGTTGGTAGAGAGTACCGTTGATTAGCTGCTGTAGGTATGTTATAAAGAGTCCCCTAGTAGTTGGTAGTGAGTGTCGTTGATTAGCTGTTGTGGGTATGTTATAAAGAGTCCCCCAGTAGTTGGTAGAGAGTACCGTTGATTAGCTGCTGTGGGTATGTTATAAAGAGTCCCCCAGTAGTTGGTAGAGAGTACCGTTGATTAGCTGCTGTGGGTATGTTATAAAGAGTCCCCCAGTAGTTGGTAGAGAGTACCGTTGATTAGCTGTTGTTGGTATGTTATAAAGAGTCCCCCAGTAGTTGGTAGTGAGTACCATTGATTAGCTGCTGTGGGTATGTTATAAAGAGTCCCCCAGTAGTTGGTAGCGAGTACCGTTGATTAGTTGCTGTAGGTATGTTATAAAGAGTCCCCCAGTAGTTGGTAGTGAGTGTCGTTGATTAGCTGCTGTGGGTATGTTATAAACAGTCCCCCAGTAGTTGGTAGCGATCACCGTTGATTAGCTGCTGTGGGTATGTTATAAAGAGTCCCCCAGTAGTTGGTAGAGAGTACCGTTGATTAGCTGTTGTGGGTATGTTATAAAGAGTCCCCCAGTAGTTGGTAGAGAGTACCGTTGATTAGCTGTTGTGGGTATGTTATAAACAGTCCCCCAGTAGTTGGTAGTGAGTGTCGTTGATTAGCTGTTGTGGGTATGTTATAAAGAGTCCCCCAGTAGTTGGTAGAGAGTACCGTTGATTAGTTGCTGTGGGTATGTTATAAAGAGTCCCCCAGTAGTTGGTAGAGAGTACCGTTGATTAGCTGTTGTGGGTATGTTATAAAGAGTCCCCCAGTAGTTGGTAGCGATCACCGTTGATTAGCTGCTGTGGGTATGTTATAAAGAGTCCCCCAGTAGTTGGTAGAGAGTACCGTTGATTAGTTGCTGTGGGTATGTTATAAAGAGTCCCCCAGTAGTTGGTAGAGAGTACCGTTGATTAGTTGCTGTGGGTATGTTATAAAGAGTCCCCCAGTAGTTGGTAGAGAGTACCGTTGATTAGCTGTTGTGGGTATGTTATAAAGAGTCCCCCAGTAGTTGGTAGAGAGTACCGTTGATTAGTTGCTGTAGGTATGTTATAAAGAGTCCCCCAGTAGTTGGTAGAGTACCGTTGATTAGTTGCTGTGGGTATGTTATAAAGAGTCCCCCAGTAGTGGGTAGAGAGTACCGTTGATTAGCTGTTGTGGGTATGTTATAAAGAGTCCCCCAGTAGTTGGTAGAGAGTACCGTTGATTAGCTGTTGTGGGTATGTTATAAAGAGTCCCCCAGTAGTTGGTAGCGATCACCGTTGATTAGCTGCTGTGGGTATGTTATAAAGAGTCCCCCAGTAGTTGGTAGAGAGTACCGTTGATTAGCTGTTGTGGGTATGTTATAAAGAGTCCCCCAGTAGTTGGTAGCGATCACCGTTGATTAGCTGCTGTGGGTATGTTATAAAGAGTCCCCCAGTAGTTGGTAGTGAGTGTCGTTGATTAGCTGTTGTGGGTATGTTATAAAGAGTCCCCCAGTAGTTGGTAGTGAGTGTCGTTGATTAGCTGTTGTGGGTATGTTATAAAGAGTCCCCCAGTAGTTGGTAGAGAGTACCGTTGATTAGTTGCTGTGGGTATGTTATAAAGAGTCCCCCAGTAGTTGGTAGAGAGTACCGTTGATTAGTTGCTGTGGGTATGTTATAAAGAGTCCCCCAGTAGTTGGTAGAGAGTACCGTTGATTAGCTGCTGTGGGTATGTTATAAAGAGTCCCCCAGTAGTTGGTAGCGAGTGTCGTTGATTAGCTGTTGTGGGTATGTTATAAAGAGTCCCCCAGTAGTTGGTAGTGAGTGTCTTTGATTAGCTGCTGTGGGTATGTTATAAAGAGTCCCCCAGTAGTTGGTAGTGAGTGCCGCATATCAGTTCAACACGGCGAGTATAGATATTCCTTTACGTGAATATTTGAAATACGCGAAAAAACAACAACGTTCAATTATCTTCTTTCTTAGCTGCAAAAAAATATGTTACCTGTGCGACAACACAGACGAACGAAACAACACAAAGGCACTATATTTACTTATCTGACCTACTTGGTTTTGTATTAAACATAAAGCTACATAATGGGGTGTCCGTGTTACGGCTATGAGGGGTATCGACACAATTTTTAGCATCATAAGACTGCACACGTGCTGCCGAGCGACTAGAAGGGACGTTGTATGTAATCAGTCTTACAGATATTCGACATCTGAGTTACCTTGCACCACATACAGGTGAATTTATCCAAGTGAAAATAAGAAGGAATCCTTTTTAGCTACGACTCTTATTAGATCACAACTCCGTCAAGAGATGGGGCTACAAGCTAAAATGTTTGCACTTGATAAAAAAAACAACACGGATCTCTATTAAGCTTGAAAATAATGTTAATATGAACGTCATAAAACCACCCGATGTGGCTAGATTAATATTTTATGTTGGACAATATATTTACTTATAAACTCAAGTAATACAGTATAACTATCCAATCAACACCCTGACTAGGCTAGAAATTAATTGTCAAAAACAAGCCGGTTATAAATGAACAACTCTACGAGTTTGCTGTCACAGACTTTAAACGTGTTAAGAATTTTGTGTTATTTTTGTTAAAATGTAAACAGGATTATTTTGTGCTTGTTAAAAGTCATTAGAAATTTACACCACAAAAAGACGTGACATAATTAATTAATCTCTCGTTTAATGATGTAATATTATAATATTAAGCATAAAGATCTATTGGATTTTAAGTTTTTCCAACACCAGAAAACTGTTTCTTTTACGTATTTTCTCACCTGGTTATAGTTAAATTTGAAATCTGACACATCTATAGATGAAAAAGCAGAAATAGATAATTTCTTTATTTAGAATATCGTACTCAAAGACCATCCGCACTGGCTATTCGATGATTTAGTAGTGACGGACTACATACTAGAGGAAGGGCAACTGGTCAACACCATCCACCGCCAAATATTGGGCTACTCTTTAACCAACGAATAGTCAGATTGATTAGGACATTACAACACCCCTACTGCTGAAAAAAGCGAGCGTGTTCGGTGACGGAGAGTAGAATTAGTTATAACGGGTAAATGTATCTGAAACAATGTCAATCTGTAATTAACATAAACTCTCATACTAGATGTGATACTATAGTATCTAAAACAATGTCAATCTGTAAATAACATAAACTCTCATACTAGATGTGATACTATAGTATCTAAAACAATGTCAATCTGTAAATAACATAAGCTCTCATACTAGATGTGATACTATAGTATCTAAAACAATGTCAATCTGTAAATAACATAAACTCTCATACTAGATGTGATACTATAGTATCTAAAACAATGTCAATCTGTAAATAACATAAGCTCTCATACTAGATGTGATACTATAGTATCTAAAACAATGTCAATCTGTAAATAACATAAACTCTCATACTAGATGTGATACTATAGTATCTAAAACAATGTCAATCTGTAAATAACATAAGCTCTCATACTAGATGTGATACTATAGTATCTAAAACAATGTCAATCTGTAAATAACATAAACTCTCATACTAGATGTAATACTATAGTATCTAAAACAATGTCAATCTGTAAATAACATAAACAAACCCTCATACTAGATGTGATACTATAGTATCTAAAATAATGTCAATCTGTAAATAACATAAACTCTCATACTAGATGTGATACTATAGTATCTAAAATAATGTCAATCTGTAAATAACATAAACTCTCATACTAGATGTGATACTATAGTATCTAAAATAATGTCAATCTGTAAATAACATAAACTCTCATACTAGATGTGATACTATAGTGTCTAAAACAATGTCGATCTGTAAATAACATAAACTCTCATACTAGATGTAATACTATAGTGTCTAAAACAATGTCAATCTGTAAATAACATAAACTCTCATACTAGATGTAATACTATAGTGTCTAAAACAATGTCGATCTGTAAATAACATAAACTCTCATACTAGATGTGATACTATAGTATCTAAAATACTGTCAATCTGTAAATAACATAAGCTCTTATACTAGATGTGATACTATAGTATCTAAAACAATGTCAATCTGTAAATAACATAAACAAACCCTCATACTAGATGTGATACTATAGTATCTAAAATAATGTCAATCTGTAAATAACATAAGCTCTTATACTAGATGTGATACTATAGTATCTAAAACAATGTCAATCTGTAAATAACATAAACAAACTCTCATACTAAATGTGATACTATAGTGTCTAAAACAATGTCAATCTGTAAATAACACAAACTCTCATACTAGATGTGACACTATAGTGTCTAAAACAATGTCAATCTGTAAATAACATAAACAAACCCTCATACTAGATGTGATACTATAGTATCTAAAATAATGTCAATCTGTAAATAACATAAACTCTCATACTAGATGTGATACTATAGTATCTAAAATAATGTCAATCTGTAAATAACATAAACTCTTATACTAGATGTGATACTATAGTATCTAAAACAATGTCAATCTGTAAATAACATAAACTCTCATACTAGATGTGATACTATAGTATCTAAAACAATGTCAATCTGTAAATAACATAAACAAACCCTCATACTAGATGTGATACTATAGTATCTAAAATAATGTCAATCTGTAAATAACATAAACAAACTCTCATACTAGATGTGATACTATAGTGTCTAAAATAATGTCAATCTCTAAATAACATAAGCTCTTATACTAGATGTGATACTATAGTATCTAAAACAATGTCAATCTGTAAATAACATAAACTCTCATACTAGATGTGATACTATAGTATCTAAAACAATGTCAATCTGTAAATAACATAAACAAACCCTCATACTAGATGTGATACTATAGTGTCTAAAACAATGTCAATCTGTAAATAACATAAACAAACCCTCATACTAGACGTGATACTATAGTATCTAAAATAATGTCAATCTGTAAATAACATAAACTCTCATACTAGATGTGATACTATAGTATCTAAAACAATGTCAATCTGTAAATAACATAAACTCTCATACTAGATGTGATACTATAGTATCTAAAACAATGTCAATCTGTAAATAACATAAACAAACCCTCATACTAGATGTGATACTATAGTATCTAAAATAATGTCAATCTGTAAATAACATAAGCTCTTATACTAGATGTGATACTATAGTATCTAAAACAATGTCAATCTGTAAATAACATAAACAAACCCTCATACTAGATGTGATACTATAGTATCTAAAACAATGTCAATCTGTAAATAACATAAGCTCTTATACTAGATGTGATACTATAGTATCTAAAACAATGTCAATCTGTAAATAACATAAACTCTCATACTAGATGTGATACTATAGTATCTAAAACAATGTCAATCTGTAAATAACACAAACTCTCATACTAGATGTAATACTATAGTATCTAAAATAATGTCAATCTGTAAATAACATAAACAAACCCTCATACTAGATGTGATACTATAGTATCTAAAATAATGTCAATCTGTAAATAACATAAACAAACCCTCATACTAGATGTGATACTATAGTATCTAAAATAATGTCAATCTGTAAATAACATAAGCTCTTATACTAGATGTGATACTATAGTATCTAAAACAATGTCAATCTGTAAATAACATAAACAAACTCTCATACTAGATGTGATACTATAGTGTCTAAAACAATGTCAATCTGTAAATAACATAAACTCTCATACTAGATGTGATACTATAGTATCTAAAACAATGTCAATCTGTAAATAACATAAACCCTCATACTAGATGTCATACTATAGTATCTAAAACAATGTCAATCTGTAAATAACATAAACAAACCCTCATACTAGATGTGATACTATAGTATCTAAAATAATGTCAATCTGTAAATAACATAAACAAACCCTCATACTAGATGTGATACTATAGTATCTAAAACAATGTCAATCTGTAAATAACATAAACTCTCATACTAGATGTGACACTATAGTGTCTAAAACAATGTCAATCTGTAAATAACATAAACTCTCATACTAGATGTGACACTATGGTGTCTAAAACAATGTCAATCTGTAAATAACACAAACTCTCATACTAGATGTGACACTATAGTGTCTAAAACAATGTCAATCTGTAAATAACACAAACTCTCATACTAGATGTGATAGTATAGTGTCTCTGAAAATATTCTTTTAAAAGTAAATAAAATAAAATTAGAATAATAAATATTTGTATTTCTTACTGTTGAAATTCGTATATTATGCTGTGTTATAGCCTATAGAGTGCATAATTTTTCTCGTGACTCATGGCATGCGCACGTTACGTCATCACAGTACAAATTACAACGTTACGCGTTCCTTATGTGACGTCATTTTAATGTATACTGATTAGGGTGCGTCAAAAAACAAAAAGTTGTGACACTCAGTCGCTCGCTTATAATGTGATTCCATTCAATGAAAAAAATATGCCAGCGTAAAAATCAATCCAATACATTAATAATTAGGGGTTGCGCAATGCGCACAAAATAACAACGTGCTTCCGGAACCAAACGAAAAGTTGGCATTAGTGAAAGGCTAGCTTCGTCTTTAGACAGAACCCAGATCAGTGACCGAAAAGCCGCGCACATTTTGCTTCCTTTTGCAGCTCATATTGGACATAATATCGAGGATCTTACCATTAGCCCAAGTTCCATAAGGAGGAATCGAATTACAAACCGTACTCTTCTAGCAGCTGAATTGAAGGAAAGTTTTTCTCCAAACGTTCCTTTGACATTACATTGGGATGGTAAGCTGATGGCTGACTTGGTTGGCAGAGAGAAGATCGAACGTTTGGCAATTTTAGTTTCAGGTGAAGGTGTAGAGAAGATTCTTTCAGTGCCCAAGATTGATAGTGGGGATGCAAATTCAGTAACTTCTAAGATCGGATCAGTTTTAGTAGAATGGAATGTAAAAGACAGAATTAAATCGCTTTGCTTTGACACCACGGCGACCAATACAGGATCCAAATCTGGCGTCTGTCTGAGGATTGAAATGTTACTTGAACGTGAGCTCTTGCACCTTGCCTGTAGACATCACATTTTGGAGATTCTTCTGAGCGCTGTATTCTCTACTCTCGTGATAGAGACATCATTATGTATTTTTGAAACTTTTGTTTTTACCAGCATAAACAGACGGAGAGAGCAATGGATGCTTCCGAACGCCAGATTAGTCTCATGTTTCACATAATTATACGCGAAGAGCAGCTATCTGGAAAGCCAGAAAGCTTAGTGGGTCGCCAAGACTTTTTTCTAATGCCTTTGTTGCAGGACCTACGTTTTTATGATCCTCACTAGGTAATAGGATAAGCTTCCCTCTGGGTGTTATTGGATTCTCCTTAGTATCATTTCCTCTTCCCCTGTGGGCTTATTGTGCAAAATAAAATAATGGAGATTCTCCGGTGTTGAAATGGAAATTACAAGAATGATTAGGCTCAAAAAAAGACTTGAATAGAACTGTTTGTTGTACATGCATCAGTATCACATATATGCACTCATGGTTCTCCAGTACACCTTGCATTGGAAACTTTTTACGTGTATATTTGGATTTTTGTATTGTGGATTTTGTATAAAAGAAAATTACTTAAGGTATCATCAATAACACCGTGTACGGTGTTACAGGGGGATAGGACTTAAGGTATCATCAATAACACCGTGTACGGTGTTATAGGGGGATAGGATAGTGTGTAGTCTTTGTGAGTATGTTTGTGTAAGCCTTTAATTATGAAGACTTTCTGTTTTAGATGAGATATCAGTTATATTTACATTCTGATCTCATCATTTTCAAAGATATATAAATATTAAAATATTAAAGAACTTAATCCTTATTTTGTTGTCTTTGGATCTCGTGAGATAATTTAGGGAAAGTTTAGTGTTAAACGACAACTTGTTTATTCAAGACATGATTTAGTTGAAGGCTTGCATTACCTTTAACTTGTATTCCTTTATTACAGGACGTCTTTTCAATCTTTATTGCTAGTGACTGTTTTATGTAACTTTTGTCGCTCAAATCGTGCATCATTTTAATTCAACAGTTTACGGCAGAGGGCAGCACCAAGAACGAAGACCAATTTCAGTATATGATTCAGGTGGCAGAAGAATATCGGCGAACATAATGCGAAGGGGCAGAGAAGGGGGCAGGCAAGATAAAACTTCAATGAAATAAATTTTTCTTTCAAGTTTTTATGTTTTTGCTAATTGTATAATCAATAAATATTAAATAATTTCTTTAAATAATTTAATTACCATTAACAATGTAATGTAGGGTAAATTTAAGGAAAATAGTGAACTTTACGAGGGATGCGCGACCCCTAAATACTTCGCGATTGAAATGAAACTTTGTCTATGTTCTTTTCTCATGCAGTGGCACAACTGAGCAACTGAGCAAAAAAAAATTGGGACATTTTAATTTTTATCCTTTATCCGCTGATGCACCCTAATACTGACTGATGGGCATCACACTACTACATAGAGCTCCGCGTATTTAAAAAAAGCGACCCCTCCCGGTAGCCTTCATTTCATGTTTTGGAAAAATTATCAATATTAAAGAAGTGTTATAGCAATTTTTTAGAATTATAATAAGTTTTATTTGATTAATCTAATTACAAAATTCTGCTTTAAACGAGGACAATGGTTTTTTTTGTTTAATTTTGTAGTTTGTTTGTTTTCAAATTTTGCGCAAAGCTACACGAGGCCTGTCTGTGCTAGTCGTCCCTAATTTAGCAGTGTAAGACTAGAGGGAAGGCAGCTAGTCATCACCACCCACCGCCAACTCTTGAGCGACTCTTTTACCAACGAATAGTGGGATTGACCGTTACATTATAACGCCCCTACGGCTGAAAGGGCGAATGTTAGGTGTGACAGGGATTCGAACCCGCGACCTTCGGATTAAGTTTGTAGAAGAAACAATCTTACTGAAAACAGCCTACACTAAATTATTCCAACAAACAATTTCCAAAGTTATTTTCCCTGGATTATATTATTTCAAAATATCTACAATAAAATCACCTGTTGGTCTTTCTCTGACAATAAATACATAAATAATCGATAATTTCTGACTTCTCGTTCTCTGCGAGTTTCTTTTAAACAAATTTTTATTGACATTCCAAACAAACTGTTTGACCGTCTTAGGTTTAGTCATTGAACTGGGTGCTCGTCTTTCTGAACTTAAGAATGGAGTATTATAATTCAACATCGGATGTGTTTAAGAACACGTGGGCCGTAAGTCATTCTTTAATCACTGTACTTGAAGGTAACTCGATATTGAATCCTATACACTAATTATTTCACGTTTTCATAAAAAACAGAAACATTTGTTTGTTGTTGAATTTCGCACAAAGCTACTCGAGGGCTATCTGTGCTAGCCGTCCCTAATTTAGCAGGAAACAGAAACAATTATTGATGTTTATGGTTTGGTTTGTTTCGAATATCGCGCTAAGCTACACGGGGGCTATCTGCGCTTAATGTGTATGAGATGATAGCTGTAAACTGACAAACAATAATGTGAAATTCGAATTTAACAAATTTTCATGCGATCTGTTTTCGATCAAGCCTTCCAGAAACTAAGAAGCAACCCTGAAGTTTATACCCTCCCCCAGTAGCGAAGTGGTATGTCAGCGGACTAGTACTACTAGAAACAGGGTTTCCATTCCCGTAGTGGGCAGAGCACAGATAGCCTTTTGTGTAGCTTTGTGCATAATAAGAAAAACATACAAAAATGGGGTTTTGCTACCCGCAGTGAGAACAGCACAGATAACTTATTGTGTAGCTTTGCACTTAACAACAAATATTCAAACAGAAATTGACAGTCAGCAACAACAGAAGAACGTGTATACCCCAAGTTTCACATCAGAACTCATCTCAATGTTTACAGTTTGCTCTTTGATGTTAATTTGAAACACAAGTGAGTATCATTTACTAGAAAACGGATAGTTAGGCGGATTGGATTGGTAGACATTATTATTGTGGCTCATGGCGGCTTCTCATTTATAAAAATGTTTTGTTTTTTTTAAACAAGGAAATTAATGTAGAGACAAATACAAATAGAAACAATGAAAAAAAAATGCTCCATATACATATACTGGAGCTGGTACTGAGAAATGAGAGAGAATTACCTGCACATCTTACACGACTGGACTTGCACACGGTGAAACTATACCTACACATCTCACACGACTGGACTTGCAAACGGTGAAACTATACCTATACATCTAACACGACTGGACTTGCACACAGTGAAACTCTTCCCATACATCTAACACGACTGGACTTGCAAACGCTGAAACTACAACTCCAGAGAGGATTTGAAAAAAAAACCTCCAGTGAGTTTGTTTGTTTGTTTTGAATTTCGCGAAAAGCTACTCGAGGGCTATCAGCGCTAGCTGTCTCTAATTTAGCAGTGTAAGACTAGAGGGAAGGCAGCTAGTCATCACCACCCACCGCCAACTCTTTTATTTTAACAACGTCACATTGTGACGCCCTCACGGCTGAAAGGGCGAGCATGATTGGTGCGACCGAGATTCGAACCTTCGACCCTCGGATTACGAGTCGAACTCCTTAACACGCTTGGCCATGTCGGGCCCAAACTGTAGTGAAGATCCAATCTCAAAAGGAAAAACTTTCCGCAGAAACAGCACCAGTTCTGTCATTGAACCAGGTTTTCTTTAGGTTTTCTTTAGGTTTTCTTTAGGTTTTTATTCCTTTATCTAAAGAAAAATAAGCTTTTTTTTTTTTATTTCACTAGTAACCGCCGGTGCACCAGTTGTTTATTTCACTAGTAACCGCCGGTGCACCAGTTGTTTATTTCACTAGTAACCGCCGGTACACCAGTTGTTTATTTCACTAGTAACCGCCGGTGCACCAGTTGTTTATTTCACTAGTAACCGCCGGTGCACCAGTTGTTTATTTACTAGTAACCGCCGGTACACCAGTTGTTTATTTCACTAGTAACCGCCGGTGCACCAGTTGTTTATTTCACTAGTAACCGCCGGTACACCAGTTGTTTATTTCACTAGTAACCGCCGGTGCACCAGTTGTTTATTTCACTAGTAACCGCCGGTGCACCAGTTGTTTATTTCACTAGTAACCGCCGGTACACCAGTTGTTTATTTCACTAGTAACCGCCGGTGCACCAGTTGTTTATTTCACTAGTAACCGCCGGTGCACCAGTTGTTTATTTACTAGTAACCGCCGGTACACCAGTTGTTTATTTCACTAGTAACCGCCGGTGCACCAGTTGTTTATTTCACTAGTAACCGCCGGTACACCAGTTGTTTATTTCACTAGTAACCGCCGGTGCACCAGTTGTTTATTTCACTAGTTACCGCCGGTGCACCAGTTGTTTATTTACTAGTAACCGCCGGTGCACCAGTTGTTTATTTCACTAGTAACCGCCGGTACACCAGTTGTTTATTTACTAGTAACCGCCGGTGCACCAGTTGTTTATTTACTAGTAACCGCCGGTACACCAGTTGTTTATTTCACTAGTAACCGCCGGTACACCAGTTGTTTATTTACTAGTAACCGCCGGTACACCAGTTGTTTATTTCACTAGTAACCGCCGGTGCACCAGTTGTTTATTTCACTAGTTACCGCCGGTGCACCAGTTGTTTATTTCACTAGTAACCGCCGGTGCACCAGTTGTTTATTTCACTAGTAACCGCCGGTGCACCAGTTGTTTATTTCACTAGTTACCGCCGGTGCACCAGTTGTTTATTTCACTAGTAACCGCCGGTGCACCAGTTGTTTATTTCACTAGTAACCGCCGGTGCACCAGTTGTTTATTTCACTGGTAACCGCCGGTGCACCAGTTGTTTATTTCACTAGTAACCGCCGGTGCACCAGTTGTTTATTTCACTAGTAACCGCCGGTACACCAGTTGTTTATTTCACTAGTAACCGCCGGTACACCAGTTGTTTATTTCACTAGTAACCGCCGGTGCACCAGTTGTTTATTTCACTAGTAACCGCCGGTACACCAGTTGTTTATTTCACTAGTAACCGCCGGTGCACCAGTTGTTTATTTCACTAGTAACCGCCGGTGCACCAGTTGTTTATTTCACTAGTAACCGCCGGTGCACCAGTTGTTTATTTCACTAGTAACCGCCGGTGCACCAGTTGTTTATTTCACTAGTAACCGCCGGTACACCAGTTGTTTATTTCACTAGTTACCACATAACACATTTCCTGTTTGTTATTAACAAGCTTGGATGAGTGAAAATATTCCCTAGTGAAAAATACTGAAACGTGTTTGCCAACACGTTTTCATATAAAAACACACGATTCTGTCTTTCTGCTGACCGTTAGGACAAAAAAAAAAAAACAGTAGTTAACAGAAGAGGAATCGTTGCACAGACACTAAACGAAGGATTAAAATAAAAAACCTGATCAATAGTTGCACAAGTTATGGTATTGATAATGGAAGATTAGTGGCATTTCTATTTGGCTTATCCTCTGTAATATCTAATCTTTGTGTTTAATTTTGACTTGGGCCACAAGATGGACACATTTTAATAGAAATGTACTTCAATATCACAATGGATAATCTCATATGTAACGTAGCATAGTCACGTGGTTAGGTCGACTCACAGGTCGCATGCTCGAATCCCTGTTCCACCAAACATGTTCGCCTTTTCAGCAATGGGGACGTTATAAACTTACGGTGAATCCCATTATTCATTGGCAAAATAGTTGCCCAAGAGTTGACGGTTGGTGATGACGACTAGCTGCCTTTCCTGCATTCTTTCTCTGCAGAACTAGGTGCGGCTAGAGCAGATAGCCCACGTGTAACTTTGCAAGAAATTAGAAAAAAACAAACAAAACACAACCAGTCTTATAAGTACAAGTTTTCTACCTTCATTTCTTTATTTAAAAGATATTAATTATTTCCGTATTGTAGGTCCATTGGTTCCATTGACTTTGTACAAAATGACAAAAGGAAACGTAAAAAATGTAACGTAAATGAAATTATGATTTTTCTTTTATTCAAGAAAAATAAAGCTATAATTTCTAATGTTTTATAATATATATATATATAAAAGATTTATATATATTTTAAACGAGCGCAAAGCGGAAATATTTACCCTAATTGACCGGATTCTAGTCTTTAGGAAATTATGTTGTACATGAGTAGATTTAGTTTCTAGAAGATTATAGTTAGTTGAATTATAAGAAATAAAAGTGTTACAATTTCTGACTGGTTGGATTGCACAAAATAGAACTGTATGATATCGCATGATTGGTTAAATTACAAAGAGTGGAAACGTTACGATTTCTGATTGGATGGATTACAATAAGTTAAAAAAGTTATGGAATTTGTCTAGTTGGATTGCAAGAAATAGATTTGTATGATTTCTGCATGGTTTGTTTGGCTACACGAAGTAGAGACGACGGTTGTAAGTTCTGAGTGGTTGGGCTCGGCATGGCCAGGTGGTTCTGGCACTCGACTCGTAATCCCAGCGTCACGGGTTCGAATCCCCATCACACCAAATATGCTCTCCCTTTCAGCCGTGGGGGCGTTATAATATGACAGATGTTTTCCACTCCCAAGTGTTAAAATTATACGTCATTCGGGGTTGAGTTTTAAAGAAATATTATAAGTTGTACAAACATAGTTCATGGTAAGAATTAAAAACTTGAAATTAGTTAATGTCCTAAAGCTGATACACAGCACATAAACCTTCTTAAGATGGTGTGTTTCCACAATTCTGGTCAACACTGAAACGCGGCTCATCAGCATTCCTAAGATGGTGTACTTCAGTGGTGATTTTAAAAACTCAGACACACATCTCTCCAAATAGGTTTTACTGGCATAAGAAACTGTTTCCTTTTGATCTAATCAAACAAACACTCAGCATCTAATACTTCATTAGAAGCTGAAACTTGTGATAAATGTCTGTTTAATCATAGCTTTTATTTCTCAAAAATATCTTATCTGGGATAGAGATGCCTGACCCTTAATATTTCAAAATTCGGTCACTTCCTGCTTCATTGAAATAGCTTCAAATATGAGATACCTTTATTCATTCTCAGTAATCAGACTTTGGCTAGTCTCTACTATGGTACCCCAGTGGTCAGACTCATAGTTGAATACGTTCCTGGTCAGCTTCAAGGCTAAGCTATTAGCGGTCAACATCAATAATGAAATGTTAGTAACAAACTTAGTAACTGACATGATGATGGTCAGTATTATACGTAAAACATTGATGGTTAGTTGGTCTCAGATGTGAGATCCTAGTGGTCAGCCTCTGTGTTGAGATACTGGAGTTGCATATTAGTCTGATATCGGAGAAGTGTATAGGATTCTAAAGTCTCGTGATTTGTGAGAACCGAGTTATAATATTTTATTGCATAGAGGTTCACGGTGATAAAAAATAAATTTTACTAGATGCGAGTTTAGTAACCTTAAACCTAATTCCAAATTAAAAAGATGGACACCCATCAGCTGCACATGGATTACATGCGATACTCACATTTTTAGGTACAGTGTATCTGTAAAGTACCTTTCAGGCATTAATGGAGCTATGGACGATAATTAGTGGAAGAAATTTGTTTGTTTTTAAATTTCGTGCAAAGCTACTCGAGGCCTACCTGCGCTAGTCGTCCCTAATTTAGCAGTGTAAGATTACGAGTCGAACGCCTTAACCCCCGAGTCAGTGCAAGAAATACATTCTGGAGGAGGTAAAAAGTGTTAGTTCTAAGATCCTACTGAATTCAGAAACTGTCACAGGTGGCGCCTCCTGTGTTGGACACCAACTTAGTACTAGGTGAATAACACATCTACTCCAATAACTGAATTCGACTTCAGCAGGATATATTAGTGACCCAGTAGAGGACTACAATTGATGCAAGGGCATTTAACCATGTGCAATTCAGACCATAGGTCGTTTTACTGTATGCCAAAATCTCCAAACAGTTTACAGGGGATCGGATGGTTACATTACGTGTTTCTTTGCATTTTTGTATCGATATACATTTGTTGTAAATGAGAACAAATTAAAAACAACGAAAAAGGAATGTGTAACCATCTATATTTTCGTGTATAGGGAGCTACGTCCTTGAAGACGTAATCTATTAGAACAGTTGTATCTTCAGTGTTGTCTGTAATCCCTATTAGTATGTTAGCCATGGCGGATTTATTATCGACCTTACTTTAAAATTCATATCTAAACCTAACATAGCAGAATGTTTTGGGACAACATAGGACCTACTAGTTCATCTTAGCTGTTCCATTCTCTAAAATAAATTAAAATAAAGAAATCCTTAAAGCCAGTCCTTATCATTCAAGCTATTTTTAACTCACTTAAATTTACTGCTTCTAGAACATCTGAAGACAATCCATTCCAAAGGCCAACCCACTTGTTAGAAAAATGAAAGTGCCTAAGCTGAAAATGATGATTCCTACTCCATCAAACTTTATATTTGTGTTTCCTAGCCCTACTAATGTTACTTTTAAATATGGAAATGATAATTCATCGACACTATTAATTCCCTTTAATGACCCTTCCCTGCAGGCACAGCGGTATATCTCCGGATTTACAACGCTAAAATCAGGAGTTCGATTCCCCTCGGTAGGCTCAGCAGATAGCCCGAGGTGGCTTTGCTATAAGAAAACACACACACAATTCCCTTTAGAATCTTCAACAACTCAATCAGATCCCCATAACTCTTCTTTTTTTTCAGATAAAATAATTTGAGAGATTTCAGGTTATCCTAGTATAACAACCCCTTCATCCCTGGCAACATTTCGGTAACCCTTCTCTGAACCCTTTCCAAAAATTCTGTGTCTTTCCTAAGGTAAGGGGCTCAAGACTGTTTGTTTGTTTCGGAATTTCGCACAAAGCTACTCGAGGGCTATCTGCGCTAGCCGTCCCTAATTTAGCAGTGTAAGACTAGAGGGAAGGCAGCTAGTCATCACCACCCACCGCCAACTCTTGGGCTACTCTTTTACCAATGAATAGTGGGATTGACCGTCACATTATAACGCCCCCACGGCTGAAAGGACGCGCATGTTTGGCGCGACCGGGATGCGAACCCGCGACCCTCAGATTACGAGTCGCACGCCTTAACACGCTTGGCCATGCCGGGCCACCCAACACTGAACACAATATTTCAAACGTGGCTTAATCAATGAAATGTACAATGAAATTATAACCTCTTTAGACTTGTATTAATATTTCTGTAGATAAAAAAACACAAAAATCCTATTTGCCCCACTACTAGCAACAGCACACTGCTTGAATGTATTTAGAGACTTATTATTTATTACATGGAGACCCATTTCTTTCCTGACATAATTCAAATTATGATAATCTACACACACGCATTATCTTCCATTTATCATAATTAAAACAAACAATAAAGCCCCTACCGTATTTAAATGTAAACCATCTATTTCAAAAATATCCCTTCCACTGAACTTATCCTACAAGTCCAACAAACCAGTCTACTCATCCTTGCATACTAACCTAAGCCTTGCATTTAACCCTAGTGAGTTATAACTTCATACTTAACAGTTACATATGAGCGGTATCTTTGACAAAATTAAGTTATGGACTCGTTTTTTAAATACCTTTATGAACCCCTTGTACTTATTGATGGTGGTAAAATATTTATTACGTTTTATGAAGGATTCCGTAATTTATTTTTCACTTCCCTAACACCAACGGCTGATTTTTCTTCACTGTATACAGTTTCATTGTTTATAGTAATACACTTTATAATCATTAATGGCTTTTACATAGTCTTTGATGAATATATGAAGGGAAAATTAGTTATACAGAACATGTGACGAGTCCTACTTTATTTTAAGAAGTATACAACATTTTATGCTATTAACTGAGAAGCAGTAGTTATATGCAAGTAATTAGTCTTAGGCGAACCGCTTACGTTTACGCTTTAACGTTCTTGCTCAAAAACCAAATCTTTCGTAAATAGCAGATTAATGTAGTTTGAATAGAAGAACAACTTGAAGTGTAGTATAATCTCGTGCCATAGCTAATCAAATGTTGAATTTTCATTGGTTCATGCTTCATTACGTGATGCTACGAACCAGTAAGGCTTCTGAGAAAAGCTTACTTCGAGACAAAAACGTGATGGAATCGAGGTTTGCCTATTTGTAGTTAATGAGTGGAAATGAAAAATTGCATTCAATCATTTTTTTTATAAATTCTTAAGAAAAAACAAACTAGGACACTCGAGTTCAAACGTAAAACATTCATTAATTACCTAAAAGAATGCTGTTTTACAAACAGCCTTTTCTCAGAGGAAGCTAGCTTTTCCCGACGCATTTTTGTCATCATTATAAAGCTAGGGTAAACGTTTGTCTTTGTTCGCATTTTTGTCATCATTATAAAGCTAGGGTAAACGTTTGTCTTTGATTAGGTGACTTGGTATTAAGGTAATAAATACGTAGCGTAAAAAAAATTATATTCTCGTGGTATTTGGTTTATAAATTAAGATTAGATACTTGTAGATATAAAAGTGTTTCTTTTAGTGGCGATAGACTTTTGTTTTGTATACATAAAAACCATTTCTAAGACTCAAGAAGAAACTAGTTTAAAAGCCAAATTTTAATAAAATAAACAAAAACCGTTTTGGAATTTTACGCTTATTTTCATTATAAAAAAGTCAATTTGCTATAATGCGTTTAAAGTTAAACATAAAGTTACACAATGGGCTATCTGTACTATGCCCACCACGATTATAAATTCACAGACATAGAACTGTGCCAATGGGGAGGATTTTCTATAGATTCGGCTTTATGGGAAGTTCTGTTTTTGTAATAAACATAACTATATATTTATTTTTTGTTCTCTTAAATGCTGCCTACACGTAAAACTCAGAAGTAAATCTCTTGTGAATAGGCCCGGCATGGCCAGGTGGTTAACCTGGAAGGGCGCGGGATTGAATCCCCATTACACCAAATATGCTCTCCCCTTCAGTTGTGGGGGCATTATAATATTACGGTCAATCCCACTATTCATTGGTAAAATTGTAGCCCAAGAACTGGCGGTGGGTGATGATGACTAGTTGCCTTCCCTCTAGTGTTACACTGCTAAATTAGGGACGGCTAGCACAGATAGCCCTCGAGTAGCTTTGTGCGAAATTAAAAACACACCAAACCAAAGCTCTTGTGCTTAGCATTTAGCCGTGTTTACCTTATGGGTATTCTTGGTAAATGCAAATACTAGTAAATAATAGGAGTATTAAAATACGCAAGTACTTGGTTTATTCGTGTATTTATTGTATCTCTAAACGAGAATACATAAAAACATGTCCACACACTATATCTGCTACATTGAGAGTTAACGAGGGCTTTCGTACAAAACCAGAGATTTTCATGCTGGTGGTGATACAACAAACTGTACAACGCCTGATAAGTTAGTTATACTTAAAAGTTTCCTGTCAACTGTTATGGTATTAACTGGATTAACTTGGTGAAGTTTAATTTCTTGTTAATTTTATTTAAGTCACAACACGTCGGTATTATGATAATTATATTTAACACACTATTACTTATTTATTTAACGACATATATATAAAGTTTTTTTGTTTTTTTCAATTTAGTTGACCTGCTCTTTATGGAGAAAAACCAGCAAATCAGCAAGTGGGAAAAGATTACATTAGTGATTTTAATAACAGAAAATTAATGTATAATAACACGTCGACTACATTATATTTGCTGTATCTAGTACCATGATTAATAAGGTTCGCAGACAGAGCAGTGATAGGAACACTACTTCCACAAGGACATTTTTTTTTTTTGCATTATTACTAGAAGAGGTTGTCCCCTTCCCAGCGGTATGCCTACGGAGTAAAAACGTGGTGGGCAGAGCACAGATAGACTAATGTATAGTTTGTGCTTAAGTACAGACAAACAAGCAAGAGATTATTGGAGGAAGTATGTCAGGGTTGACATCTAATTCCTTATGTTTATAGCAGAAGTAAAGATAGCGTTAAATTAATTGTACTTACAATGTGTGTTAGGTGTTAAAAAGTAAAATAAAATAAAAAAGGACACACAGTAATAAATATTGTTAAAGTAATATTGAGACGTACTTGCTGATCGCCGGTTATCTTCCCGTGGTCAGTGGTTTAATTACGTGGAGTATCTCCAATGAACGTGCTCTGGCGAGACTCCATAATTAAAGGGAGGAGTACCCAATACTTTTTTTCTAGTGTTGAAACTCCTCAAGTGTGTGAATGAAATCAGATCATTTTATGTAAATCGCGTGTAATTTACGCTTGAACGAATTCATAAGAGAGAAATGTGGAGAACGAAAAACTTTATTTCAAAGTGAATCCGGCTTTCAGAAGTCATTTAATTTTAATTCATGAACTGTACACCAAATTGTGCATGTAATATATTCTTGCATGATATACGATGTAAAATGTTTATAGGTGCCGCTAGTTATAGTAATCAAATATAACTTTAAAAAAAAAAACTAGGTTTGTTCGTTTTATCGAATCATGCATGCAGTTGAATTAATCGGGGACCGGAAAATCCAGTAAGTAATATTTCCGCTGGTTCTTTGCGAGATGAAATACCAATAAGAACGTTAGTTATCCAGAATTTCCAAAACGCAACTGGAGGGTTTAAAATATATTAAAAAAAAAACAGATATTTGAAAAACGTACATCAAAACAACTTTATACTACAAAAACATGAAAAAAATAACTTTTGAGAAAATTTTGAAAAATAACAAGATCAAGTATCGGTAATTTTGTGAAATATTATTTTGTAAAATATAGCTCGTTTAGGCTTACAAAATATGGCACATTTTAAACTAAAATTACATATGAGGGCCGGCATGGCCAAGCTTGTTAAGGCGTGCAACTCGTAATCTGAAGGTCGCGGGTTCGCATTCCCGCCGCGCCAAACATGCTCGCCCTTTCAGCCGTTGGGGCGTTATAATGTAACGATCAATCCCACTACTCGTTGGTAAAAGAGTAGCCCAAGGGTTGGCGGTGGGTGGTGATGACTAGTTGCCTTCCATCTAGTCTTACACTGCTAAATTAGGGACGGCTAGCGCTGATAGCCCTCGAGTAGCTTTGTGCGAAATTCAAAAAACAAACAAACAATTATATATGTATAATCTCCGATTGTGAATATTTTTTTTTAATATTAAAGCCTCAAATATTATGGGCATGGCCGGGTGGTTAAGGCGCTCGACTTGTAATTTGAAGGTTTTGGGCTCTAATCTCCCTTACATCAAACACGTTCGCCCTTTAAGTCGTGGGGGCGTTGTAATATGTGGTCAATCCCACTATTCGTTGGTAAAAGGAGTAGCCCAAGAATTGGCGGTGGGTGGTGATGACTAGCTGCCTGCTCTTTGATGTTACGCTGCTAAAATGGGGCAGATAGCTCTCATGTAGCTTTGCGCCAAATTCCAAACAAAGTGGTTGGCGATAAATTCTACAATAAACGAACAGCAAGCACGCCATTTGTTTTTAAAATAATATACATATTAGAAACAAGTCGAGCGTATGTTCAATTTTTTTATATTATGGAGATTATAGTTGCATCTTAAACACTATACGGCTCTCTTCTTGTCAAAAGTCCACTTACGCCAGTTCAATTACTTTAGAATTTATATGATAAGTCGAACTATTTTTTCTCACTTTTTATCGTAATACAATCCGTATGTAATTTACTTACTGTGTCGCGTGAGTTATCACAGTTGTAGCCTGTACTTCCAATAATCGTCTGTTTTTTCTTACTTCAAGTCTACACAAGCAGGTTAAATTACTTCAGAACACCTTTTGACAAAATAATTTATCTTTATTCTTTCAAATCATTAATCTCACTCAAGCATATCAACCATTAGGCCTATCACTCCTATAGTTAACTTTGAGTTTTCAGACTTTTCTATCATCAAGCGTTACTTCCCCACGATGGTTACTTTTTACTCTGTTTCTGTTCCCGCTCGTCTGGTCGCAGCCGTTTAAACCTCTGTAACTTAGGCCTTTTAGAAATTTCGATAACCTCGGCATCAATGAGTTATTAATACAATATTCGGTAGCCTCAACATCAGTGAGCTACAAATACAAAATAAATACATTAAAAATACTATCTATACTAAACGGTCTTCTATATCTAGGGGCCCGGCATGGCCAAGCGTGTTAAGGAGTTCGAATCACGGTCGCACCAAACATGCCCTCCCAGCCGTGGGGGCGTTATAATGTGACGGTCAATCCCACTATTCGGTTGGCGGTGGGTGGTGATGACTAGCTGCCTTCCCTCTAGTCTTACACTGCTAAATTAGGGACGGCTAGCGCAGATAGCCCTCGAGTAGCTTTGCGCGAAATAAAAAAAAACACAAACAAAAAAAACAATTATCTATTTAACATACTCAGAAAAATGCATATTGTAATACAAAGCTAACATTTCTCTCGGGAGACAAGGGATGACTTTACACTACAATTTTTTGAATATTAAAAGTGAGTTAAAGGTTAAAAGTAAGGTAAAGTAAAATCAAAGTTATTCCAAAAAACAATTCGGCTTAAGATTAGAGGCCACAAATGAAATAGCTAATTTTTTAAAAGTGTACACCGAGAGCAGTTTTATAACATTATAAAAATATTAACAAAGTTTTTCATGTTCGTGAAAAATATTTTTTTTAGACTCGCAAAAATGTGATCATTTTAATGCAAAACTGAATGTGAAATCTTTGACTGTGCACATTTCTTATTAAAATATTTCAAACATTAAAGGCATAATTGAAATAATGTTTCCCATCCACAACTTAAACTAGAGTTTCATCTCATCCAGTTTTATCTTATCTAGAGAGAGAAAAAAACACAACAAAAAACTTGAGAGTGTTTTAAAATAAAGTATAATCAAAATTACTGAGATTATATACATTACGGAGAAACTCGGAAAGGCCCCCACATGGTCAGATGGTTCGGGCGCTCAACTCGAAATATACGGATCGAGTTTCGAATCTCTGTCACATCAAAAATCCTAGCCTTTTCAGCCGTGGGGGCGTTATAATGTGACGGTCAATCCCACTATTCGTTGGTAAAAGAGTAGCCCAAGAGTTGGCGGTGGGTGGTGATGACTTGCTGCCTTCCCTCTAGTCTTACACTACTAGATTAGGGACGACTAGCGCAGATAATACTAGTGTAGCTTTGTGTGAAATTCAAAACCAAAAACTAGATCATAATTAAAAATCACTGAAGTGTTGACTCATTTTGATTGGTTGTTTCAGGTATTCGATTAAAGCTACATAAGAGCTGTATTTCCTAGTTGTCATATATTTTAATTTGATAATCTAGAAAGAAGACAACTAATCAACAGTACCCTCCGCCAGTACTTGAGGAGCTTTGATCGAATAGTGGAATTTGATTGTCACTCTTATTATGCACCCACGATTCAAAAGTGTGGAGCTGTGAAGTATAGACTATTCAGTATGTTATCTTTAGGCCACACCCGTACTCTATTCATCTCCAACGGAACGATATTACTGTGTGTGTGATATAAGAGAAAGTGATTTAGTGCCATCTCTTGGCAAAAATGTAAATATTCTGAAAAATGAACATCTGAATTTAATCTTCATTTTACTTGCGGTAATAATAAATCACTGGCGTCTTTTGTAGTTACGGCACTGAACTAAATGCACAAATTTGAACACGTTTTTATAATCTATAATCTAAAGTAATGAAAGCGTTACACACACAATAAAAACAAGTAAATCCATTTTACATTTCACATTATTAACTCGTGACACATGTTAGATCCAAGTTTCAGGCCTCAGCATGGCTGGATGGTTAGGGCACTCCCTTTGCAACCTGAGGTCCGCGGGTTTGAATCACTAAACGTGATAGCCCTTTCAGCCATGAGAAGTGTTATACCTAAAAATTGTTATTATATGTGATGTGGGAATTTAATTTTTCATCGAAAACAAAATTTACGTGTTTATTATTTTATTTCTCAGAGTTTCTTTCTTTCTTTTAAAATGAGAGCAATATTTGATTCAAAACTAGATAAGACTGTTTTCTTTATTTGAAATTAAACAAAGAGCTATACGTAAGGCTATCTGTCCTGTGCCCATCACACGGATCGAAACCCGACCTTCAGATAGGTGTTTGGTATTAGATGTTTATGAATGTAATTCATAAAAATATTACTGTTTAAGTTTCATATATTTAATCGCTATTTTATCATAAAATCTCTTCTTTTTTCGAAACTTAAACGATAAAAAATTAACTTTTACGAGTAAATTTCTTTCCTGAATACTTTATTGTTCTAATACGACCTTTCCAATAATAAACTGTTCTAATACGACCTTTCCAATAATAAACTGTTCTAATACGACCTTTCCAATAATAAACTGTTCTAATACGACCTTCCAATAATAAACTGTTCTAATACGACTCTTCCAATAATAAACTGTTCTAATACGACCTTTCCAATAATAAACTGTTCTAATACGACTCTTCCAATAATAAACTGTTCTAATACGACCTTTCCAATAATAAACTGTTCTAATACGACTCTTCCAATAATAAACTGTTCTAATACGACCTTTCCAATAATAAACTGTTCTAATACGACCTTTCCAATAATAAACTGTTCTAATACGACCTTTCCAATAATAAACTGTTCTAATACGACCTTTTCAATAATAAACTGTTCTAATACGACTTTTCCAACAATAAACTGTTCTAATACGACTTTTCCAACAATAAACTGTTCTAATACGACCTTTCCAATAAGAAACTGTTCTAATACGACTCTTCCAATAATAAACTGTTCTAATACGACTCTTCCAATAATAAACTGTTCTAATACGACCTTTCCAATAATAAACTGTCCTAATACGACCTTTCCAATAATAAACTGTTCTAATACGACCTTTCCAATAATAAACTGTTCTAATACGACTCTTCCAATAATAAACTGTTCTAATACGACCTTTCCAATAATAAACTGTTCTAATACGACCTTTCCAATAATAAACTGTCCTAATACGACTCTTTCAATAATAAACTGTTCTAATACGACCTTTCCAATAATAAACTGTTCTAATACGACCTTTCCAATAATAAACTGTTCTAATACGACCTTTCCAATAATAAACTGTTCTAATACGACTTTTCCAATAATAAACTGTTCTAATACGACCTTTCCAATAATAAACTGTTCTAATACGACTCTTCCAATAATAAACTGTTCTAATACGACTCTTCCAATAATAAACTGTTCTAATACGACCTTTCCAATAATAAACTGTCCTAATACGACCTTTCCAATAATAAACTGTTCTAATACGACCTTTCCAATAATAAACTGTTCTAATACGACCTTTCCAATAATAAACTGTTCTAATACGACCATTCCAATAATAAACTGTTCTAATACGACTCTTCCAATAATAAACTGTTCTAATACGACCTTTCCAATAATAAACCGTTCTAATACGACCTTTCCAATAATAAACTGTTCTAATACGACTCTTCCAATAATAAACTGTTCTAATACGACCTTTCCAATAATAAACTGTTCTAATACGACTCTTCCAATAATAAACCGTTCTAATACGATCTTTCCAATAATAAACTGTTCTAATACGACCATTCCAATAATAAACTGTTCTAATACGACCTTTTCAATAATAAACTGTTCTAATACGACTTTTCCAATAATAAACCGTTCTAATACGACTTTTCCAATAATAAACCGTTCTAATACGACCTTTCCAATAATAAACTGTTCTAATACGACCTTTCCAATAATAAACTGTTCTAATACGACCTTTCCAATAATAAACTGTTCTAATACGACCTTTCCAATAATAAACTGTTCTAATACGACTCTTCCAATAATAAACCGTTCTAATACGACCTTTCCAATAATAAACTGTTCTAATACGACCATTCCAATAATAAACTGTTCTAATACGACCTTTTCAATAATAAACTGTTCTAATACGACTCTTCCAATAATAAACCGTTCTAATACGACCTTTCCAATAATAAATTGTTCTAATACGACCTTTCCAATAATAAACTGTTCTAATACCACCATTCCAATAATAAACTGTTCTAATACGACCTTTTCAATAATAAACTGTTCTAATACGACTCTTCCAATAATAAACATGACTGAAAATTCCTTGTTTTTAAAAAAATCGATTCTCTATTTTTTCAAGCAAGTTAAAAATCAACAATAACCGAGACCTGGATTAATTAACAATAAAACAATTGTACAGTTCTGCGATTGGTAAATGTATTTAAGTTTACACAAATCGAGGAAAAATATAGATGAACTGAACTTGATATTTCGACTAACAGATGTTTATTGAAAAAATCAAAGGTAGTTTTTTCTAAAAGTAGTGATAGATAAAATAAAGTGTGCAGTCAATCCAATGTCTTGGACCAGAGCGTGTATTCAATATGATTGTCTAATGGTTATTTATAACCGTATTTTGCCATACCATATGTTATTTTAATAATGATGATTGCATTGTGTTTGTTTTTATACAAACGAGAATGACTGCAACACATTGTTGGCGAAAATGTTTGGATTTTGATGAAGTTGATGCGTCCAACACATTAGATCGCTCAGCTTTGCTAAATAGTCGAGAGGATTTTTTTTTTCTGATGGACGCCATGGTTCTTTGTTATTTTACTGAGTGCAAGAAAAGACCACAACTGAAATAAGGTGCTTTTTGACAGTTGTAATTTCTATAGGAAGTGTCAAAGGAGAAATATTAACCTCAAATAAACATATGCGACAAGGTACAATAAACTCATGCATGTATATATAATACCTACATGGACAAAATATAAAAATAAACCGGGCAACGACAAAAATATACCCAAACATGATCTTGTCTTTATGTGTTTTTCTCTTTCAAACAGTTAATTACGGAAAACCCGTTTTAGTCGTGAAATTTCTTCACAAAATAAACATTTTCGTTCTTCGTAAGTTTTTTTTTAAAATCTCACATTCAATCTCAGCATAAAACGACCGCTCGCGGATAGGAGTTGATTTTGATATGAAATGTCAGGAATTATAAAATAAAAATATTAATGTACCTGTAACGTACTCTTGAAGATAAGCATTTTTGTACATCAGTTTGGTTTTTGTGGTTAACATTTCAGGAAATACAGAGCGTGACAAACGGATAAACAGCCGTACATTTGGTTATTATATATTTAGATTATTTTCATCACCAAGAAGAGGTAATGATATTTTACTAATAATGTCTTATATTGTCAATAGATGGCGATACAATTGTCCAAATATTGTTATCGACATTGCTGCATTTCTAATAAGTCTAAAGAGTAACAATACTACATTCTGGATGTAGTCTATAGTCTTAAAAAATGTTGTTACAATACTACATTCTGGATGTAGTCTATAGTCTTAAAAAATGTTGCTATTCTTTCACAGTTAACACTTTAGTATAAGTTACATTTGTAGTAATTTAACAATGTAACTGTCTTCTGCTTTTCAACATTTCAATTGTTAATGTTATTCGTCGGTTTTTTTGTCTTGGTAAAAAGTAATGTAAGTCATTTTATGAAAAATAGTTTTTTTAACCGTTACAAAATTCGTAATTTACAGTCAAAGAAGCTAGAAAAAAATAAAATAGAAATTATTCATTTTCATAGTGGTTTACGTCCTAAAATCTTCACTTCCTATTGGCTAAGAAAATCGTACAAGAGCTACTGACATATAAAAACTTTAAAATCTCTTTTTCTTAATTATGATACGCAGTTTCCTGGAAATCAAATATTTATGAAGTCAGATTAATTAAAATAATCAACAAATGTGTTTAGTTTTATTTGAAACATACACTGAAAAGTTCCGCAAATTGCCGGGTATTTTTACTAGCTTAACTTCAATCAGTCAGAGTTCATACAGTATTGCAATTTTAAATCATCACTGTCTCTGAAAGAGGCGTTAAAATAAGAACATCATACCATATGAAAATGGTAAAGACAAATAGATGTTTTGAATTTCGCGCAAAGCCAACATGAGGGCTATCTGCGGTATTCGTCCCTAATTTTGCAGTGTAAGACTAGAGGGAAGGCAGCCAGTAATCACCACCCACCGCCAACCTTTGGACTACTCTTTTAATAATGAATAGTGGGATTGACCGAACTTTAAGACGCCCACACGGCTGAAAGAGCCAAGCATGTTTGGTGCGACCCTCAGGTTACGAGTCAAATGCGCTAACCACCTGACCAGTAGATGTTTCAAGATACGCACTTTTATTCTAATTAAAAAAACATCTTTGATATTATAAAGGCTGAAATTAAACCCTCGGTATTAATTCTATTAAATTATTTTAATGTTATTCTAATAAAAACAAGCACTTCTGAAGAAAAGACAGAACAAGAAAATTCTTTAAAATATGGAAATTTTCTGACAGAATTTCTAACTCTAGAATATTGCGATTTTTCCTCAAACTTCAGATTACATTTAATTTTAATTTTTGCACAAGAAGAAACATTCGTTTAGGTTTTAAAAGAGACATAGTTTCGTGCCTCTATCATATTATTATCCCAGCATTTGTTTTTCAATTACTGTTAGTTATTTCAATTAGACGATGACATTGTGCGTTGCCCATAAACTCATAAAGTGGGTTTAAGTTTAAATTGAAGTTACTAATGTACTAGTTTTAGAATTACGTTGACTGAAACAAGAAGAAAAATGAACAATATGACGGGTTCACTATTTTCTGGTTTGATATCTTAGCGATGGTTTCTTGCCTTGTTCAGAGGATTGTTCGGAATAGAAACAAATAAAATACATGTAAATTATCTTTTAAAGTTAAATTTTTTACCATAGTTTATTAATAGCATCACGTTTGTATTATGTGTATTGAGTACTTAGATCATAGATATATAATCTACTGACTCTATGATAAAAGATGCCCATGGTATATGCTCTTTGTTATCTAGGATTTCCAAGCTTTTGTTCTGATTCATTATTAATTTCACAAAGAGCTACAAGAGGGCTCTCTTATATAGTTAACACCGGTTTTCAGCAGAGTGCATTTCACTGTCAGTAACACTGCAAACTTTATCATATCACATTTGTGTTTCAGAATGTGTGCTGAAAGCTAAATCTTCTCCCTGTTTTATAACTGACAGACTAGAGAGAATTCACGGAAGGAAACTAGTCGACAGCACCCACCGCCAACTCTTTGACTACTCTTGTTTGACCAATTAAATGGATTTGACCGTCACACAACTAACGAATCCACTGTCTCAAAATAAAGCTAATTTGTTAATTTTTCTTGTTAAAATCTCTTCATGACAGACTCAACAAGTTGGACAAAAAACGGATTCCTATTAACGCATCTTATCGAAACTGGACTTCTGTTATCAAGATGACGAAATAACCATATGGCTGATCTTATCGAAACTGGACTTCTGTTATCACGACGACGAAATAACTATATGGCTGAAAATCTTCTAAGAATAACTGAAAGTAGGAACAGCATGAACAATTCAACTTAACCAGAACATTTAAACTGTTCCTGGATACATCAGTAAACGTGTTAATAATGGCATAAAGTGTTCCTAGATAATTCATTAAACGTGTTAATAATGATATAAAGTGCTCCTAGATACATCAGTAAACGTTCTAATACTAGTATAAACTGTTCCTAGATACTTCATTAAACGTTCTAATACTAGTATAAAGTGTTCCTAGATACTTCATTAAACGTTCTAATACTAGTATAAAGTGTTCCTAGATAATTCATTAAACGTGTTAATAATGGTATAAACTGTTCCTAGATACTTCATTAAACGTTCTAATACTAGTATAAAGTGTTCCTAGATAATTCATTAAACGTGTTAATAATGGTATAAAATGTTCCTAGATACTTCATTAAACGTATTAATAATGGTATAAAGTGTTCCTAGATAGTTCATTAAACGTTCTAATACTAGTATAAAGTGTTCCTAGATAATTCATTAAACGTATAAATAATGGTATAAACTGTTCCTAGATACTTCATTAAACGTTCTAATACTAGTATAAACTGTTCCTAGATACTTCATTAAACGTTCTAATACTAGTATAAAGTGTTCCTAGATAATTCATTAAACGTGTTAATACTGGTATAAACTGTTCCTAGATACTTCATTAAACGTTCTAATACTAGTATAAAGTGTTCCTAGATAATTCATTAAACGTTCTAATACTAGTATAAACTGTTCCTAGATACTTCATTAAACGTTCTAATACTAGTATAAAGTGTTCCTAGATACTTCATTAAACGTGTTAATAATGGTATAAAGTGTTCCTAGATACTTCATTAAACGTTCTAATACTAATATAAACTGTTCCTAGATACTTTATGAAACGTATTAATAATGGTATAAAGTGTTCCCAGATACTTCATTAAACGTTCTGATACTAGTATAAACTGTTCCTAGATACTTCATTAAACGTGTTAATAATGGTATAAACTGTTCCTAGATACTTTATGAAACGTGTTAATACTAGTATAAACTGTTCCCAGATACTTCATTAAACGTTCTAATACTAGTATAAAGTGTTCCTAGATAATTCATTAAACGTGTTAATAATGGTATAAACTGTTCCTAGATACTTCATTAAACGTTCTAATACTAGTATAAACTGTTCCCAGATACTTCATTAAACGTTCTAATACTAGTATAAAGTGTTCCTAGATAATTCATTAAACGTGTTAATAATGGTATAAACTGTTCCTAGATACTTCATTAAACGTTCTAATACTAGTATAAACTGTTCCCAGATACTTCATTAAACGTTCTAATACTAGTATAAAGTGTTCCTAGATAATTCATTAAACGTGTTAATAATGGTATAAACTGTTCCTAGATACTTCATTAAACGTTCTAATAATGGTATAAACTGTTCCTAGATACTTTATTAAACGTTCTAATACAAGTATAAACTGTTTCTAGATACTTCATTAAACGTTCTAATAATGGTATAAACTGTTCCTAGATACTTCATTAAACGTTCTAATACTAGTATAAACTGTTCCTAGATACTTCATTAAACGTTCTAATACTAGTATAAAGTGTTCCTAGATAATTCATTAAACGTGTTAATACTGGTATAAACTGTTCCTAGATACTTCATTAAACGTTCTAATACTAGTATAAAGTGTTCCTAGATAATTCATTAAACGTTCTAATACTAGTATAAACTGTTCCTAGATACTTCATTAAACGTTCTAATACTAGTATAAAGTGTTCCTAGATACTTCATTAAACGTTCTAATACTAATATAAACTGTTCCTAGATACTTTATGAAACGTATTAATAATGGTATAAAGTGTTCCCAGATACTTCATTAAACGTTCTGATACTAGTATAAACTGTTCCTAGATACTTCATTAAACGTGTTAATAATGGTATAAACTGTTCCTAGATACTTTATGAAACGTGTTAATACTAGTATAAACTGTTCCCAGATACTTCATTAAACGTTCTAATACTAGTATAAAGTGTTCCTAGATAATTCATTAAACGTGTTAATAATGGTATAAACTGTTCCTAGATACTTCATTAAACGTTCTAATACTAGTATAAACTGTTCCCAGATACTTCATTAAACGTTCTAATACTAGTATAAAGTGTTCCTAGATAATTCATTAAACGTGTTAATAATGGTATAAACTGTTCCTAGATACTTCATTAAACGTTCTAATACTAGTATAAACTGTTCCTAGATACTTCATTAAACGTTCTAATACTAGTATAAAGTGTTCCTAGATAATTCATTAAACGTGTTAATAATGGTATAAACTGTTCCTAGATACTTCATTAAACGTGTTAATAATGGTATAAACTGTTCCTAGATACTTCATTAAACGTTCTGATACTAGTATAAACTGTTCCTAGATACTTCATTAAACGTGTTAATAATGGTATAAAGTGTTCCTAGATACTTCACTAAACGTTCTAATACTAGTATAAACTGTTTCTAGATACTTCACTAAACGTTCTATTACTAGTATAAACTGTTTCTAGATACTTCATTACTAGTATAAAGTGTTCCTAGATACTTCATTAAACGTGTTAATAAGGGTATAATGTGTTCCTAGATACTTCATTAAACGTGTTAATAATGGTATAAACTGTTCCTAGATACTTCATTAAACGTTCTAATACTAGTATAAACTGTTCCTAGATACTTCATTAAACGTTCTAATACTAGTATAAACTGTTCCTAGATACTTCATTAAACGTTCTAATACTAGTATAAACTGTTCCTAGATACTTCATTAAACGTTCTAATACTAGTATAAACTGTTCCTAGATACTTCATTAAACGTTCTAATACTAGTATAAACTGTTCCTAGATACTTCATTAAACGTTCTAATACTAGTATAAACTGTTCCTAGATACTTCATTAAACGTTCTAATACTAGTATAAACTGTTCCTAGATACTTCATTAAACGTGTTAATAATGGTATAAACTGTTCCTAGATACTTCATTAAACGTTCTAATACTAGTATAAACTGTTCCTAGATACTTCATTAAACGTGTTAATAATGGTATAAACTTTTCTTAGATACTTCATTAAACGTTCTAATACTAGTATAAACTGTTCCTAGATACTTCATTAAACGCATTAATAATGGTATAATGTGTTCCTAGATACTTCATTAAACGTTCTAATACAAGTATAAACTGTTTCTAGATACTTCATTAAACGTTCTAATACTAGTATAAAGTGTTCCTAGATAATTCATTAAACGTGTTAATAATGGTATAAACTTTTCCTAGATACTTCATTAAACGTGTTAATAATGGTATAAACTGTTCCTAGATACTTCATTAAACGTGTTAATAATGGTATAAAGTGTTCCTAGATACTTCACTAAACGTTCTAATACTAGTATAAACTGTTCCTAGATACTTCATTACTAGTATAAAGTGTTCCTAGATACTTCACTAAACGTTCTAATACTAGTATAAACTGTTTCTAGATACTTCATTAAACGTGTTAATACTAGTATAAAGTGTTCCTAGATACTTCATTAAACGTGTTAAAACTAGTATAAACTGTTCCTAGATACTTCATTAAACGTTCTAATACTAGTATAAACTGTTCCTAGATACTTCATTAAACGTTCTAATACTAGTATAAACTGTTCCTAGATACTACATTAAACGTTCTAATAGTAGTATAAACTGTTCCTAGATACTTCATTAAACGTGTTAATAATGGTATAAAGTGTTCCTAGATACTTCATTAAACGTTCTAATACTAGTATAAACTGTTTCTAGATACTTCATTAAACGTTCTGATACTAGTATAAAGTGTTCCTAGATACTTCATTAAACGTGTTAATAATGGTATAAAGTGTTCCTAGATACTTCATTAAACGTTCTAATACTAGTATAAACTGTTCCTAGATACTTCATTAAACGTTCTAATACTAGTATAAAGTGTTCCTCGATAATTCATTAAACGTGTTAATAATGGTATAAACTGTTCCTAGATACTTCATTAAACGTTCTAATACCAGTATAAAGTGTTCCTAGATACTTCACTAAACGTTCTAATACTAGTATAAACTGTTTCTAGATACTTCATTACTAGTATAAAGTGTTCCTAGATAATTCATTAAACGTGTTAATAATGGTATAAACTTTTCCTAGATACTTCATTAAACGTGTTAATAATGGTATAAACTGTTCCTAGATACTTCATTAAACGTGTTAATAATGGTATAAAGTGTTCCTAGATACTTCACTAAACGTTCTAATACTAGTATAAACTGTTCCTAGATACTTCATTACTAGTATAAAGTGTTCCTAGATACTTCACTAAACGTTCTAATACTAGTATAAACTGTTTCTAGATACTTCATTAAACGTGTTAATACTAGTATAAAGTGTTCCTAGATACTTCATTAAACGTGTTAATAATGGTATAAACTGTTCCTAGATACTTCATTAAACGTTCTAATACCAGTATAAAGTGTTCCTAGATACTTCACTAAACGTTCTAATACTAGTATAAACTGTTTCTAGATACTTCATTACTAGTATAAAGTGTTCCTAGATACTTCATTAAACGTGTTAATACTAGTATAAAGTGTTCCTAGATACTTCATTAAACGTATTAATAATGGTATAAAGTGTTCCTAGATACAACATTAAACGTTCTGATACTAGTATAAACTGTTCCTAGATACTTCATTAAACGTGTTAATACTAGTATAAAGTGTTCCTAGATACTTCATTAAACGTATTAATAATGGTATAAAGTGTTCCTAGATACAACATTAAACGTTCTGATACTAGTATAAACTGTTCCTAGATACTTCATTAAACGTGTTAATAATGGTATAAAGTGTTCCTAGATACTTCACTAAACGTTCTAATACTAGTATAAACTGTTCCTAGATACTTCATTAAACGTTCTAATACTAGTATAAACTGTTTCTAGATACTTCATTAAACGTTCTAATACTAGTATACAGTGTTCCTAGATACTTCACTAAACGTTCTAATACTAGCATAAACTGTTCCTAGATACTTCATTAAACGTTCTAATACTAGTATAAACTGTTCCTAGATACTTCATTAAACGTGTTAATAATGGTATAAAGTGTTCCTAGATACTTCATTAAACGTTCTAATACTAGTATAAACTGTTCCTAGATACTTCATTAAACGTTCTAATACTAGTATAAAGTGTTCCTAGATACTTCATTAAACGTGTTAATAATGGTATAAAGTGTTCCTAGATACTTCATTAAACGTTCTAATACTAGTATAAACTGTTCCTAGATACTTCATTAAACGTGTTAATAATGGTATAAAGTGTTCCTAGATACTTCATTAAACGTTCTAATACTAGTATAAACTGTTCCTAGATACTTCATTAAACGTTCTAATACTAGTATAAAGTGTTCCTAGATACTTCATTAAACGTTCTAATACTAGTAAAAACTGTTCCTAGATACTTTATTAAACGTGTTAATAATGGTATAAAGTGTTCCGAGATAGTTCATTAAACGTGTTAATAACGGTATAAACTGTTCCTAGATACTTCATTAAACGTTCTAATACTAGTATAAACTGTTCCTAGATACTTTATTAAATGTGTTAATAATGGTATAAACTGTTCCTAGATACTTCATTAAACGTGTTAATAATGGTATAAAGTGTTCCTAGATACTTCATTAAACGTTCTAATACTAGTATAAACTGTTCCTAGATACTTCATTAAACGTTCTAATACTAGTATAAAGTGTTCCTAGATACTTCATTAAACGTTCTAATACTAGTATAAACTGTTCCTAGATACTTCATTAAACGTTCTAATACTAGTAAAAACTGTTCCTAGATACTTTATTAAATGTGTTAATAATGGTATAAACTGTTCCTAGATACTTCATTAAACGTGTTAATAATGGTATAAACTGTTCCTAGATACTTCATTAAACGTGTTAATAATGGTATAAACTGTTCCTAGATACTTCATTAAACGTTCTAATACTAGTAAAAACTGTTCCTAGATACTTTATTAAACGTGTTAATAACGGTATAAACTGTTCCTAGATACTTTATTAAACGTGTTAATAATGGTATAAACTGTTCCTAGATACTTCATTAAACGTTCTAATACTAGTATAAAGTGTTCCTAGATACTTCATTAAACGTTCTAATACTAGTAAAAACTGTTCCTAGATACTTTATTAAACGTGTTAATAACGGTATAAACTGTTCCTAGATACTTTATTAAATGTGTTAATAATGGTATAAACTGTTCCTAGATACTTCATTAAACGTTCTAATACTAGTATAAAGTGTTCCTAGATACTTCATTAAACGTTCTAATACTAGTAAAACTGTTCCTAGATACTTTATTAAACGTGTTAATAACGGTATAAACTGTTCCTAGATACTTTATTAAATGTGTTAATAATGGTATAAACTGTTCCTAGATACTTCATTAAACGTTCTAATACTAGTATAAAGTGTTCCTAGATACTTCATTAAACGTTCTAATACTAGTAAAAACTGTTCCTAGATACTTTATTAAACGTGTTAATAATGGTATAAAGTGTTCCGAGATAGTTCATTAAACGTGTTAATAACGGTATAAACTGTTCCTAGATACTTCATTAAACGTTCTAATACTAGTATAAACTGTTCCTAGATACTTCATTAAACGTGTTAATAATGGTATAAAGTGTTCCTAGATACTTCATTAAACGTTCTAATACTAGTATAAACTGTTCCTAGATACTTTATTAAACGTGTTAATAATGGTATAAAGTGTTCCGAGATAGTTCATTAAACGTGTTAATAACGGTATAAACTGTTCCTAGATACTTCATTAAACGTTGTAATACTAGTATAAACTGTTCCTAGATACTTCATTAAACGTGTTAATAATGGTATAAAGTGTTCCTAGATACTTCATTAAACGTTCTAATACTAGTATAAACTGTTCCTAGATACTTTATTAAACGTGTTAATAATGGTATAAACTGTTCCTAGATACTTCATTAAACGTTCTAATACTAGTATAAACTGTTCCTAGATACTTCATTAAACGTTCTAATACTAGTATAAACTGTTCCTAGATACTTCATTAAACGTTCTAATACTAGTATAAAGTGTTCCTAGATACTTCATTAAACGTTCTAATACTAGTATAAACTGTTCCTAGATACTTCATTAAACGTTCTAATACTAGTATAAAGTGTTCCTTGATACTTCATTAAACGTTCTAATACTAGTATAAACTGTTCCTAGATACTTCATTAAACGTTCTAATATTAGTATAAAGTGTTCCTAGATACTTCATTAAACGTTCTAATACTAGTATAAACTGTTCCTAGATACTTCATTAAACGTTCTAATACTAGTATAAAGTGTTCCTAGATACTTCATTAAACGTTCTAATACTAGTATAAAGTGTTCCTAGATACTTCATTAAACGTTCTAATACTAGTATAAACTGTTCCTAGATACTTCATTAAACGTTCTAATACTAGTATAAAGTGTTCCTAGATACTTCATTAAACGTTCTAATACTAGTATAAACTGTTCCTAGATACTTCATTAAACGTGTTAATAATGGTATAAAGTGTTCCGAGATAGTTCATTAAACGTGTTAATAACGGTATACAGTGTTCCTAGATACTTCACTAAACGTTCTAATACTAGTATAAACTGTTCCTAGATACTTCATTAAACGTTCTAATACTAGTATAAAGTGTTCCTAGATACTTCATTAAACGTTCTAATACTAGTATAAACTGTTCCTAGATACTTCATTAAACGTTCTAATACTAGTATAAAGTGTTCCTAGATACTTCATTAAACGTTCTAATACTAGTATAAAGTGTTCCTAGATACTTCATTAAACGTTCTAATACTAGTATAAAGTGTTCCTAGATACTTCATTAAACGTTCTAATACTAGTATAAACTGTTCCTAGATACTTCATTAAACGTTCTAATACTAGTATAAAGTGTTCCTAGATACTTCATTAAACGTTCTAATACTAGTATAAAGTGTTCCTAGATACTTCATTAAACGTTCTAATACTAGTATAAACTGTTCCTAGATACTTCATTAAACGTTCTAATACTAGTATAAAGTGTTCCTAGATACTTCATTAAACGTTCTAATACTAGTAAAAACTGTTCCTAGATACTTTATTAAATGTGTTAATAATGGTATAAACTGTTCCTAGATACTTCATTAAACGTGTTAATAATGGTATAAACTGTTCCTAGATACTTCATTAAACGTTCTAATAATGGTATAAACTGTTCCTAGATACTTCATTAAACGTTTTAATAATAATATATACTGTTCCTAGATACTTTATAAAACGTATTAATAATTAGAAAGGATGAATATGTGGGACTGGCCCGTATAGTGGTGTCTAACAACCAGGTTACTAGCCTTTCACGTAAAATATATTTAGAAAACGAATAAGTTTGTAAAATGTGAACATAGCAATGATACGTCCATTATCATGTGTTTCCAGTGAAACAATACTTCCACACCACCGTACCATGTATGGGGTAACGTTAATGATACGTCCATTATCATGTGTTACCAGTGAAACAATACTTCCACACCACCGTACTGTGTATGGGGTAACGTTAATGATACGTCCATTATCATGTGTTACCAGTGAAACAATACTTCCACACCACCGTACTGTGTATGGGGTAACGTTAATGATACGTCCATTATCATGTGTTACCAGTGAAACAATACTTCCACACCACCGTACTGTGTATGGGGTAACGTTAATGATACGTCCATTATCATGTGTTACCAGTGAAACAATACTTCCACACCACCGTACTGTGTATGGGGTAACGTTAATGATACGTCCATTATCATGTGTTACCAGTGAAACAATACTTCCACACCACCGTACTGTGTATGGGGTAACGTTAATGATACGTCCATTATCATGTGTTACCAGTGAAACAATACTTCCACACCACCGTACTGTGTATGGGGTAACGTTAATGATACGTCCATTATCATGTGTTACCAGTGAAACAATACTTCCACACCACCGTACTGTGTATGGGGTAACGTTAATGATACGTCCATTATCATGTGTTACCAGTGAAACAATACTTCCACACCACCGTACTGTGTATGGGGTAACGTTATAGTTCTAAAGATATCGGTTCGATTTATAGGGTTTGATATAATCTCTTCTTACTACAGAAACGCAGTATATATAAAATCTGATTAAAGAGTTAGATGTATGGTGGAGAGAGGGTGACATTAAGACAGGCCTGTGATCTTAAACTTCGTAACAGTTGATTCGGTTTTACAAACAGAGTTTCATTAATCAGCTACGCAAATTTCGAAACAAACGTGTGTTGTTTTTTCTTTTACAAATCTGGAAGAAAAACTCTTTACTTGAAACAGTATATTATTTTGTTTATCATAATGAACATATTTTATTATTATGTTTGGGTCCTAGAACGATCGGTAAGACTCTAATCACGACAGGTCTAAAGAAATGTATAGCTAGTTGTTGTCAACATTTTAAGTATAAAAAATTGTGATCCAATGTCAATGTCAAACTTCATATGACGTTTTGTGGAAACTCTGTAGGTGATGGAGAAAAATGAATATTATACAAAGTTGAGGAATTACTGTACGACATGTAACAATTTCAAGACAATAAAACCATTGCAGGCCTATTTTATTAAAGAACAAATAATGGATAGAAATAGTGAGCTGGTCACTATGAATTATGTAAGTTACGAGGAATGAAAAATGCTCTGCCCACTACATGTATCGAAACTTGGATTCTCACTATGTGCCACTGGTGGGCATTCGAATTGTAAAATACGTTCGGCAATTTTCTTAGTTTTGAGATATTACTGTTAGAAGGCGTCTTTGTTTGTTTGTTTTGGAATTTTGCGCAAAGCTACACGAGGGCTATCTGCGCTAGGTGTCCCTAATTTAGCAGTATAAGACTAGAGGGAAGGAAGCTAATCATCACCACCCACCGCCAACTGTTTTACCAACGAATAGTGAGATTGACCATCACATTATAAGGCGAGCATCTTTGGTGTGACGGGGATTCGAGCCCGCGAGCCTCGGCTTACCAGTCGAGTGCCTTAACCACCTGGCTATTGAAGAAATGAAGGATGTACATCATTATAACCGAATATACGTTGTAGTGAACTATCTATTATGTAATAACGTGATGTTACAAAGCACAATATGTGAGGATACTTAGGAAACAATATGTATGTTAATCAGTGATGTCGAGAAACCCACTTGTTGAGAAATTTATATGCAAAAACGGGTCGTTTGGGTTGAGAAAATATTTTACATAGAAGGTCGAAACGTTGTTCGCTCTTCTATGTAAAATATTTTCTCAACCCAAACGAGCCGTTTTTGCATATAAATATGTATGAAGGAGAAATGATATGTTAATTTGACATAGCATTGAGGTGACGTATTCTGTGCTATAAATAGATTCACATATGTATAATAGAGAGTTCGATTATTTAGTGGTTGGTAGAAGTTACGTTTTAACCCCATATGACTTCATATGAATTTCACTATATATTTTATAAACATTTTGGCCAAGGTATGTCTGAAGGAAACGGAAACAATATGATGAAGGAGTAAATTATACCTTATATAATCACTCCTAAATATGTATTTTATCTTATTAAAGAATATGAGTGAGTTTTTTCCAGTTGAAAACACTATAAACAGTTTTGGATCTTTGTATTCTATGTACTAGCAATAGACTTTAAATACTTGGCAAGGGAACAACTGTAGAACATGACTTTCAATCATGTAAAAACAACATGAAGAAACCACATCACAAAGTACCATTAAGGTAAAAACAACATGAACAAACCACATCGCAAAGTACCATTAAGGTAAAAACAACATGAAGAAACCACATCACAAAGTACCATTAAGGTAAAAACAACATGAAGAAACGACATCACAAAGTACCATTAAGGTAAAAACAACATGAAGAAACGACATCATAAAGAAACCATTAAGGTAAAAACAACATGAATAAACCACATCACAAAGTACCATTAAGGTAAAAACAACATGAAGAAACCACATCACAAAGTACCATTAAGGTAAAAACAACATGAAGAAACCACATCACAAAGTACCATTAAGGTAAAAACAACATGAAGAAACCACGTCACAAAGTACCATTAAGGTAAAAACAACATGAAGAAACCACATCGCAAAGTACCATTAAGGTAAAAACAACATGAAGAAACCACATCGCAAAGTACCATTAAGGTAAAACAACATGAAGAAACCACATCACAAAGTACCATTAAGGTAAAAACAACATGAAGAAACCACATCACAAAGTACCATTAAGGTAAAAACAACATGAAGAAACCACATCATAAAGAAACCATTAAGGTAAAAACAACATGAATAAACCACATCACAAAGTACCATTAAGGTAAAAACAACATGAAGAAACCACATCACAAAGTACCATTAAGGTAAAAACAACATGAAGAAACCACATCACAAAGTACCATTAAGGTAAAAACAACATGAAGAAACCACGTCACAAAGTACCATTTTTATTTAAAGTTTTCACAACGTACATTTTCTTGTCACTGTTACATCAAACGCACTTTTCTGTTCTTTAATTTGTAGGAAAATAATTCAGCTATATTTTGGTCAAGAGGTCATTCAGGAAAAGTGATTTGTTGATCACTTCACAACAACTACAGGATAAACTCGTGACACAGTAAGTAACTTAATCAGAGAAAATACGGTGACGTTTTTTTTTTTTAATCAGATTTGTGGGCAGTTTTTCAGGCACAAGGGGATTCTATCACAGTTACTCTGCACCCTGGTAGGTTAGCTCTATCTTTTATAATGGCAAAAGTTGAGGAATCACGAACCTCCAAGACCCTTAAAGAAATTCCTCAAAAATTAATTAACACAGGTGGTTGAGCCTAAATAGACATGTTAAAAGGGCGACTAATCAACAAGGGTACTTACCTTATGGCATGTAATCCAACAAGGATACTTTACCTTATGGCATGTAATCCAACAAGGGTACTTTACCTTATGGCATGTAATCCAACAAGGGTACTTACCTTATGGCATGTAATCCAACAAGGGTACTTATCTTATGGCATGTAATCCAACAAGGGTACTTACCTTAAGGTATGTAATCAATAAGGGTAATTACATTAAAGTATACGATCGACAAGGGTAATTACAATAAAGTATGTATATCAACATTAAAGTATATAATCAACAAAGGGTAACTACCTTAAGGTATTTAATCAACAAGGGTAACTACCTTAAGGTATTTAATCAACAAGGGTAACTACCTTAAGGTATTTATTGAATAAAAACAACTACATTAAAGTACCCAAACCAGAAGTATCGATTTCACCAAGTATACAATCAACAGGTTTAGCTTTTCTAAAATACACAAACAAAATAACAAAAATCAAACAACCTGATACACACTACAGGTTAAACATGTAAAATATACACACCACAGGTTAAACATGTAAACTATACTAAAATATACTAATGTAGTAGATACATAAAAACATTAGAAATTGTAGGCGTAAATATGATTTAGAAAATTCGTGAATGTGACTTTCATAACAGCAAAGAAAACTGTGATAGAAACTATAAAAAGTCACTGTGTTTACAGGTGACAAGGGTAGCTATCACGAAATTTACAAGTGACAAGGGTAGCTATCACGAAATTTACAAGTGACAAGGGTAGCTATCACGAAATTTACAGGTGACAAGGTAGCTATCACGAAATTTACAAGTGACAAGGGTAGCTATCACGAAATTTACAAGTGACAAGGGTGGTTGTTATGAAGGTTATAAGTGGGAAGGGTAGCTATGACAAAGTTTACAAGTTATAAGTGTAACCATCACAAAATGTACAAGTTACAAGAGTAACTATCAAAGCTTACAAGAGACAAGGGTAACTATCAAAGTCAGAAGAATAGCTGTCACCAAATTTACAAGTGACAAGAGTAACTTGTCACAGAAGGGCATCACTGACACCGTTTACAAGTTATGTAGGTAGCTGCCACATGTAACAAGGATAACTGTTACAAAGTTTACAAGTTAAAAGAGTAGCTCTCATAAAAATGACAAATTAAAGGTGTATATATTACAAACCTTTCAAATTACAATGATGTTTCCAAGGGATACAAATTACGAGGATAATTAATTAATACTAATAAATTTACGAATGACTACACTAAATAATTTAAAAAAATTACTGATAATTATATGGTGATACGTTTCTAAATTATTATAATAATATCGTATCAACATTAATCTGTTGTTATGTAAAAGATCGTACGGTTTACAAACACAAACTGAAAGTAAAAGATAAGTACCAGTGATGTAAAACGTGGTTCTGTTTTAGTGTTTGTAGAGAAGGAAGTTTAACAATAAAGTAAAATAATCGATTCCACAAAGTTGTGAACAGAAGCAACTTTCTCAGATTCCATAATCTGTGTTCCTTTTGTACAGACAATGCTCCAGGTTTGTGGACGGTGGAATATAAATTATGTAAGTGGGTAATTTAAATCGCTATATATTTACCAATTTTTTTAACTTATTTGATGACACGTTTAAATCCAGTCAAGTTTGGCCTGAATAATGTGGGCCAGTTTAAAATATTGTAACTTTGATGCTTGGAAGAAGTGGATATTCTGCGCCATTGTCAACAAGCTCGTCCGAATCGTGGAAATCACTAAAATGGTCTCTTTCCAAGCCACTGTTATTGGTCACTACCCGGCTGTTCTCAGCCACTATGCTAAGCCTTGCCCTTCGACAACTGGAACTGGGGCTGGTCTCTCGAGACGTACCTGCAGAAGTTGACACAAAGTTGGGGAAGCCCAATGTGGACGTTTGGTGACTCACGGGAAGGCTGAAACAAAGAAATATACAATTATTTTTAAAATGTCTTTTCAGTAGTTCATTTCAAGGTATGGTCCGACAGTGATTGTTTTCTGTGATATACATGAATGATTATTCACGCTGGTCCGATTGTGCTACGGGTAAGCAGTGCAACCTGACGTTAGCTTTTCAACCCCCATTTTGGTAGCAAAGGCCGAAGTTAATAAGTTAACTAGTAAAACAATAAACAAATTATATTATTAAAACAGCATAAAACCCAACCAAGTTATAAAAATAGGTGTAACTCCACACATTAAAATTACCCGTAGAGCTTACTGTAATTACCAGTCCCCCGCTAATACAGTGGTAAGTGTACGGATTTACAAGACTAAAATTAGAGGTTCGATTTCCCCTCCGTCGACTCATAAGATATTCCGACATGGCTTTGCTATAAGAAAACTAAAAATATTCATCAGAAATAACAAACAAAACATTTTCGATTCTTATTTCTTTATATTTACGTGATAAATGTTTATATTTACCCAAAAACATTTTAATAATTCCATTGATTTTTCATTAAAACCGTTAAATATTAATTTTTACATCAGTATTTCAACATTAATTATGAAATACTGTAATTTTATCACACATTTTACAGAACTTGAGATCATATGTGAAGTTATAATATTCGTAATAGAACAATATGCCATATTAGTATAGGGTAGCCTACTAAAAAGGCCCGGCATGGCTAGATGGGTTAAGGCGTGTGACTCGTACTCTTAGGGGCCCGCGTTCAAATCCCCGTAACCCCAAACATACTCACCCTTTCAGCCGTGGGGGAGTTATAATGTGACGGTCAATCCCACTATTCAATGGTAAAAGAGTAGCCCAAGAATTGACGGCAGGTGATGTTGACTAGCTGCCTGCCCTCTTGTTTTACACTGCTAAATTAGGGACGACTAGCACAGATAGCCCTCCTGTGGCTTTGCGCGAAATTCAAAAGAAAAAAACAAACAATACAGACAGAAAAACATGCTAATACTGTAATCATTACTCAGATTTAAAAATAATAGTTTTATTTAAATCTGGGTTTAATCTATAAGGATTTAATTTTATAACTTCAAAATAAAGAAGCTCTCTTGTCGAAGTCTATTGATTTGTATGTATTGTTTTATGGAAAGTCTAAGTTCTCGGTGTAAAGATGCCATATTTTAATATCGTTAACGTTAACTTACATTAAAGACAACAAATACTCAATAATAGGAATAACTGGGGATTGGAGTGGTTAAAAACCTTCCATTAACACCCCCCCTGTTAAAAACTATCATCCACAAAGTTTTGTTAATACTGATACAGTGACGTAGGAATAGTTAGATGACAGACAAACAGACAGACACATAAATTTGTGTGCTTTGTGTGTACGTGCTGAGCTACCAGTGCTTTGTTCGGGTTATAAATTTGAAGAAGGTGTGTGATTAGATGATATGATAAATAAAACAAAAACTGTTACAGAATTAATTTATAACATATTATTACAGTAATCATTTTTACACACAAGTCTTAATGCCCTGCCACAGTGTTTCACGTGAGTAATTACAAGATAATCATTGGTTGCAGAAGTATCTTATGAGTTGAAGCTCAAAGGTTAAGATTAAAATAGCAAGATGGCATAACTCAAAAACTGCTCTTAATATCAGCCTTTGGTTGCTGTTGGAGAAGAAACTTCAACTAACTTTATGTAGCTCTGCAATAGTGGTGGTCATTTCTTCATTGCATTCCTTCAAAGAGATATACAAGAGGTTTCCGTGTTCTTCCCCACACTGTTTGTATGTTGTGTCATAGAAAAAATAAAGTTAGAAAATTGATGTAAGGACATGGCGCTATCTATGCATGAGTTAACGTTAACTTACGTTAGAGATAATAAACACTCAATAACAACAGTAACGGAGGGTGAAGAGGTTTCGAACTCCCCCATTACATGCTCTTGATACAGATTATGATTCCACAAAGTTTGGCTGAGACTGGCTCAGCGACGTCGGGGTAGTTAGGTAACGGATAAACAGACAGACATAGATTTCTGTGATAGATATATATGAAGTTCTTCTACTGGACTGACTATGGCTGTGTTTTGTAATATAAATACACTGCTGGCCAAAATCTTAAGGGCAATGATCATAAAGAAAAAAATATGCATTTTGCTTTGTTAGACTCAACCACTTATTTGAGTAGAGCTTCGAAAGATGAAAATAAGAAAAGGGAAAATAAAAATAAAAAACTTTTTAGCATTTAATAGGGAAAATGTGAACACTATGAAATTAGTCTAAATACTAGCTGGTCAAAAGTTTAAGCCCATACTGAAACGAAGCGTTAATCGGTAAACACGTAACGAAATTTAGTCATTTGTGTTCAAGCATTAGCGTTGTCAACATCTCCCACTGACATCTCCTGTATTACATTGAGTAAAAACATGGCAAAGGCTAAAACGTTGACAGAGATTGAACGTGGCAGAATTGTCGAGCTGCAAAAGCAAAGTCTCTCTCAACGTGCCATCGCTGGTGAGATTGGGTGTAGTAAAACCGCTGTTGCAAATTTCTTAAAAAGAACCTGAGGGATACGGGTCGAGAATTTCAAGTGGTCGGTCCAAGAAAATTTCGCCGGCGTTGAACAAGAGAATTCGACGGGTTGTCCGGCAAGACACCAGCCGATCGTGGAACCAGATTAAGGCCCTTACAAACACAGAATGCAGCTCAAGAACAATAAGACGGCATGTACGAGAGAAAAGCTTTAAAAACCGTAAATGTCTTCAAAGGCTACGCCTTCTTCCACACCACGAAACGGCTCGGTTAGACTTTGCTGAAAAGCACCAAACATGAGACGTAGAAAAGTGGAAGAAGGTTTTGTTCTCTTTCAACGTTACTAGTACGATAAAGATATCCCACCAGAGACATTTTCTACACGACACAGTGGAGGAGGATTCATCATGATCTGGCGTGGCTTTTCCTTTCATGGAACAATGGAGCTTCATGTTATACAGGGGCGTGAAACAGCAGCTGGCTACATTGGCATGTTGGAGAGAGCATCCTTATTGACTGAAGGCCCTTGCTTGTGTGGAAATGACTGGATCCTTCAGCAGAACAACGCTGCAATCCACAATGTCCGCAGGACAAAGGACTTTTTCATGGCGGATAACGTGATTCTCTTGGACCACCCAGCATGTTCGCCCGAACTGAACCCCATTGAAAATGTTTGGGGGTGGATGGCAAGGGAAGTCTATAGAAATGGACGTCAATTACAAACAGTGCATGATCTTCGTGAAGCCATCTTCACCACTTGGAATAACATTCCAGCCAGCCTTCTGCAAACACATATATCGACCATGCCAAAGCGAATCGAATATTTGAAGTTATTCGCAATGACGGCCGTGCAACTCGCTACTGAGACCTCTTGTTGGGCATTTCCTACCCTGTTTAGGACTTCTTTTGGGTATGGTCTAAACTTTTGACCAGCTAGTATTTAGGCTAATTTCATAGTGTTCACATTTTCCCTATTATATGCTTTTTATTTTTATTTTCCCTTTTCTTATTTTCATCTTTCGAAGCTCTACTCAAATAAGTGGTTGAGTCTAACAAAGCAAAATGCATATTTTTTCTTTATGTTCATTGGCCTTAAGATTTTGGCCAGCAGTGTATATGGGGTTTTTGACACTGAACTTACTGTTGTTGTGAAATATTACGAAACTATGCTTGAATAGTAGATCAGAAACGAGTGTTTCGACAGTTACTCTAAACATTATTCAACATAAGTTATCTTACTGTATCAGTTTATTTGCCCTACTTTCCTTAATATGTATAACTTCTGGATGCTCCATATTTTCCACAGTCTCAAAATCGTAATATTTTCAAAACACGTGAGACAGCTGAGCCACTTAAACAATAAATTCCAAATACGTATGTGTTTTATTGGAAGCAACTTTATTGACATTAGATCTCACAGATGAAAACAAAATTTTTAGAATTATTACTGAGAGTTTTCGCAACCATAAAGAAATTCTTTGTTTCATCGATCGAACTTTCACTCGGTCTCTAATACTTGTCTACAGTTTTACTGCTGAAATAACAATGGGATTGAGACAACTAGGCCTAAGGAAATAAAAAATCTAAGATCTCGTAATTGCTGGTCACCTGACAACCACCGATACTTCTGAATATATATGTAAAAAAAAAAAAAGATAAAATAGCTTCAAAAACAAGGAAATGAGTTGAATGAACCATTAGGCTTAGTGCTTAAGCTACTATAAGAACCAGATTATATGAAATGATTGTGCACGCAATGTGTGTCACTACTCTCCAACTGAAGTGTATACAAACAAATATGTCACTACCTGCGTATTTTAAAACCTCATGTTTATCCTAAATGACTCGCGATAGACCTACAGTTTCTGTTCTTATGACCATGATCAAATAACGAGTTTCTACACTGAACTTAATATGTGTATACGGTTTGGAGGGACTTTATTCAACACAATGTATAATATTCAATGAAAATATTAAGTTTTCGCTACTTCTGTTCTTCAGTTCACCCAGGTTCTTACAAATAAAGAGTACTTATTCGGGAAGAGCATGCCATATTTTATATTATTTATAAAGTAGTTGCAATACTAGCTGGTAACTCAGATGCCAACTGGGAATAACAACACTAATACCAAATGCCTTTCACTTTGTTGATAGCATAATTAGTAGTTAGGGGGAATGTTTGACACTACATGATGATTGGCTGCAAGGGTTGTGACGATGATGTCATATTGTCAAGCATAGGGTGCGTTGCTACGGAAATGGTTTCAGGCCGCTACGCCACTGGACAGTGGAAGTTGTCTGCTGTCAGAGAGCACTATGTTAGGCGTGGCATTATAGTTCCAGAGATACCAAACAAAAAGTGTTTTGTTATGGACACAAAGTAGCACCAGATGGCGTAATGGTATGATTAGCGTGCAGATAGTTCGCCAGCAAAAGGTGGTGTATGTCATTGGGTCATTAATTCTATAGTAACAATCAGTTTTAAAACTAACAGTTTAATCTAATTTGCATAACACTGTGTTTATAGTTCTGCTTTATAAGTGCCATCGTAGGATGACAACATATACCTACTAACAACGTGTCCTCTGGTTCCACTCTGTGAAACTATGACGTTATCGACGCTGGCGTGCCACACACTATGACATCATTAATTTTATCTCCTCCCACTAAAGCAGCCAATCAGTGCATATTCACATTTAGTTATTCTGCACACTCTTGATGACGAGAAACCCATTTGACATAAAAATGTATCTCAGAACGGCTGGTATGAGTATTAATACTTTTATTGATAAGCAGAGAACAACGTTTAGACCTTCCTAGGTCATCTTCAGGTTAAGAAAGAGAGAATGTTTGAATGTGACCGTTGACGGACACGTGTGTTAGGGACGAGAGTATAAACGGATACCGGATTATAGGGGGCGTTGCAGTTGGATGTTAGATTATTAATTAGTATAGGTATAAAGGTGTTTGTTCCTTTAATTTTGGTTTCAGTTGTTATATAAGTAGGGCTTCTTTGATTTTGCGTTTGTTTATATTTGTTTCCTTACTTAATATCTGGATGTTTTCTATGGTTATGTTGTGTTTATTTGATTTGCAGTGTTCAAAAACGCGTGAAGGTTTTATTGTGTTATTTGAATCTAGTTTTCATTTTTCTGCTTGTTTCTCAAATATAAAATTCATGGCAGTTGTTGCATTGTATTTTATAAATAATGTTGGTGTTGTGTTTGTCAGTGCAATTTTTACATAGTATGGACTTCAATTTCCTGATGTTGGTTATTTTTTTTCGCTGATGTCTGGAACATATGGTAAACAGCAGTATAAGGTTTGGCAGTTTGTTGTATCTTGTGATTTATTATTGTTTGTTTGTTGTTTGTCAAGGTGTGTGTGTATAATTTTTTCCACGTTTTTTTAATGAAATTTGTTGATGTTGATAAAGTGTTGTTTTATTTTGTTAATTTCATCATTAATTTTATCTGATGAACATAGTTTTGTGTTTGTGTTTATTTGGTTTCTTAATATGTTGAGTTTTTGTTTTGTTTCATGTGCTGAGTCCCAGTATAATCCAGTGTGGGTAATTTTTCTGTGTATTTCTGTTTTGAACTGTGTATCAGTTCTTGTGATCTTGAGGTTAAGAAATGTTATTTGGTTAGTTTTTTTCTGTTCACAGGTGAACTTAATGTTGGGATGTATCGAGTTAACGTGGTTGAAAAAACTAAGTATGTGTACTGTAGATGTGAATCCAACAATTATATCATCAACATACCTGTACCAGTATAGTGGTGGGTGTAAGGCTGAACTGGTCGCTTGAGATTCAATCTGTATCATAAAAATGTTGGCTAGAACTGGTGACACGGGATTCCCCAGAATTAGGCTATTTATTTGTAGGTAGTTTTGGTTATTGAAAATAGAGCTAGTTTTGGTGGTAGTGAATTCTATAAAGGTTGCTAATTGGTTGCTGGGGATGTGTATCCATGAGTTGGGGTCTTGGATATAAAGTTCTAAAGCTATCTTGCAGGCATCAGTTGTGAGGACTTCTGTGAAAAACTGACCATTAAGGCTTTATGATTTAGTTGATTAAGAATATATTTAAAGTTAAAAGAGTCTTTTAAAAGGGAGCTGGCTGATTTTACAGATTTTGAAAATGCCCATGTTCTATATTTACCGAGGTTCAGTTAAATGATTCGTAGGTCGACATAATAGGTCGTAGTGGACAATCAGGTTTGTGAGGTTTGAGGGTGCTGTATAGTTATGGTGTGTGTGAGTCGGTATTTCGTTAGTAAGAATAAATGTTTTCTGAGATTGTGTTGTTGTTTTTCCATTTGTAGTAGTATTTTGTTTAATTGGTTTCATCTGTTTTTTTGTGTTTATTAGTTTAAATTTGTTTGTATCTTACAAGATGTTCATTTTTTGAATGTATTCATTTGTGTTCATTATAACTATAGCTTTGCCTTTATCTGATTTTAGAATTTTGACGTTGTTGTCTTGTTTTAAGTTGTTTATAGAATTAATATCTTTTTGTGTGAGGTTGTTTTTTAGACTTCTTTTCTGTGAAATTATGTTGACAGTTTTGTGTGAAAATTCTTTAAAAAGTTGTTTAAGATACAGTTTTGATGTGTTTCAGAGAAATAGATGTTTTCAGTTCCACGTGGAAAGTTAGGTTGTTAGTTGCCGGTGGAATTCTTGTCGAAGTTGTCTTCTTCATGTTTTTCGTTGTTTTGTTGGTGTTTTCATTTTGTGTAGAGTGGATCACCAGCCTTCTAGCTAGGTCTTCCAGACAGGCTTTCATTTCGATGGATGGAATATTTCTAGGTGTTACTGCGAAGTTGGGTCCTTTGTTGAGTAGATGTATTTCTTTATTGCTTAATTTTCGGTCGGATCTGTTGTCGCCTCAGTTTATCTAGTTTCTTGTTGTTGGTACCTTAGTTTATCTAGTTTCTTGTTGTTGTCACCTTAGTTTATCTAGTTTCTTGTTGTTGTCACCTTAGTTTATCTAGTTTCTTGTTGTTGTCACCTCAGTTTATCTAGTTTCTTGTTGTTGTCACCTCAGTTTATCTAGTTTCTTGTTGTGAAGGGCCTTCTCTTTCTTGTCGTTCTAACTATTAAGTTGATTGATGTTACGTTGTACGAGTCCATAAAGGTCTGGTTGAATGCAGCAGGACAGTTGATAGTCTAGATTAATTTTTTGTTTCTGTAGGTCATTTAGTTCTTTATATTTCGAGCTTAACATGACTTTTAGTAGTTTGTTCTGTAAATTATGGATAATGTTTGTACACTGATTAAAATTCTTAAATAGTTTTATCTTCACAAAATTAGGGATTAGTTTTACCTTTCATCATTGATTGACGAAAGAAATGTAATTTCTTCTACTGAGAATTTTTTGGTTTAAGTTTCTTAGTTTCATTAGGATCGCACGAGCGTGCACAGTTAATAAGAGAGACTGCAAACACACATGAAGTCTTACTGTCCATCACTACCACAGGAGTAAAATTTGTTGATGCCCTCACTAAGGTATGAAATCTTAAACACAGTTTCTAAACATCAGCAGCTTATAATATGATTAAAATTCTTAAATAGTTTTATCTTCACAAAATTAGGGATTAGTTTTACCTTTCATCATTGATTGACGAAAGAAATGTAATTTCTTCTACTGAGAATTTTTTGGTTTAAGTTTCTTAGTTTCATTAGGATCGCACGAGCGTACACAGTTAACAACAGCATATTGTAGGTAAGTTGAAACATAACGGAGAATAACTGCATATTGTATCCACTAAAGTTGGCTGACACTGTTCATATTCGATCTTCAGCTAGGTTTCATACAGAAATATCTTACGCAGACTTCAAGAGAGTTTCTTACATTAGCCTTGATATCATCAGTTGGGATGGTGGTAATTATTATGTTACTTTTTTATACGTGGCCTGACAGATACGTTTCTCGAGTCGGAATCTGCAAGTCGCGGGTTTGAATCCCGTCACCGAACACAACGTAAGAGCATATTAATATGATGGTCAATCACAATTTTCATTGGTAAAGTTAGCCAAAGAGTTGGGAATGGGTGATGTTGAATATCTGTTTTCCCTCTATTCTACCAATTCTAGATTAGGGACTTCTAAGGTAGATACATCTTTGATTAATTTTACGCAAAACGCAACAAACAATCTTTCCTACGAAGTAATTTTCTAACCTCAAAAGGATATATAAAATACCACTTAAGATTATACTAATATGGCTAATCCTTTCCCTAAGTGTTTTTTATTTCAAATGTGGCTAACAGAGTACCAGTACTTATATCATTTTTTCAAACTTTAAAACTCACGAGTTAGTTTTGAAGCAGAATAAACCTACAGAAACTACTACTTACCTGGGGCGCTGGGCCTGAACTTTTTCTTTTGTATCATCTGAATAGGCTGACCAGGTTGATGTCCGATTGCGAAGTTTCGCCCTGGTCCACTCTTGGATGGCCAAAGTCAGGGCATACACACGACCTAGCAGTAGAACAATTGCGCCATCTGTGTTCTATGAAAACAATGATCAAATAGGGTTAAAGAAGAAAGAAACAAAGGATATAAGTATAACTCAAGAAGGAAGTAGATGATATAAATATTGATAATAAATGGAACAAAGAAACACTTCATAAAAAAATCAAGTATAGAAGTCGACTTTGTTATAATAAGACGATTTTGAAGCCTCCTTGTGTCTTTACAATCCATGTCTCATTCAAGTAAATGATAGTCCTTGTTTGTAGGGCTATCATATACAAAGCACAACATTCCCCCTGATTACATTTCATAATCCATTTAGTGCACAAGTACGACAATTTCTTAGGGCTTGTTTTAACAGTGATCACTTAGGAATTCATAAATGCTGCATTAAGTAATTTGACCAGTATACCAGTGATGTTGAGAAAACCCACTTGTAGAGAAATATATATGTAAAAACGGCTCGTTTGGGCTGAGAAAATATTTTACATAGAAGAGCGAACAACGTTTTGACCTTCTTCGGTCGAACCTGACGATGACAGAAGAAGGTCGAAACGTTGTTCCCCTCTACGTAAAAAAAATCTTCTCAACCCAAACGAGCCGTTTTTACACATATATGACCAGTATACCTTTGTATGGAATAATATGAATAACATATTCTCCAACTGCTTGTCGGTTCACAGATATGTTGCAGCAACAATTTGTGTTCAACTGCTTGTTGGTTCACAGAAGTGTTGCAGAAACAACTTGTATTGTTTTTACAGACTGAGATCCTACTTAATTATGTTGCGTGCTGTTGTATGTGGCATGTAAATGGCCTATGTCACTGACCTTTGTCTTTGTGGGTTCTCACCTGTTACTAGAGACGGTACTTTGTTTATCCGACTTGAGTGAGACTTGTTGCATGTCTTTTTCTAGATGGTCCTAGTAACCCAAACTGATCCATCTTCTTTCGTTTTCCATTGTCATTAAGTACAGTAAATATCCCAATCTTAAAAATTCTAAATATCTTGTACTCGTATCTTTCAAGTCTAATTATTATTTTCAAATACCTTGTAACTACATAAAAACAGTCCATTTAGAGCTAGTTACATTTTAGGTGTTTTATCCTTAAGAGCATAGATGCATTACAAATTCTCCGTGAGAAAGCACGTGAGACAAGAACTGGTATTTGTAAACTAAACTCTGAAAATCCCCAAAATCAGCAATTCAGTTTTGAAAAATTATTTCCACACTATCTGTGCTTGACATGTATGTTTTAATACCCCTCCCATTCTTACTCTGACATCTTACCTTTAACATCTCTGCCACATCTTTCTGATTGCTGTCCCTGAAGTTCAACCCATTGATTTCCAGTATTTGATCTCCCTGGAGAATTCGACGTCCGTGTTGGGCTGCGATACTTCCAGGCTGCTGTGGAAAGAGTTTTGTTATTGAGTCAGACAGCCTGGGTTCCTACAAACTAGAGATTAGAGTCAATATAAATTGACATCACAATTTATATCACAAGAAAGCTTACGATTACCTTACCAGGGTTGAATAAAGACAATAATTGTCAGATATCATTAAAAAAATGAAGTGCAGAAAAATCAAATATTAACAAAGTTGTTGTTTTAAAAAACTACACAGTGGGTTATCAGTGTTCTGTTTACCACGGAGAATCGAACTGTGGGTTTAGCCATTATGAGTCCGTAAACTTATTACTGAGCCACCGGGGAACATCACTAAAGTTTGAGATACCATGGAATTAACACTCAAGTTGTCATATAATTTATGTATAAGATTTATTGTACATAGAAAAGGAACGTCAATCAAAAAAACAAACAAAAACCTTTTATCTTGAACGTACATGGCACAAAACGTGTAGACTTTACTGATTAATAAAACACGAGTCTTTGCTTACCACATATGTGATAAAAACTCCTCTTCCATTCCTGCATAAGAACAAAAGAACAGTTGATGAACTCGTCCCTATATAACACGATACCAGCATTTCAAACATCAGAAAAACTCTTCACAGTTAAACAACATTGTCTTCATCATTACTTTAATGTCGATAAATGCTACATTTTTAATGACGTATCGGTGAAGTCAGCGTGATAAAAGGATGTACTCGAAGACTCTAATTAACGTTGAGATTTTCTCGTGTTATTTCCACTGATGGTGGTTTGTTTGATTTGAATTTCGCGCAAAGCTGCACAACAACAATCTACGCTAGTCGTCCATACTTTTGTAGTGTAAGACAAGAGGGAAGGCAGCTAGTCATCACCACGCACCGCCAACTCTTGGACTACTCTTTTACCAACGAATAGTGAGATTAATTGAAACACTATTACGCCCCCACGGCTGAAAGGACGAGCAACTTTGGTGCGATGGGGATTCAGGCTCGCAAACCTCGAATTACGAGTCGAGTGGACTAGCCATCTGGTCATTGGTCATTCTCATTCAACATGGGAGAGGCTATAATATATAGATATCATCTATTTTACCAGTGAAGGACACGGCTGATGTTGACCTTATTTTGCACAACGTGCAACATCACAGCAGAATCTGTACAGGAAAAGCAAGCATTATCTTTAGAAAGCAACAATAGAACTAACTCAGCTAAAACAAAAACATTTCTGTACGAAATGTGTATGTGAAAACACGATAGAAAACTAGACTCACACTACTCAGAAAGTTGTGAAGCATTCTACATTCAGATTAGAAAGTAGAAAATGACGTATTCCTGCATAACACAAAGTAATAAAAATATAATAGAGGTTTTAAAGTAAAATGCACCACGTATTCCTGCATACCACAAATAACAGAAATATAATAAAGGATTTAGAGTAAAATGCAAGTACCTCTGCATACCACAAAGTAATGCAAACTATAATAAAGGTTTTAGAGTAAAATCCACGTATCCCTGCACACCAAAGAGTAATAAAAATACAATAAATGTTTTAGAGTAAAATGCACGTACCCCAACATATCACAAAGTAATGAAAACTATAATAAAGGTTTTAAGGTAAAATGCACGTGTCCCTGCATACTACAAAGTAATAAAAATACAATAAATGTTTTAGAGTAAAATGCACTAAGTATACCTACATATCACAAAGTAATGAGAGCTATAATAAATGTTTTAGATAAAAGATGATGAAAACACCAATGAGGTTAAAGGACTAGTTATACATTTTAAACAAATGAATTATGTCGAACCTAGATTTCTGTTTGGAGATTGAGCTAGTTAAGCCTACCGAACTATACCGATCCTAAACAACCGTAGAATGACCAAAGTTAATATTCATCTAATCGATTGATGTCGAACCTAGGCTACTGTTTAAAGAATAACCCAACTTGTGCTGTGAATTATGCCAAACCTTTCCTAATTTAAAGAAAAAATGTAACTCGATATAGTGAAGTACACTATACCTTAGCTACTGTCAGAGAACGTGATAGCCAATTGCACTGAATTATAAAAACATAGACTGATGTTACGTAACAAACCAGTTTGTAATAAATTACACCAATTCCATGTTACTGTCTAACAAACGTGCTAACTTCTTCATGTATTGAATTATACCAAACCTAGTCTATAAAGAACAAGCTAATGTTTTAACGTTTTATATCATTTAGAGAGTTCTTTTGGATTATCTGGTAAAAGTAAGTTCAAGTGCAGCCCACATGATGACAAGAAAATAATTCATTATTTCAATAAATGTTTGCTCCAACTATGTTCAGTTGTAGACCTAAGATAGTGAATAAACTATTCATCATAAACTCTGACACTGATGTAAGCCTACCTTCAGGTATAACATTTCAACAGAAATTTCGAGACTAATGGTAAATAAACATAATTACTAGAAATACAAACACTCTAACTCAATAGTAACAGGATAGGTGTAATATCTCTCAGTGAATAATGTTTCTGACACTGAACTAACTCAGTGATCAGATACTTCACTATTATCCTATTGTATTATACTATTGGTTCATGTATCACAGGAATTTCGACTTCATAATGTCAATGCAATAACGAGCTCCTACTGGCAATCATGTGAATTAAAATATTGTTTTAGACACCAATCCTTACCTAGTTGTGAATGGGTTTGAACAATTATAACACACAAATAAAACAGCAGATTATTCGTCTTTTAGGTAGTTTTCTGTTCAGATGGTCAGGATATTCTTATTCTCCAGTCTCAGCAGATTTTTGTTGGTTCAGTGATCAACTGAATCCATTGGTGGTCCTCTGAAAACGGTCTTAACAGAATCCTTTATGTTATCCAGCTGATTCACTTTGCACTATGAACTTCAGCTCTGAAATTAGCCAGTTGGAAATTATTTCACTAATGTACTTCAAAAATGATCACCGTAGACGTTCTTGGCTTGAACCACCTGCCCTTCTGAATTTAAAAAAAAAACACATCATTGATTCTCTTCAATGAAACATATTAATTTTGGATTCTGTTTTTCCTTGTGGCAAATATTGTAAGATTACTCCATTTCTTTTCAATAAAACCCAGTCTTATCATGACCAACATTGTTTTGGCTTATGTTTCGCCATTATTAACCGACTTGAGTATTTTATAGATAAAAGACACACTCGGTCTTCGTTACTCTCTGTACACATTTTGTGTATAAATCTGCCTAGGGACTCTTCCCAAATGGTTGTACACAAGGTCCAATAGCACTTGAAGTTCATCCCCAAACATTAGTGATGATGGTACGTTGCCTGTAGTTTTTATACTATTGTTTGGCACCTCACAGATTGTTGAAGAAGATATTCATCACACCTTTCTGATACACATTTAGATAAATAACCAACTGATTAAAAAGCATCTAGTGTGCATCTCTTCACTATGATATCAAAAGATGGTTGAAGCGCTGTTGTTTGGTTTCTAGTGTTTTTCTTTATTCCAAGAATCTGTCACATCTCCACACACAAGGTTAATTCAGAATTCTTCACCTGATCTGAATGAAGTTCCATAGGCTCCCAAAACCGGAAACAAATTAACTGTCATATTACTTGCTAGTGTTTGTTTCTTGGTTTAGAACAGCATCTGCTTTTGGTCATTAGGTGAAACAGTTCATTATAACCATAATGCATTTATTTTCAATGCTACTCTGTGCCAGAGGACCAACCACATCAAATTTCTTAAGTGGTACTCCAAAACTGCTGTACGCGCCATGCTTTTCTTTTGTTAACAGGAATTATACTAAACCCTAGGTTACTGTAAAATTACTAGTTGTTTTAGTAGACTGAATTATACTAAACCCTAGGTTACTGTAAAATTACTAGTTGTTTTAGTAGACTGAATTATACTAAACCCTAGGTTACTGTAAAATTACTAGTTGTTTTAGTAGACTGAATTATACTAAACCCTAGGTTACTGTAAAATTACTAGTTGTTTTAGTAGACTGAATTATACTAAACCCTAGGTTACTGTAAAATTACTAGTTGTTTTAGTAGACTGAATTATACTAAACCCTAGGTTACTGTAAAATTACTAGTTGTTTTAGTAGACTGAATTATACTAAACCCTAGGTTACTGTAAAATTACTAGTTGTTTTAGTAAAATTACTAGTTGTTTTAGACTGAATTATACTAAACCCTAGGTTACTGTAAAATTACTAGTTGTTTTAGTAGACTGAATTATACTAAACCCTAGGTTACTGTAAAATTACTAGTTGTTTTAGTAGACTGAATTATACTAAACCCCTGTAAAATTACTAGTTGTTTTAGTAGACTGAATTATACTAAACCCTAGGTTACTGTTACTAGTTGTTTTAGTAGACTGAATTATACTAAACCCTAGGTTACTGTAAAATTACTAGTTGTTTTAGTAGACTGAATTATACTAAACCCTAGGTTACTGTAAAATTACTAGTTGTTTTAGTAGACTGAATTATACTAAACCCTAGGTTACTGTAAAATTACTAGTTGTTTTAGTAGACTGAATTATACTAAACCCTAGGTTACTGTAAAATTACTAGTTGTTTTAGTAGACTGAATTATACTAAACCCTAGGTTACTGTAAAATTACTAGTTGTTTTAGTAGACTGAATTATACTAAACCCTAGGTTACTGTAAAATTACTAGTTGTTTTAGTAGACTGAATTATACTAAACCCTAGGTTACTGTAAAATTACTAGTTGTTTTAGTAGACTGAATTATACTAAACCCTAGGTTACTGTAAAATTACTAGTTGTTTTAGTAGACTGAATTATACTAAACCCTAGGTTACTGTAAAATTACTAGTTGTTTTAGTAGACTGAATTATACTAAACCCTAGGTTACTGTAAAATTACTAGTTGTTTTAGTAGACTGAATTATACTAAACCCTAGGTTACTGTAAAATAAACTAGTTGTTTTAGTAGACTGAATTATACTAAACCCTAGGTTACTGTAAAATTACTAGTTGTTTTAGTAGACTGAATTATACTAAACCCTAGGTTACTGTAAAATTACTAGTTGTTTTAGTAGACTGAATTATACTAAACCCTAGGTTACTGTAAAATTACTAGTTGTTTTAGTAGACTGAATTATACTAAACCCTAGGTTACTGTAAAATTACTAGTTGTTTTAGTAGACTGAATTATACTAAACCCTAGGTTACTGTAAAATTACTAGTTGTTTTAGTAGACTGAATTATACTAAACCCTAGGTTACTGTAAAATTACTAGTTGTTTTAGTAGACTGAATTATACTAAACCCTAGGTTACTGTAAAATTACTAGTTGTTTTAGTAGACTGAATTATACTAAACCCTAGGTTACTGTAAAAAATTACTAGTTGTTTTAGTAGACTGAATTATACTAAACCCTAGGTTACTGTAAAATTACTAGTTGTTTTAGTAGACTGAATTATACTAAACCCTAGGTTACTGTAAAATTACTAGTTGTTTTAGTAGACTGAATTATACTAAACCCTAGGTTACTGTAAAATTACTAGTTGTTTTAGTAGACTGAATTATACTAAACCCTAGGTTACTGTAAAATTACTAGTTGTTTTAGTAGACTGAATTATACTAAACCCTAGGTTACTGTAAAATTACTAGTTGTTTTAGTAGACTGAATTATACTAAACCCTAGGTTACTGTAAAATTACTAGTTGTTTTAGTAGACTGAATTATACTAAACCCTAGGTTACTGTAAAATTACTAGTTGTTTTAGTAGACTGAATTATACTAAACCCTAGGTTACTGTAAAATTACTAGTTGTTTTAGTAGACTGAATTATACTAAACCCTAGGTTACTGTAAAATTACTAGTTGTTTTAGTAGACTGAATTATACTAAACCCTAGGTTACTGTAAAATTACTAGTTGTTTTAGTAGACTGAATTATACTAAACCCTAGGTTACTGTAAAATTACTAGTTGTTTTAGTAGACTGAATTATACTAAACCCTAGGTTACTGTAAAATTACTAGTTGTTTTAGTAGACTGAATTATACTAAACCCTAGGTTACTGTAAAATTACTAGTTGTTTTAGTAGACTGAATTATACTAAACCCTAGGTTACTGTAAAATTACTAGTTGTTTTAGTAGACTGAATTATACTAAACCCTAGGTTACTGTAAAATTACTAGTTGTTTTAGTAGACTGAATTATACTAAACCCTAGGTTACTGTAAAATTACTAGTTGTTTTAGTAGACTGAATTATACTAAACCCTAGGTTACTGTAAAATTACTAGTTGTTTTAGTAGACTGAATTATACTAAACCCTAGGTTACTGTAAAATTACTAGTTGTTTTAGTAGACTGAATTATACTAAACCCTAGGTTACTGTAAAATTACTAGTTGTTTTAGTAGACTGAATTATACTAAACCCTAGGTTACCCTAGGTTACTGTAAAATTACTAGTTGTTTTAGTAGACTGAATTATACTAAACCCTAGGTTACTGTAAAATTACTAGTTGTTTTAGTAGACTGAATTATACTAAACCCTAGGTTACTGTAAAATTACTAGTTGTTTTAGTAGACTGAATTATACTAAACCCTAGGTTACTGTAAAATAACTAGTTGTTTTAGTAGACTGAATTATACTAAACCCTAGGTTACTGTAAAATTACTAGTTGTTTTAGTAGACTGAATTATACTAAACCCTAGGTTACTGTAAAATTACTAGTTGTTTTAGTAGACTGAATTATACTAAACCCTAGGTTACTGTAAAATTACTAGTTGTTTTAGTAGACTGAATTATACTAAACCCTAGGTTACTGTAAAATTACTAGTTGTTTTAGTAGACTGAATTATACTAAACCCTAGGTTACTGTAAAATTACTAGTTGTTTTAGTAGACTGAATTATACTAAACCCTAGGTTACTGTAAAATTACTAGTTGTTTTAGTAGACTGAATTATACTAAACCCTAGGTTACTGTAAAATTACTAGTTGTTTTAGTAGACTGAATTATACTAAACCCTAGGTTACTGTAAAATTACTAGTTGTTTTAGTAGACTGAATTATACTAAACCCTAGGTTACTGTAAAATTACTAGTTGTTTTAGTAGACTGAATTATACTAAACCCTAGGTTACTGTAAAATTACTAGTTGTTTTAGTAGACTGAATTATACTAAACCCTAGGTTACTGTAAAATTACTAGTTGTTTTAGTAGACTGAATTATACTAAACCCTAGGTTACTGTAAAATTACTAGTTGTTTTAGTAGACTGAATTATACTAAACCCTAGGTTACTGTAAAATTACTAGTTGTTTTAGTAGACTGAATTATACTAAACCCTAGGTTACTGTAAAATTACTAGTTGTTTTAGTAGACTGAATTATACTAAACCCTAGGTTACTGTAAAATTACTAGTTGTTTTAGTAGACTGAATTATACTAAACCCTAGGTTACTGTAAAATTACTAGTTGTTTTAGTAGACTGAATTATACTAAACCCTAGGTTACTGTAAAATTACTAGTTGTTTTAGTAGACTGAATTATACTAAACCCTAGGTTACTGTAAAATTACTAGTTGTTTTAGTAGACTGAATTATACTAAACCCTAGGTTACTGTAAAATTACTAGTTGTTTTAGTAGACTGAATTATACTAAACCCTATGTTACTGTAAAATTACTAGTTGTTTTAGTAGACTGAATTATACTGTAAACCCTAGGTTACTGTAAAATTACTAGTTGTTTTAGTAGACTGAATTATACTAAACCCTAGGTTACTGTAAAATTACTAGTTGTTTTAGTAGACTGAATTATACTAAACCCTAGGTTACTGTAAAATTACTAGTTGTTTTAGTAGACTGAATTATACTAAACCCTAGGTTACTGTAAAATAACTAGTTGTTTTAGTAGACTGAATTATACTAAACCCTAGGTTACTGTAAAATTACTAGTTGTTTTAGTAGACTGAATTATACTAAACCCTAGGTTACTGTAAAATTACTAGTTGTTTTAGTAGACTGAATTATACTAAACCCTAGGTTACTGTAAAATTACTAGTTGTTTTAGTAGACTGAATTATACTAAACCCTAGGTTACTGTAAAATTACTAGTTGTTTTAGTAGACTGAATTATACTAAACCCTAGGTTACTGTAAAATTACTAGTTGTTTTAGTAGACTGAATTATACTAAACCCTAGGTTACTGTAAAATTACTAGTTGTTTTAGTAGACTGAATTATACTAAACCCTAGGTTACTGTAAAATTACTAGTTGTTTTAGTAGACTGAATTATACTAAACCCTAGGTTACTGTAAAATTACTAGTTGTTTTAGTAGACTGAATTATACTAAACCCTAGGTTACTGTAAAATTACTAGTTGTTTTAGTAGACTGAATTATACTAAACCCTAGGTTACTGTAAAATTACTAGTTGTTTTAGTAGACTGAATTATACTAAACCCTAGGTTACTGTAAAATTACTAGTTGTTTTAGTAGACTGAATTATACTAAACCCTAGGTTACTGTAAAATTACTAGTTGTTTTAGTAGACTGAATTATACTAAACTAGGTTACTGTAAAATTACTAGTTGTTTTAGTAGACTGAATTATACTAAACCCTAGGTTACTGTAAAATTACTAGTTGTTTTAGTAGACTGAATTATACTAAACCCTAGGTTACTGTAAAATTACTAGTTGTTTTAGTAGACTGAATTATACTAAACCCTAGGTTACTGTAAAATTACTAGTTGTTTTAGTAGACTGAATTATACTAAACCCTAGGTTACTGTAAAATTACTAGTTGTTTTAGTAGACTGAATTATACTAAACCCTAGGTTACTGTAAAATTACTAGTTGTTTTAGTAGACTGAATTATACTAAACCCTAGGTTACTGTAAAATTACTAGTTGTTTTAGTAGACTGAATTATACTAAACCCTAGGTTACTGTAAAATTACTAGTTGTTTTAGTAGACTGAATTATACTAAACCCTAGGTTACTGTAAAATTACTAGTTGTTTTAGTAGACTGAATTATACTAAACCCTAGGTTACTGTAAAATTACTAGTTGTTTTAGTAGACTGAATTATACTAAACCCTAGGTTACTGTAAAATTACTAGTTGTTTTAGTAGACTGAATTATACTAAACCCTAGGTTACTGTAAAATTACTAGTTGTTTTAGTAGACTGAATTATACTAAACCCTAGGTTACTGTAAAATTACTAGTTGTTTTAGTAGACTGAATTATACTAAACCCTAGGTTACTGTAAAATTACTAGTTGTTTTAGTAGACTGAATTATACTAAACCCTAGGTTACTGTAAAATTACTAGTTGTTTTAGTAGACTGAATTATACTAAACCCTAGGTTACTGTAAAATTACTAGTTGTTTTAGTAGACTGAATTATACTAAACCCTAGGTTACTGTAAAATTACCAGTTGTTTTAGTAGACTGAATTATACTAAACCCTAGGTTACTGTAAAATTACTAGTTGTTTTAGTAGACTGAATTATACTAAACCCTAGGTTACTGTAAAATTAAACTAGTTGTTTTAGTAGACTGAATTATACTAAACCCTAGGTTACTGTAAAATTACTAGTTGTTTTAGTAGACTGAATTATACTAAACCCTAGGTTACTGTAAAATTACTAGTTGTTTTAGTAGACTGAATTATACTAAACCCTAGGTTACTGTAAAATTACTAGTTGTTTTAGTAGACTGAATTATACTAAACCCTAGGTTACTGTAAAATTACTAGTTGTTTTAGTAGACTGAATTATACTAAACCCTAGGTTATTGTAAAATTAACAGTTGTTTTAGTAGACTGAATTATACTAAACCCTAGGTTACTGTAAAATTACTAGTTGTTTTAGTAGACTGAATTATACTAAACCCTAGGTTACTGTAAAATTACTAGTTGTTTTAGTAGACTGAATTATACTAAACCCTAGGTTACTGTAAAATTACTAGTTGTTTTAGTAGACTGAATTATACTAAACCCCTAGTTGTTTTTACTACTAAACCCTAGGTTACTGTAAAATTACTAGTTGTTTTAGTAGACTGAATTATACTAAACCCTAGGTTACTGTAAAATTACTAGTTGTTTTAGTAGACTGAATTATACTAAACCCTAGGTTACTGTAAAATTACTAGTTGTTTTAGTAGACTGAATTATACTAAACCCTAGGTTACTGTAAAATTACTAGTTGTTTTAGTAGACTGAATTATACTAAACCCTAGGTTACTGTAAAATTACTAGTTGTTTTAGTAGACTGAATTATACTAAACCCTAGGTTACTGTAAAATTACTAGTTGTTTTAGTAGACTGAATTATACTAAACCCTAGGTTACTGTAAAATTACTAGTTGTTTTAGTAGACTGAATTATACTAAACCCTAGGTTACTGTAAAATTACTAGTTGTTTTAGTAGACTGAATTATACTAAACCCTAGGTTACTGTAAAATTACTAGTTGTTTTAGTAGACTGAATTATACTAAACCCTAGGTTACTGTAAAATTACTAGTTGTTTTAGTAGACTGAATTATACTAAACCCTAGGTTACTGTAAAATTACTAGTTGTTTTAGTAGACTGAATTATACTAAACCCTAGGTTACTGTAAAATTACTAGTTGTTTTAGTAGACTGAATTATACTAAACCCTAGGTTACTGTAAAATTACTAGTTGTTTTAGTAGACTGAATTATACTAAACCCTAGGTTACTGTAAAATTACTAGTTGTTTTAGTAGACTGAATTATACTAAACCCTAGGTTACTGTAAAATTACTAGTTGTTTTAGTAGACTGAATTATACTAAACCCTAGGTTACTGTAAAATTACTAGTTGTTTTAGTAGACTGAATTATACTAAACCCTAGGTTACTGTAAAATTACTAGTTGTTTTAGTAGACTGAATTATACTAAACCCTAGGTTACTGTAAAATTACTAGTTGTTTTAGTAGACTGAATTATACTAAACCCTAGGTTACTGTAAAATTACTAGTTGTTTTAGTAGACTGAATTATACTAAACCCTAGGTTACTGTAAAATTACTAGTTGTTTTAGTAGACTGAATTATACTAAACCCTAGGTTACTGTAAAATTACTAGTTGTTTTAGTAGACTGAATTATACTAAACCCTAGGTTACTGTAAAATTACTAGTTGTTTTAGTAGACTGAATTATACTAAACCCTAGGTTACTGTAAAATTACTAGTTGTTTTAGTAGACTGAATTATACTAAACCCTAGGTTACTGTAAAATTACTAGTTGTTTTAGTAGACTGAATTATACTAAACCCTAGGTTACTGTAAAATTACTAGTTGTTTTAGTAGACTGAATTATACTAAACCCTAGGTTACTGTAAAATTACTAGTTGTTTTAGTAGACTGAATTATACTAAACCCTAGGTTACTGTAAAATTACTAGTTGTTTTAGTAGACTGAATTATACTAAACCCTAGGTTACTGTAAAATTACTAGTTGTTTTAGTAGACTGAATTATACTAAACCCTAGGTTACTGTAAAATTACTAGTTGTTTTAGTAGACTGAATTATACTAAACCCCCTAACTGTAAAATTACTAGTTGTTACTGTAAAATTACTAGTTGTTTTAGTAGACTGAATTATACTAAACCCTAGGTTACTGTAAAATTACTAGTTGTTTTAGTAGACTGAATTATACTAAACCCTAGGTTACTGTAAAATACTAGTTGTTTTAGTAGACTGAATTATACTAAACCCTAGGTTACTGTAAAATTACTAGTTGTTTTAGTAGACTGAATTATACTAAACCCTAGGTTACTGTAAAATTACTAGTTGTTTTAGTAGACTGAATTATACTAAACCCTAGGTTACTGTAAAATTACTAGTTGTTTTAGTAGACTGAATTATACTAAACCCTAGGTTACTGTAAAATTACTAGTTGTTTTAGTAGACTGAATTATACTAAACCCTAGGTTACTGTAAAATTACTAGTTGTTTTAGTAGACTGAATTATACTAAACCCTAGGTTACTGTAAAATTACTAGTTGTTTTAGTAGACTGAATTATACTAAACCCTAGGTTACTGTAAAATTACTAGTTGTTTTAGTAGACTGAATTATACTAAACCCTAGGTTACTGTAAAATTACTAGTTGTTTTAGTAGACTGAATTATACTAAACCCTAGGTTACTGTAAAATTACTAGTTGTTTTAGTAGACTGAATTATACTAAACCCTAGGTTACTGTAAAATTACTAGTTGTTTTAGTAGACTGAATTATACTAAACCCTAGGTTACTGTAAAATTACTAGTTGTTTTAGTAGACTGAATTATACTAAACCCTAGGTTACTGTAAAATTACTAGTTGTTTTAGTAGACTGAATTATACTAAACCCTAGGTTACTGTAAAATTACTAGTTGTTTTAGTAGACTGAATTATACTAAACCCTAGGTTACTGTAAAATTACTAGTTGTTTTAGTAGACTGAATTATACTAAACCCTAGGTTACTGTAAAATTACTAGTTGTTTTAGTAGACTGAATTATACTAAACCCTAGGTTACTGTAAAATTACTAGTTGTTTTAGTAGACTGAATTATACTAAACCCTAGGTTACTGTAAAATTACTAGTTGTTTTAGTAGACTGAATTATACTAAACCCTAGGTTACTGTAAAATTACTAGTTGTTTTAGTAGACTGAATTATACTAAACCCTAGGTTACTGTAAAATTACTAGTTGTTTTAGTAGACTGAATTATACTAAACCCTAGGTTACTGTAAAATTACTAGTTGTTTTAGTAGACTGAATTATACTAAACCCTAGGTTACTGTAAAATTACTAGTTGTTTTAGTAGACTGAATTATACTAAACCCTAGGTTACTGTAAAATTACTAGTTGTTTTAGTAGACTGAATTATACTAAACCCTAGGTTACTGTAAAATTACTAGTTGTTTTAGTAGACTGAATTATACTAAACCCTAGGTTACTGTAAAATTACTAGTTGTTTTAGTAGACTGAATTATACTAAACCCTAGGTTACTGTAAAATTACTAGTTGTTTTAGTAGACTGAATTATACTAAACCCTAGGTTACTGTAAAATTACTAGTTGTTTTAGTAGACTGAATTATACTAAACCCTAGGTTACTGTAAAATTACTAGTTGTTTTAGTAGACTGAATTATACTAAACCCTAGGTTACTGTAAAATTACTAGTTGTTTTAGTAGACTGAATTATACTAAACCCTAGGTTACTGTAAAATTACTAGTTGTTTTAGTAGACTGAATTATACTAAACCCTAGGTTACTGTAAAATTACTAGTTGTTTTAGTAGACTGAATTATACTAAACCCTAGGTTACTGTAAAATTACTAGTTGTTTTAGTAGACTGAATTATACTAAACCCTAGGTTACTGTAAAATTACTAGTTGTTTTAGTAGACTGAATTATACTAAACCCTAGGTTACTGTAAAATTACTAGTTGTTTTAGTAGACTGAATTATACTAAACCCTAGGTTACTGTAAAATTACTAGTTGTTTTAGTAGACTGAATTATACTAAACCCTAGGTTACTGTAAAATTACTAGTTGTTTTAGTAGACTGAATTATACTAAACCCTAGGTTACTGTAAAATAAACTAGTTGTTTTAGTAGACTGAATTATACTAAACCCTAGGTTACTGTAAAATTACTAGTTGTTTTAGTAGACTGAATTATACTAAACCCTAGGTTACTGTAAAATTACTAGTTGTTTTAGTAGACTGAATTATACTAAACCCTAGGTTACTGTAAAATTACTAGTTGTTTTAGTAGACTGAATTATACTAAACCCTAGGTTACTGTAAAATTACTAGTTGTTTTAGTAGACTGAATTATACTAAACCCTAGGTTACTGTAAAATTACTAGTTGTTTTAGTAGACTGAATTATACTAAACCCTAGGTTACTGTAAAATTACTAGTTGTTTTAGTAGACTGAATTATACTAAACCCTAGGTTACTGTAAAATTACTAGTTGTTTTAGTAGACTGAATTATACTAAACCCCCTAGGTTACTGTAAAAACTGTAAAATTACTAGTTGTTTTAGTAGACTGAATTATACTAAACCCTAGGTTACTGTAAAATTACTAGTTGTTTTAGTAGACTGAATTATACTAAACCCTAGGTTACTGTAAAATAACTAGTTGTTTTAGTAGACTGAATTATACTAAACCCTAGGTTACTGTAAAATTACTAGTTGTTTTAGTAGACTGAATTATACTAAACCCTAGGTTACTGTAAAATTACTAGTTGTTTTAGTAGACTGAATTATACTAAACCCTAGGTTACTGTAAAATTACTAGTTGTTTTAGTAGACTGAATTATACTAAACCCTAGGTTACTGTAAAATTACTAGTTGTTTTAGTAGACTGAATTATACTAAACCCTAGGTTACTGTAAAATTACTAGTTGTTTTAGTAGACTGAATTATACTAAACCCTAGGTTACTGTAAAATTACTAGTTGTTTTAGTAGACTGAATTATACTAAACCCTAGGTTACTGTAAAATTACTAGTTGTTTTAGTAGACTGAATTATACTAAACCCTAGGTTACTGTAAAATTACTAGTTGTTTTAGTAGACTGAATTATACTAAACCCTAGGTTACTGTAAAATTACTAGTTGTTTTAGTAGACTGAATTATACTAAACCCTAGGTTACTGTAAAATTACTAGTTGTTTTAGTAGACTGAATTATACTAAACCCTAGGTTACTGTAAAATTACTAGTTGTTTTAGTAGACTGAATTATACTAAACCCTAGGTTACTGTAAAATTACTAGTTGTTTTAGTAGACTGAATTATACTAAACCCTAGGTTACTGTAAAATTACTAGTTGTTTTAGTAGACTGAATTATACTAAACCCTAGGTTACTGTAAAATTACTAGTTGTTTTAGTAGACTGAATTATACTAAACCCTAGGTTACTGTAAAATTACTAGTTGTTTTAGTAGACTGAATTATACTAAACCCTAGGTTACTGTAAAATTACTAGTTGTTTTAGTAGACTGAATTATACTAAACCCTAGGTTACTGTAAAATTACTAGTTGTTTTAGTAGACTGAATTATACTAAACCCTAGGTTACTGTAAAATTACTAGTTGTTTTAGTAGACTGAATTATACTAAACCCTAGGTTACTGTAAAATTACTAGTTGTTTTAGTAGACTGAATTATACTAAACCCTAGGTTACTGTAAAATTACTAGTTGTTTTAGTAGACTGAATTATACTAAACCCTAGGTTACTGTAAAATTACTAGTTGTTTTAGTAGACTGAATTATACTAAACCCTAGGTTACTGTAAAATTACTAGTTGTTTTAGTAGACTGAATTATACTAAACCCTAGGTTACTGTAAAATTACTAGTTGTTTTAGTAGACTGAATTATACTAAACCCTAGGTTACTGTAAAATTACTAGTTGTTTTAGTAGACTGAATTATACTAAACCCTAGGTTACTGTAAAATTACTAGTTGTTTTAGTAGACTGAATTATACTAAACCCTAGGTTACTGTAAAATTACTAGTTGTTTTAGTAGACTGAATTATACTAAACCCTAGGTTACTGTAAAATTACTAGTTGTTTTAGTAGACTGAATTATACTAAACCCTAGGTTACTGTAAAATTACTAGTTGTTTTAGTAGACTGAATTATACTAAACCCTAGGTTACTGTAAAATTACTAGTTGTTTTAGTAGACTGAATTATACTAAACCCTAGGTTACTGTAAAATTACTAGTTGTTTTAGTAGACTGAATTATACTAAACCCTAGGTTACTGTAAAATTACTAGTTGTTTTAGTAGACTGAATTATACTAAACCCTAGGTTACTGTAAAATTACTAGTTGTTTTAGTAGACTGAATTATACTAAACCCTAGGTTACTGTAAAATTACTAGTTGTTTTAGTAGACTGAATTATACTAAACCCTAGGTTACTGTAAAATTACTAGTTGTTTTAGTAGACTGAATTATACTAAACCCTAGGTTACTGTAAAATTACTAGTTGTTTTAGTAGACTGAATTATACTAAACCCTAGGTTACTGTAAAATTACTAGTTGTTTTAGTAGACTGAATTATACTAAACCCTAGGTTACTGTAAAATTACTAGTTGTTTTAGTAGACTGAATTATACTAAACCCTAGGTTACTGTAAAATTACTAGTTGTTTTAGTAGACTGAATTATACTAAACCCTAGGTTACTGTAAAATTACTAGTTGTTTTAGTAGACTGAATTATACTAAACCCTAGGTTACTGTAAAATTACTAGTTGTTTTAGTAGACTGAATTATACTAAACCCTAGGTTACTGTAAAATTACTAGTTGTTTTAGTAGACTGAATTATACTAAACCCTAGGTTACTGTAAAATTACTAGTTGTTTTAGTAGACTGAATTATACTAAACCCTAGGTTACTGTAAAATTACTAGTTGTTTTAGTAGACTGAATTATACTAAACCCTAGGTTACTGTAAAATTACTAGTTGTTTTAGTAGACTGAATTATACTAAACCCTAGGTTACTGTAAAATTACTAGTTGTTTTAGTAGACTGAATTATACTAAACCCTAGGTTACTGTAAAATTACTAGTTGTTTTAGTAGACTGAATTATACTAAACCCTAGGTTACTGTAAAATTACTAGTTGTTTTAGTAGACTGAATTATACTAAACCCTAGGTTACTGTAAAATTACTAGTTGTTTTAGTAGACTGAATTATACTAAACCCTAGGTTACTGTAAAATTACTAGTTGTTTTAGTAGACTGAATTATACTAAACCCTAGGTTACTGTAAAATTACTAGTTGTTTTAGTAGACTGAATTATACTAAACCCTAGGTTACTGTAAAATTACTAGTTGTTTTAGTAGACTGAATTATACTAAACCCTAGGTTACTGTAAAATTACTAGTTGTTTTAGTAGACTGAATTATACTAAACCCTAGGTTACTGTAAAATTACTAGTTGTTTTAGTAGACTGAATTATACTAAACCCTAGGTTACTGTAAAATTACTAGTTGTTTTAGTAGACTGAATTATACTAAACCCTAGGTTACTGTAAAATTACTAGTTGTTTTAGTAGACTGAATTATACTAAACCCTAGGTTACTGTAAAATTACTAGTTGTTTTAGTAGACTGAATTATACTAAACCCTAGGTTACTGTAAAATTACTAGTTGTTTTAGTAGACTGAATTATACTAAACCCTAGGTTACTGTAAAATTACTAGTTGTTTTAGTAGACTGAATTATACTAAACCCTAGGTTACTGTAAAATTACTAGTTGTTTTAGTAGACTGAATTATACTAAACCCTAGGTTACTGTAAAATTACTAGTTGTTTTAGTAGACTGAATTATACTAAACCCTAGGTTACTGTAAAATTACTAGTTGTTTTAGTAGACTGAATTATACTAAACCCTAGGTTACTGTAAAATTACTAGTTGTTTTAGTAGACTGAATTATACTAAACCCTAGGTTATTGTAAAATTAACAGTTGTTTTAGTAGACTGAATTATACTAAACCCTAGGTTACTGTAAAATTACTAGTTGTTTTAGTAGACTGAATTATACTAAACCCTAGGTTACTGTAAAATTACTAGTTGTTTTAGTAGACTGAATTATACTAAACCCTAGGTTACTGTAAAATAAACTAGTTGTTTTAGTAGACTGAATTATACTAAACCCTAGGTTACTGTAAAATTACTAGTTGTTTTAGTAGACTGAATTATACTAAACCCTAGGTTACTGTAAAATTACTAGTTGTTTTAGTAGACTGAATTATACTAAACCCTAGGTTACTGTAAAATTACTAGTTGTTTTAGTAGACTGAATTATACTAAACCCTAGGTTACTGTAAAATTACTAGTTGTTTTAGTAGACTGAATTATACTAAACCCTAGGTTACTGTAAAATTACTAGTTGTTTTAGTAGACTGAATTATACTAAACCCTAGGTTACTGTAAAATTACTAGTTGTTTTAGTAGACTGAATTATACTAAACCCTAGGTTACTGTAAAATTACTAGTTGTTTTAGTAGACTGAATTATACTAAACCCTAGGTTACTGTAAAATTACTAGTTGTTTTAGTAGACTGAATTATACTAAACCCTAGGTTACTGTAAAATTACTAGTTGTTTTAGTAGACTGAATTATACTAAACCCTAGGTTACTGTAAAATTACTAGTTGTTTTAGTAGACTGAATTATACTAAACCCTAGGTTACTGTAAAATTACTAGTTGTTTTAGTAGACTGAATTATACTAAACCCTAGGTTACTGTAAAATTACTAGTTGTTTTAGTAGACTGAATTATACTAAACCCTAGGTTACTGTAAAATTACTAGTTGTTTTAGTAGACTGAATTATACTAAACCCTAGGTTACTGTAAAATTACTAGTTGTTTTAGTAGACTGAATTATACTAAACCCTAGGTTACTGTAAAATTACTAGTTGTTTTAGTAGACTGAATTATACTAAACCCTAGGTTACTGTAAAATTACTAGTTGTTTTAGTAGACTGAATTATACTAAACCCTAGGTTACTGTAAAATTACTAGTTGTTTTAGTAGACTGAATTATACTAAACCCTAGGTTACTGTAAAATTACTAGTTGTTTTAGTAGACTGAATTATACTAAACCCTGTAAAATTACTAGTTGTTTTAGTAGACTGAATTATACTAAACCCTAGGTTACTGTAAAATTACTAGTTGTTTTAGTAGACTGAATTATACTAAACCCTAGGTTACTGTAAAATTACTAGTTGTTTTAGTAGACTGAATTATACTAAACCCTAGGTTACTGTAAAATTACTAGTTGTTTTAGTAGACTGAATTATACTAAACCCTAGGTTACTGTAAAATTACTAGTTGTTTTAGTAGACTGAATTATACTAAACCCTAGGTTACTGTAAAATTACTAGTTGTTTTAGTAGACTGAATTATACTAAACCCTAGGTTACTGTAAAATTACTAGTTGTTTTAGTAGACTGAATTATACTAAACCCTAGGTTACTGTAAAATTACTAGTTGTTTTAGTAGACTGAATTATACTAAACCCTAGGTTACTGTAAAATTACTAGTTGTTTTAGTAGACTGAATTATACTAAACCCTAGGTTACTGTAAAATTACTAGTTGTTTTAGTAGACTGAATTATACTAAACCCTAGGTTACTGTAAAATTACTAGTTGTTTTAGTAGACTGAATTATACTAAACCCTAGACTGTAAAATTACTAACTTATACTAAACCCTAGGTTACTGTAAAATTACTAGTTGTTTTAGTAGACTGAATTATACTAAACCCTAGGTTACTGTAAAATTACTAGTTGTTTTAGTAGACTGAATTATACTAAACCCTAGGTTACTGTAAAATTACTAGTTGTTTTAGTAGACTGAATTATACTAAACCCTAGGTTACTGTAAAATTACTAGTTGTTTTAGTAGACTGAATTATACTAAACCCTAGGTTACTGTAAAATTACTAGTTGTTTTAGTAGACTGAATTATACTAAACCCTAGGTTACTGTAAAATTACTAGTTGTTTTAGTAGACTGAATTATACTAAACCCTAGGTTACTGTAAAATTACTAGTTGTTTTAGTAGACTGAATTATACTAAACCCTAGGTTACTGTAAAAGGTTACTGTAACTAGTTGTTTTAGTAGACTGAATTATACTAAACCCTAGGTTACTGTAAAATTACTAGTTGTTTTAGTAGACTGAATTATACTAAACCCTAGGTTACTGTAAAATTACTAGTTGTTTTAGTAGACTGAATTATACTAAACCCTAGGTTACTGTAAAATTACTAGTTGTTTTAGTAGACTGAATTATACTAAACCCTAGGTTACTGTAAAATTACTAGTTGTTTTAGTAGACTGAATTATACTAAACCCTAGGTTACTGTAAAATTACTAGTTGTTTTAGTAGACTGAATTATACTAAACCCTAGGTTACTGTAAAATTACTAGTTGTTTTAGTAGACTGAATTATACTAAACCCTAGGTTACTGTAAAATTACTAGTTGTTTTAGTAGACTGAATTATACTAAACCCTAGGTTACTGTAAAATTACTAGTTGTTTTAGTAGACTGAATTATACTAAACCCTAGGTTACTGTAAAATTACTAGTTGTTTTAGTAGACTGAATTATACTAAACCCTAGGTTACTGTAAAATTACTAGTTGTTTTAGTAGACTGAATTATACTAAACCCTAGGTTACTGTAAAATTACTAGTTGTTTTAGTAGACTGAATTATACTAAACCCTAGGTTACTGTAAAATTACTAGTTGTTTTAGTAGACTGAATTATACTAAACTAGGTTACTGTAAAATTACTAGTTGTTTTAGTAGACTGAATTATACTAAACCCTAGGTTACTGTAAAATTACTAGTTGTTTTAGTAGACTGAATTATACTAAACCCTAGGTTACTGTAAAATTACTAGTTGTTTTAGTAGACTGAATTATACTAAACCCTAGGTTACTGTAAAATTACTAGTTGTTTTAGTAGACTGAATTATACTAAACCCTAGGTTACTGTAAAATTACTAGTTGTTTTAGTAGACTGAATTATACTAAACCCTAGGTTACTGTAAAATTACTAGTTGTTTTAGTAGACTGAATTATACTAAACCCTAGGTTACTGTAAAATTACTAGTTGTTTTAGTAGACTGAATTATACTAAACCCTAGGTTACTGTAAAATTACTAGTTGTTTTAGTAGACTGAATTATACTAAACCCTAGGTTACTGTAAAATTACTAGTTGTTTTAGTAGACTGAATTATACTAAACCCTAGGTTACTGTAAAATTACTAGTTGTTTTAGTAGACTGAATTATACTAAACCCTAGGTTACTGTAAAATTAAACTAGTTGTTTTAGTAGACTGAATTATACTAAACCCTAGGTTACTGTAAAATTACTAGTTGTTTTAGTAGACTGAATTATACTAAACCCTAGGTTACTGTAAAATTACTAGTTGTTTTAGTAGACTGAATTATACTAAACCCTAGGTTACTGTAAAATTACTAGTTGTTTTAGTAGACTGAATTATACTAAACCCTAGGTTACTGTAAAATTACTAGTTGTTTTAGTAGACTGAATTATACTAAACCCTAGGTTACTGTAAAATTACTAGTTGTTTTAGTAGACTGAATTATACTAAACCCTAGGTTACTGTAAAATTACTAGTTGTTTTAGTAGACTGAATTATACTAAACCCTAGGTTACTGTAAAATTACTAGTTGTTTTAGTAGACTGAATTATACTAAACCCTAGGTTACTGTAAAATTACTAGTTGTTTTAGTAGACTGAATTATACTAAACCCTAGGTTACTGTAAAATTACTAGTTGTTTTAGTAGACTGAATTATACTAAACCCTAGGTTACTGTAAAATTACTAGTTGTTTTAGTAGACTGAATTATACTAAACCCTAGGTTACTGTAAAATTACTAGTTGTTTTAGTAGACTGAATTATACTAAACCCTAGGTTACTGTAAAATTACTAGTTGTTTTAGTAGACTGAATTATACTAAACCCTAGGTTACTGTAAAATTACTAGTTGTTTTAGTAGACTGAATTATACTAAACCCTAGGTTACTGTAAAATTACTAGTTGTTTTAGTAGACTGAATTATACTAAACCCTAGGTTACTGTAAAATTACTAGTTGTTTTAGTAGACTGAATTATACTAAACCCTAGGTTACTGTAAAATTACTAGTTGTTTTAGTAGACTGAATTATACTAAACCCTAGGTTACTGTAAAATTACTAGTTGTTTTAGTAGACTGAATTATACTAAACCCTAGGTTACTGTAAAATTACTAGTTGTTTTAGTAGACTGAATTATACTAAACCCTAGGTTACTGTAAAATTACTAGTTGTTTTAGTAGACTGAATTATACTAAACCCTAGGTTACTGTAAAATTACTAGTTGTTTTAGTAGACTGAATTATACTAAACCCTAGGTTACTGTAAAATTACTAGTTGTTTTAGTAGACTGAATTATACTAAACCCTAGGTTACTGTAAAATTACTAGTTGTTTTAGTAGACTGAATTATACTAAACCCTAGGTTACTGTAAAATTACTAGTTGTTTTAGTAGACTGAATTATACTAAACCCTAGGTTACCTAGTTGTTTTAGTAGACTGTAAAAACTGTAAAATACTAGTTGTTTTAGTAGACTGAATTATACTAAACCCTAGGTTACTGTAAAATTACTAGTTGTTTTAGTAGACTGAATTATACTAAACCCTAGGTTACTGTAAAATTACTAGTTGTTTTAGTAGACTGAATTATACTAAACCCTAGGTTACTGTAAAATTACTAGTTGTTTTAGTAGACTGAATTATACTAAACCCTAGGTTACTGTAAAATTACTAGTTGTTTTAGTAGACTGAATTATACTAAACCCTAGGTTACTGTAAAATTACTAGTTGTTTTAGTAGACTGAATTATACTAAACCCTAGGTTACTGTAAAATTACTAGTTGTTTTAGTAGACTGAATTATACTAAACCCTAGGTTACTGTAAAATTACTAGTTGTTTTAGTAGACTGAATTATACTAAACCCTAGGTTACTGTAAAATTACTAGTTGTTTTAGTAGACTGAATTATACTAAACCCTAGGTTACTGTAAAATTACTAGTTGTTTTAGTAGACTGAATTATACTAAACCCTAGGTTACTGTAAAATTACTAGTTGTTTTAGTAGACTGAATTATACTAAACCCTAGGTTACTGTAAAATTACTAGTTGTTTTAGTAGACTGAATTATACTAAACCCTAGGTTACTGTAAAATTACTAGTTGTTTTAGTAGACTGAATTATACTAAACCCTAGGTTACTGTAAAATTACTAGTTGTTTTAGTAGACTGAATTATACTAAACCCTAGGTTACTGTAAAATTACTAGTTGTTTTAGTAGACTGAATTATACTAAACCCTAGGTTACTGTAAAATTACTAGTTGTTTTAGTAGACTGAATTATACTAAACCCTAGGTTACTGTAAAATTACTAGTTGTTTTAGTAGACTGAATTATACTAAACCCTAGGTTACTGTAAAATTACTAGTTGTTTTAGTAGACTGAATTATACTAAACCCTAGGATACTGCAAAATACTAGTTGTTTTAGTAGACTGAATTATACTAAACCCTAGGTTACTGTAAAATTACTAGTTGTTTTAGTAGACTGAATTATACTAAACCCTAGGTTACTGTAAAATTACTAGTTGTTTTAGTAGACTGAATTATACTAAACCCTAGGTTACTGTAAAATTACTAGTTGTTTTAGTAGACTGAATTATACTAAACCCTAGGTTACTGTAAAATTACTAGTTGTTTTAGTAGACTGAATTATACTAAACCCTAGGTTACTGTAAAATTACTAGTTGTTTTAGTAGACTGAATTATACTAAACCCTAGGTTACTGTAAAATTACTAGTTGTTTTAGTAGACTGAATTATACTAAACCCTAGGTTACTGTAAAATTACTAGTTGTTTTAGTAGACTGAATTATACTAAACCCTAGGTTACTGTAAAATTACTAGTTGTTTTAGTAGACTGAATTATACTAAACCCTAGGTTACTGTAAAATTACTAGTTGTTTTAGTAGACTGAATTATACTAAACCCTAGGTTACTGTAAAATTACTAGTTGTTTTAGTAGACTGAATTATACTAAACCCTAGGTTACTGTAAAATTACTAGTTGTTTTAGTAGACTGAATTATACTAAACCCTAGGTTACTGTAAAATTACTAGTTGTTTTAGTAGACTGAATTATACTAAACCCTAGGTTACTGTAAAATTACTAGTTGTTTTAGTAGACTGAATTATACTAAACCCTAGGTTACTGTAAAATTACTAGTTGTTTTAGTAGACTGAATTATACTAAACCCTAGGTTACTGTAAAATTACTAGTTGTTTTAGTAGACTGAATTATACTAAACCCTAGGTTACTGTAAAATTACTAGTTGTTTTAGTAGACTGAATTATACTAAACCCTAGGTTACTGTAAAATTACTAGTTGTTTTAGTAGACTGAATTATACTAAACCCTAGGTTACTGTAAAATTACTAGTTGTTTTAGTAGACTGAATTATACTAAACCCTAGGTTACTGTAAAATTACTAGTTGTTTTAGTAGACTGAATTATACTAAACCCTAGGTTACTGTAAAATTACTAGTTGTTTTAGTAGACTGAATTATACTAAACCCTAGGTTACTGTAAAATTACTAGTTGTTTTAGTAGACTGAATTATACTAAACCCTACTGTTACTAGTTGTTTTAGTAGACTGAATTATACTAAACCCTAGGTTACTGTAAAATTACTAGTTGTTTTAGTAGACTGAATTATACTAAACCCTAGGTTACTGTAAAATTACTAGTTGTTTTAGTAGACTGAATTATACTAAACCCTAGGTTACTGTAAAATTACTAGTTGTTTTAGTAGACTGAATTATACTAAACCCTAGGTTACTGTAAAATTACTAGTTGTTTTAGTAGACTGAATTATACTAAACCCTAGGTTACTGTAAAATTACTAGTTGTTTTAGTAGACTGAATTATACTAAACCCTAGGTTACTGTAAAATTACTAGTTGTTTTAGTAGACTGAATTATACTAAACCCTAGGTTACTGTAAAATTACTAGTTGTTTTAGTAGACTGAATTATACTAAACCCTAGGTTACTGTAAAAATACTAGTTGTTTTAGTAGACTGAATTATACTAAACCCTAGGTTACTGTAAAATTACTAGTTGTTTTAGTAGACTGAATTATACTAAACCCTAGGTTACTGTAAAATTACTAGTTGTTTTAGTAGACTGAATTATACTAAACCCTAGGTTACTGTAAAATTACTAGTTGTTTTAGTAGACTGAATTATACTAAACCCTAGGTTACTGTAAAATTACTAGTTGTTTTAGTAGACTGAATTATACTAAACCCTAGGTTACTGTAAAATTACTAGTTGTTTTAGTAGACTGAATTATACTAAACCCTAGGTTACTGTAAAATTACTAGTTGTTTTAGTAGACTGAATTATACTAAACCCTAGGTTACTGTAAAATTACTAGTTGTTTTAGTAGACTGAATTATACTAAACCCTAGGTTACTGTAAAATTACTAGTTGTTTTAGTAGACTGAATTATACTAAACCCTAGGTTACTGTAAAATTACTAGTTGTTTTAGTAGACTGAATTATACTAAACCCTAGGTTACTGTAAAATTACTAGTTGTTTTAGTAGACTGAATTATACTAAACCCTAGGTTACTGTAAAATTACTAGTTGTTTTAGTAGACTGAATTATACTAAACCCTAGGTTACTGTAAAATTACTAGTTGTTTTAGTAGACTGAATTATACTAAACCCTAGGTTACTGTAAAATTACTAGTTGTTTTAGTAGACTGAATTATACTAAACCCTAGGTTACTGTAAAATTACTAGTTGTTTTAGTAGACTGAATTATACTAAACTAGTTGTTTTAGTAGACTGAATTATACTAAACCCTAGGTTACTGTAAAATTACTAGTTGTTTTAGTACTGAATTATAAACCCTAGGTTACTGTTACTAGTTGTTTTAGTAGACTGAATTATACTAAACCCTAGGTTACTGTAAAATTACTAGTTGTTTTAGTAGACTGAATTATACTAAACCCTAGGTTACTGTAAAATTACTAGTTGTTTTAGTAGACTGAATTATACTAAACCCTAGGTTACTGTAAAATTACTAGTTGTTTTAGTAGACTGAATTATACTAAACCCTAGGTTACTGTAAAATTACTAGTTGTTTTAGTAGACTGAATTATACTAAACCCTAGGTTACTGTAAAATTACTAGTTGTTTTAGTAGACTGAATTATACTAAACCCTAGGTTACTGTAAAATTACTAGTTGTTTTAGTAGACTGAATTATACTAAACCCTAGGTTACTGTAAAATTACTAGTTGTTTTAGTAGACTGAATTATACTAAACCCTAGGTTACTGTAAAATTACTAGTTGTTTTAGTAGACTGAATTATACTAAACCCTAGGTTACTGTAAAATTACTAGTTGTTTTAGTAGACTGAATTATACTAAACCCTAGGTTACTGTAAAATTACTAGTTGTTTTAGTAGACTGAATTATACTAAACCCTAGGTTACTGTAAAATTACTAGTTGTTTTAGTAGACTGAATTATACTAAACCCTAGGTTACTGTAAAATTACTAGTTGTTTTAGTAGACTGAATTATACTAAACCCTAGGTTACTGTAAAATTACTAGTTGTTTTAGTAGACTGAATTATACTAAACCCTAGGTTACTGTAAAATTACTAGTTGTTTTAGTAGACTGAATTATACTAAACCCTAGGTTACTGTAAAATTACTAGTTGTTTTAGTAGACTGAATTATACTAAACCCTAGGTTACTGTAAAATTACTAGTTGTTTTAGTAGACTGAATTATACTAAACCCTAGGTTACTGTAAAATTACTAGTTGTTTTAGTAGACTGAATTATACTAAACCCTAGGTTACTGTAAAATTACTAGTTGTTTTAGTAGACTGAATTATACTAAACCCTAGGTTACTGTAAAATTACTAGTTGTTTTAGTAGACTGAATTATACTAAACCCTAGGTTACTGTAAAATTACTAGTTGTTTTAGTAGACTGAATTATACTAAACCCTAGGTTACTGTAAAATTACTAGTTGTTTTAGTAGACTGAATTATACTAAACCCTAGGTTACTGTAAAATTACTAGTTGTTTTAGTAGACTGAATTATACTAAACCCTAGGTTACTGTAAAATTACTAGTTGTTTTAGTAGACTGAATTA